>NC_057796.1:309495127-309825789 GCF_018294505.1 Triticum aestivum | reverse complement strand
ATAACAAGTGAAGTTTAACCGGCTTCGCAAGTGTGGAGGCCTGCAATTCTGTGAATCGATGGCTAGCTTGTTGTTGCTTCTCGCTGCTTCTGGGTGATCTGCTGCTTTGATCGGTTGCTTTTGGCAATGTGTCTTGTTCTATGTTTTTGGTTTTCCTAGGCTCAGTTTAGCTATGCCCGAATGGTTAGTCTGATTTGATATGGTTGGTCTTTTGGTGATGTTGAGTCTCAAACTAGCTTCGGGGCCATACGATTGCATGATGTGTATAGTTAAAAGATCACCATGTATGAATCTATGATGCATATAGGAAAGATGCACGAAGGATGGCCAGAAATTGCTTTTGGATGCCGAGCTTCATGGAGGCCTCTAAATGCAAAGTTCATGAAAAATTATATTTTTACATTTAAAAAAATGAAAAAAAAATACATAGATAGATGGAGGCATAATGCACGAGTGTGTAAATTTTCAGAACGAAATACGTTGAGCCGAGGGTTGTGCAACAAAGACAAATATGAGGCTTTTTAACACATGATACTATTCATCCTTCTAGACCATGAATTTGTCTTTTTTGTACATGTCACATTTTAACGTATTTCATCCTGAAAATTTTACACACATACGCCTCACATCCTTGTTTACTTGTACAAAAAATTCAGATTTTTTTTAAACCAAAATTTTTGAATTTTGAATTCTTCAAGAATTCGGCCTCCATGGAGGCCGAGATCCAAAACGCCGTTCTCGAAGGATGGTAGCTATAGGAGTACAAATTTAGTCCAACTAAAAAAAGGATGTAAACTTATAGTGACAACGGTGAGGGGTGCGGCAACTGTCTAGCCGAGGGAAAAAAGGTTGTTCTTACCCACCAGCCACGTTACCAGGGTCGATCTCTAGGATCGACGACAGGCACAATGTGACTTGCTGTCTACTCCGAATACACTGAGGCCCTGCTTGGATCAGCGTTTCAGCTCGTTTTTGGCCGGTTTAGGATACGGACCTCTTTCCGTCGTTTTAATTTCAGGCTGGAATCAAGTGGCGACCAGTAATTTACACCTGTAAGATAAATACAGGTGTAAAAACTTACACCCATTCCAAGCAGGGCCTGAGTGGTATGGTGGACCGCGTCTATTTGTTAGTCGATTCGGATACTGTCAGGGGAAATACAACCAGAAACGTTCGGTCTGGAGGAGGAGGCCGAGACGTGCATCATTATGTGCAGAACCGAGATTGGGAAGCACAAGCACGGGGGACAACGTACGGGCATCGCGCCGGGGCAGCATATTCCTTCTCTGTCTTTTTTAATCTCCTTTCCGCCGGGAAAGGAAGATTAACGCGTGGGTGGATGCTGAGGCGATCCAGTCATCTCCGACGAGTGGTTGGTGTTTTCCTCCAACTGGACTGAACTGAGCCCTTCCTTTTTTTTTTCCCTTCTATTGAGCGTCAACTGAACCCAACTGAAGTGGCCATGCGGGCGCGCAGGTGCAGCGCGATCTTGGTCGGCTCCTTTTTTTAGCCCGCGTGGTCGGCGCCTTTAATGTACTGTTCATCGTCCATCTCGATGCACATGGAGGTAGAGTGAAGTCTGAAATAAACCCTGAGGTTGTAGAGGCCGACGCAAATGATCCCTCATCTCTAAATCCTTGAAGTTTGTACCCTGATCTCTCTGATCCCGGTCTACTCAAACCCTAGTTTGCACACCGGGAAAAGCACAATCCTAGCCGGGAATCTGCTTCTTTTACTGTTGGCGCTGATCAACGCATCATAGCCGTCCTTCCTCGTTCCCATGATCCATCAATGGCAATAGCACAAAGCACAACATGCCCGGCTCAAAAAAAAAAGAAGCATACAGCACAGCAAAGACGAGAGTGTCACCTTGTGTGAGCTTAGCCTGTAGCATGTGCACATAGGAAAGCTGCTCTTTCCATGTGCACGGCGGCGGCGAGCAGTAGCAACAGTACATGGTAGATGGTACTGGCCAGCATGGACAGCGGTTGCTTATGGTCGGGAGCTGCACCAGCCACAGTAGTACGCTGCGCCGGTGAGCGGCACCAACAGTACCACGGCCTTGGTGAGATGGGCCGACTCCGTCGACCAGGGCACCAACAGTACCTCGCCGTCCTCGCCTGCTTCAAGCGGGCTCGACTCACCGCCGCCGACGTTACCCTTGTCACCACCGTCGTCCGCGGGCTGGACGGGCCGGGCGAGGAGCTCGAGAGACGCCTGGATGGCGTGCCCCAGCAGCTGCTCCGCTCCCAGAGTCAAAGGGGGCGGCAGCTATCGAGCTCTATCGATGGACTGACGCTGCCGCACGGGCACCTCGAGTCAGAGAGGGCGGCGCAGCTCCAGACAAACGAGGCGTCAATGGCTGAGGACGAGCTAAGCCTTCTGCACTGCACCACGTTCGTTTGTTTGTTTGGTGTACTTGCACACACCAATTAGCCGGCGGCTAGAATCGATCCACCGGCCATGCACTTGTGAGGAAGAGATTGGGGAAGAAGATGCGTATGAAATATGGGCCCACATAGTAAGTGACAGTAGAAACAATCCCGGCTGGGATTGCACCTTTCCTACTACGCCAAACATGATTTCACTGATACAGGGTGAGGATTGACTGGGATCTGTAAATACAGGATATCAACTTCAGGAATTTAGAGATGGAGGTTTTTTACGTCGGCCTTTACAACTTCAAGGTTTATTTCAGACTTCCCTCCATGGAGGTACTACTACTGCAACGCAACGCAGATGTGTAATTCTGTCAAGCACCAACGAGTGCTGATTTGGTAAGATTAAGCAGGTTTGGTAAAAATGGAAAAACAGATGCTGAGGCTGCGGGATAACGCAAGAAAGATGGGATATGTGTACGTTTAACTTTCGTGAGGGCATGTTCATCGTCGTCATCGTCCTCCTCGCCGTGTGTTTGCTGGTGCTTTTCTTAACCTCCGTGAGCACGAACTCGTCGTCGCTTTAGGGTCTACCCGTGCCTTTTCCTAGCCCTGCTCCCTTTTTCTCCACCGCGGTACGTCTTTCCATCAGAATCCCAAGAGTCCGCGTCTGTATGATGTGCCATGGTATGCGTCTGTATGATGTGCCATGGTATGCGTCTGTATGATGCCCACGATAGTCTGATAGTGGTAGGAGGAAAAGGGTGTGCTCGCGGCCTCATGTGGAGTGGGCACTGGGCAGAGGCTGGGGCGGAAGCTGCACCCGTGGTTTCCGGCCTCCCAGCTAAAGTGGAGTCCCCCTAAAAAAAAAACAACTAAAGTGGAGTTTTCTTTCTGCGAAAAATAAAACTTAATTTCAGACAGAAAAAAGGTGTGGCGAGAAATACTCGGCTGAGTTTTTTTAACACAGTACAGACGCAAGCACTTATACATACGCACATACACTCACCCCTATGAACGCACACACGCCTATCCCTATGAACACCTTCGAAAGACTGAGCCGGAATATCATCTTGAGATTTACCAAGTCACCGTAGGCGCCTCGTCGTCGACGAGAACGTCTCCTCCCACTGAAAGCGCATCGTCGGAAATCCTGAAATAAATCCAGACATAATGCGAGCACCACAACTTAAACTCTGATGGGCTGGTGATACCACTGTCCCTCTAACCATCCAACCACAGGTTAGTTCGCAAATATTCGACTGATTTTATGGGTTCATTTGGGATCAGTTGCCTATGTGCCGACGGCCTAGTAGTCTTCTCGGCTGTTGTACCGTGAGCTGCTAAAACAGGGCCATGTATCCCTTAGGCCAACTCCAACACCGCCACCCAAATGGAGACGGATCCTGTCCATTTTTGTCCGTTTGGATCACCAACTGGCGGATGCGGACATGGATGGACAGACGGATACCACATGTACCCAACGCGGGAGATGCGTTTCGAACATCGAGGAAGTGAGTCGTCAACGGGGCACACACGTCTGCGCATCGAGCAGGAAGGGCGACGCTTGAAGCCCGGCGCCCCAGCTGACCGGCTGCTGCAGAGTGTGGCCGCGCAAGCCTCTGCCACCGGCGACGACGGAGACGCGCTAGATCTACACCACCAGCACCCGCCTGCACCCAAGCGCCAAACGCAAGTTGGCCGGCCAATTTAGATTTCACATTTTTTTCCTGGTTAGCTTGATCGCATCTGGGGAAAAAAGGGGGAAATAATAATTCGCAAAAAAGAAAAAAATGAATTCAAAAAAGTTCACTAATTTTGAAAAAATATCATGAACTTGAAAAAGAGTTCACCGAATTTAAAATAGTTCATTCAATTTTAATATAAGTTCATCATATTTTAAAAAAGGTTCATCAAATTTTAAAAACTGTATAGAAATTGAAAATAGTTTATCTAATTTAAAAGGCTCATCAAAATTGGACAAAAGTTCATAAAAATGAAAAATATTTATCTAAAATTGAAAAGGTTCGTTGATTTTAAAAATATCACCT
The DNA here is from genome assembly GCF_018294505.1 of Triticum aestivum. Lineage (NCBI taxonomy): Eukaryota > Viridiplantae > Streptophyta > Magnoliopsida > Poales > Poaceae > Triticum > Triticum aestivum. Next base: position 309,821,360 of record NC_057796.1, on the reverse strand, counting down.
TTTGTAAGTTTGACCAAGAGTGTGATATGGCCCGGTGGTTGCCGCGCTTCATTTGGAAGGATGATAGTGTGCAAATGTTTGCAAATTTCGAAGAAACTGACGCTTGAAGCGTTGAATAGGATATGTCTTTGAAGTTGGGGAGCAACTAGTTGACGAGCGCTTCTTCGGGAGCCTCGCAACGATCACTTGTGGGAGGCCTGGGAGCGCGCCACTTGGCGCGTGCTCAGCCGCCGCCGTCACGTGTCGCGCTCTGGGCGCTTTCTTCAGATTTTTTTTATTTTTTCGCACCCGTTTTTGCCTTTTTAAACGGGTTTTTTTCTTTTTTTGTTTTTTACCGGTATTTCTTAGCTTTTGGACCAAAACCAAATTTGGGGGAAATTTTTGATTGAAAAGCACGTTTTTTTCTTACCCGAAAGGCACGGTTTTGCTTTCGTGAGAGGCACGGCCGTGCCTCTCGGAAACGAAAAAAAGCGTGTTTTCTATTTTTTTTGCTTCCGCGAGAGGCACGGCTGTGCCACTCCGAAATGAAAAAAAACACGTTTTCTGATATATTTTTTTCTTCCGCGAGAGGCACAGTTTTGCTTCCGCAAGAGGCACAGTTGTACTTTCACGAGAGGCACAGTCGTGCCTCTCGAAAACAGAAAAAACGTGATTTTTGCTTTTTTGCGAGAGGTAAGGTTTTGCTTCTGCGAGATGTATGGTTGTGCTTTCCGTGCCTTTTGGAAACGAACAAAACACGTTTTCTATTTTTTTTTTCTTCCACGAGAGGCACGGTTTTCATTCCGCGAGAGGCACAGTTGTGCTTTCGTGAGAAGCAAGGCCATGCCTCTTTCGGAAAGGGAAACCCGTGCTTTTGGTTCATTTTTTTGTCCGACTTTTTTTTGTGAAAAACAAAAGTTCGTCAAAACCTATCAACATGGGATCTAGTTTTTAAAGATCTCGACGCGAGGAATCCAACAGTGAAAACGGTTCGAGATTTGGACGCACGGTTTAAGAGATAAAACATTTTGAATAAACGAATCTACGAAAAAAGAGAAAACTCACATGTTGCGACAAGTGATGCACATGCAGCGCGCCACTTGTCATAGCCTGAAAAGGTGGGAATGATCTTTGCAAAGAGTACTCCTCAATCAGTGATTTCGTTGGAGTTGGCCTTGTGTAGGCTCGAGTCAAAGCCGCACCGGTGGGCCAGCCCTGTAGCGAACCGAGCATAGCCTCTCTTTCGTTTCATCCAATATGTCGTTCCTTTGTTCGCTCTTTTTTTTCTTACATTTGTTTATATTTTCAAAAATATTTTCTAAATATATATATTTCAGAAATTAAATCCATGTTAATTTTCGAAGCTAGGCAATGTAAAAAGTTGTTAGTGTTATTTAAAAAGATGTCGATGTCACTCGATAATATGCTTGTGACATTTCAAAATGCTTACATGTTTCAGAAAATGTACGTAAAAAAATGTTTATGCAAAGCAAAATAGTATTCACTTAACTGAAAAAATGTTTGTTTTGTATCATTCTAAAAATCTATGCTTCATTTAATCAATTGTTCAAGCATTTTTAAAAAATATGCCCATCAAAATATAAATTTTTATGCACTGTAAAATAAAATTTCATGTCGTTTTATAAAAGTAGCATATAGTTAAAAGATGGTTAACCATGCATTTAAGAATTATTAATATGTATTAAAAAAGTGGAAAAATCTATTTGGATTTTTTATCATATATATAAAATATTAACATGTACAAAAAGCAAATGTGTATGAAAAATGTACAATGTCTGTTAAAATAGAGGACATCAAAACATGTATTTAAAATAATGTTAATCATGTATTGGTTAAACATTTATAATTAATGCTCATGATATATACAAAAAACATACGGTGTGAATGAAAGAAAGTAGACATGTGTTTTGAAGAAAGATGAAAAAATAAAAAGAAAAAACACAAAAAACCAGTAGAGAAACATTAAAGAAGAGAAAATCGATGAAAACCAAAAAAATAAACGACAAACAAAAACAAAGGAAACCAATGAATGAAACAATAATACCGAACAAAACCATTGAATACCCTCAGAATGATGAAAACCATAAGGAAAAACACAAAAGTGAAATAAAAAACAATGAAAACCGGAGGACTCTAGAAAACGCAAAAAAGAAAAAACTGTGAAAATAGTATAAAACCATAAAAACACAAAGAAGGAAAAGGGAAACTTTGTAACAAACGTAAAAAAAAAAGAATGAAAAAAAACTGGACCAGTCCAACCAATAGACAGAAAGAAGAAGAAGGAGGAGAAGAAGAAGAAACCATAAAAACTCTGAACGAACGAGCGAGCGTAACGAAACACAAGCGAGCCAGCAAAAAAAAAAGAACTAATGAAGCGGGCTGGTCCAGTAACTACGCGAGGAAAAAGTCTTCATAGACCGAAATCACTACTCGACGAGTACTCGTTGTAAAAATCACTCTCACTTTCTCAGGTTGTGATAAGTGGCGTGCTGCATGTGCGTCATGTGTCGCAACTTATGAGTTTTCCTTAATTCGTAGATTCGTTTATTCAAAATATTTTATCTCTTAAACCGTGCGTACAATCTCGAACCGTTTTCACCATTATATTCCTTGCGTCAAGATCTTCGAAATTATATCCCATGTTGATAGGTTTTGACGAACTTTTCTTCATGAAAAAACCGAACAAAGAAACCGGATGAAAAAACTGAGCCGAGAGCATGCCTTTTTTCCCTTTTCAAAAGAGGCATGGACGTGCCTCCTGCTAAAGCACAACCGTGCCTCTTGCGGAAGCAAAACCGTGCCTATCGCGGAAGAAAAAAAACAAAAAACACATTTGTTTTTTTCCCTTTCGAGAGGCACGGCCGCGCTTCTCGCGAAAGCAAAATCATGCTCTCACGAAAAAAAACAAAAAAATGCATTTTTTTCGTTTCTGCCGTGCCTCTCACGAAAGCAAAACCTTGCCTCTCGCGGAAGCAAAAAAACGTGTTTTTCGCACTTTTTTCAATATTTTTTTATCCAAAAGCTAAAGAAGACTGGTGGAAAACCGAAAAATAAAAAAATCAGAAAAATGTTTAAAAAGACAAAAACGCGTGCGAAAAAAAAATCCGGAGTAAGTGCCCAGAGCGCGACACGTGACGGTGATAGTTGCGAGGCCCCCGAAGGAGCCCTCGTTAACTAGTTGCTCCCCACATAGGCCCAACGGTTCAACAGGAGTGCACAATGTCGTTTTGGGCTGTACATGTAGTTTATTGATACCTCGGCAGGCCTATGGCCCTTTCTGCATTTTTTTAGTTGCCTTTCTACATTATTAGCTTATTATGGAAGATTTTATTTCTATTTTTGTCATGAACTTACTACCTCCGTTCGAAAATATAGGGTGCAACATTTCAACAAAAAAGGTACAATCATTTTTGTGAAAGTCATACATACATCTGTTTGCCAAAATTATGAAATAAAATATCATCATCCGCAATATAAAATAAATAAAATATGAAAAATACTTTTATTGATGCATGTAATGATACAATTTCGGTATCGTAGGTATTAATACATTTTTTCTAAAAACTTGCTCAAACATGCATAATTTTGTCTTTTGAAAAAACCAATATAGCTTGTATTGTAGAACAGAGCGAGTATATAACATATTCCTCTTCACATATACACGGGCACAAGTGCCCCTACAAAAGTGCACATGCTTTTAAACTGTCACACGAGGGACGATCCCAACTACTTCTTCCGTTCCTAAATATATGTCTCTTAGAGATTTTAATGCGGACTACATACGGGTGTATATAGACGTACTTTAAAGTGTAGATTCACTCATTTTTGCTTTGTATGTAGTTGTAGTGGAATCTCTAGAAAGACTTATATTTAGAAACAGACGAAGTATATATCAAAAGAAACAATTTAATCTTACAATGCATGCATCGATATATTACAAGAAAATGAGGGGAAATGAGCGAATGGGTGCCCAGACAGAGCATAGCCAGCCGATGTTACACAAAAGTCTCTCTCCGTTCCATAGTACAAAATTGAGTCATTCCAAGTTAGTATAAAATTGAGTCATCTATTTTGAAACGGAGGGAGTATCGAGTCACAAGCAGCTGCGGAGCGCCGTTGAAGGGTACCAGAGACCTTGTAAGTTGGCAGAAACACCTCCGTAAGGGGGGTATCCCACTGCGTGGTACATGAGCGAACACAATCAATAAGTGCCATCGGCATTGACTAGAAGCTCCGCCAGAGCGCCATGATACAGGAGAGGTCCTTCCGATATTCCGTGGAATGGAATTCAGAATTCCTTCTTCATCGTTCTGCATGAGTCAAATAGTACTTCCTTCGTTCCTAAATATTTGTCTTTTTAGAGATTTCAAATGGACTACCATATATAGATGTATATAGACATATTTTAGAGCGTAGATTCACTCACTTTGCTCCGTACATAGTCATTTGTTGAAAATCTCTAGAAAAACAAATGTTTAGGAACGGAGGAAGTAATACCAAGTGATTATTACTGCAGAGGTCCTTTCGATGCTGATCATAGTGGGAGTAACATAGCAAGTAACATGACAAATTCCAAGAAAAGTTTGCTTATGTGACATGTAGTTAATGAAGAGAGAGGTGTTTGGAGTAACATAATATGTTACCGTAACGTAGCGCATCTCAATACAAAATGAGTCTACATCTTAATAAATGATGTCTTGCATGATACTACATATATGTTCATTCCCATTTAAAAATAGTAACATAAACTAGTAACATATGCATGTTACTAGTCTAAGTTACTTCCCACCATGACTAGCCGGCAAGAGCTTCCACGATAGGCTTCCGCGAGACAGCAACGGAAGATGTATATATATTAATTTAATTCATTCAGATAATTCTACGCACGTGTAAATTTCTTTGATCCTATCCTGTAAGAAAAGTACAGCAGAGAGAACATGTAGGAAACACACAGAAGCTAACAACCAAACAAAATAACGGTACGTGCGTGCTTTCTGAAGTTGGGGAGACCGGACGGACTTTTTACAGAGCATTTCCGTCGTGTGGTGTGGTGTGAATAGAAGGCGTCAACCCTTGAACAGTTGGCTTCCAACAGTCAATGCAACACATTTGTGCAATCCAACACACGTAAGACATCTCTAACGCCGACCTCGAACCATCCGTAACCGTTTTCGCCGTGCGGTCGGGGCGTATTTTATTATCCAAGATGGTTCTATATCAGTCCGTTTGATGGTCCAAACGCATTTCTTCTTACAAACGGGAAACAAACAAGGGGCTTTGCGGGTGTCCGAACCACTGTCACGTCCGTTTATGACTGCCTTTGACCACAGTTAACACCTTCCCTCGCCCATACGGACTTCCTGCTCGAAGCGGTCAGTGCTGCTACAGAGCGACAGTGTCACATTTATGCTCGGCCAGAACAGGTGTGACCTCTCACTGCTGTCGGCATTGAAGAGGCGCACCGGTCGAGAGAGCGCTGCCAGCGCCGCTTCCCGGTGCACGCGACTGCTCTGCGTTCAAACAACACGCAGTTACCGAGGAATCTACTCCGGCGCCACCCATCCGTCCGTCTGCCACCCACCCCACACAGACGTGACCCATTGCCATCAGTGTCGGGGGGATGGACCCCGGGCAGGCAACAGAATCCGGATCCTCTTCAAAAACAACGGGGCTGGCACCGCCCCTCAAAACCGGCGCGCGCTTGGCCGGGTCGCTCGACCCGGCCAAGCCCCCCAAACCGGCCAGACTACCCGACCCGGTAAGACACGTCGACTTGGCCCCAACAACTGGCGCAAGACAGCCGAACCCGGCACGGCCAAGGCCTCCTCACCAAGCCAGCGCCACCCATGGCGTGCTACGCAATCCAGCCGCGGGTCAACTCTCGTCCCATCCAGGCCGTATGACGGGGACAAGACTTCAATCAACGATGACCGAGGTAACAGTGCCCCGACCATGCCTCTGGTCAGCAGGAACGTGGCAACAGTGCCCCTCACCTACCCGCTGACCAGGGCCGGCGTGGCAACAGTGCCCCCACCCTCACCGCTGACGACAGCAAGCGGCAACCTGACGGAGAGCACTGTACGCGGCTCGACTCGGCCACGCCTTGACGATCGACAAGACGGCGCACAGTCCCCCTAGGCCTGCGGGGCCCGCACCTAGGGGAACCCGGCGAACCAGAAGCCCTCAGCGGGGCCCAGCCCGGGACCCCGGACACCGACTACACGGACCCACCGACTTATAACATTACCATTGTATCCCCGAGGGGTTGGACTATAAAACCCCCGGGAGCCCACGATCATTCGGGGCGAAGCAGAAGGACTAGCCACCAAACAGCAACACCGGAGAGAAGGAGCAGCCCAAGCCTTGGCCAGCTTCCTTCCTCCTTCATACAGCTCCAGGAGCAACATTGTACTATCGATCATCCAACTACACTCGGCAGGACTATGGGTATTATCTCTTCGGAGAGCCCCAAACCTGGGTATGTCCGGCGTCCCGTGCCCGCTCATGCCGACCTCGACTCTGGAGCCCACCAGCGCCCTCGAGCCTCCTCCTTTCTTTAGCCATTCCTTGGCATCTGCCGTGCGCCCACCACGACAGTTGGCGCCCACCGTGGGGCAGCTCGAGGAGCTGGCCGGGAGCATACTTCGGACGGGGCCCTTCTTCTTCACCGACGAATCCGTCGCGCTGGCGGACGACGTCATCGGCGCGCTCGCCGCCTCCTTCGCCGCGCTGCGCATCTCCGATGCGTTCGCGGCCGACGAGTACCCGAGCGAGGTGCTCAGCTACTCCGACTCTCCCCTCTCCCTTGGCGGCGGCGTTTCCGTCGGGGCAATGGGCGTCCATGTGGAGGTCTTCGTCACCGGCAACGGCGCCTCCTCCTCGTCGAGCAAGACGAGGAAGGCTGCCGAGGCCAGGGCCGCAGCAGATCGGATCGAGCCGTCCGATCCGTTGCGTGCCGCGATGCAGAGCCTCCACATCCCCATCGGCACCGACGTCGACGCCACCAACGTCGCTGAGGCCCGAACCCAGCTCGAGGAAAGGCGCCAGCAGATGCTGGACCTATCTGAGACGCTCGCCGCCACTCAGCGTCACCTGGACGCCGCTCAGCTGGAGCGCGACGCCACCTACGGATTCACGCCCGCCGCGGCCGAGCCAAGCCGGGTCGCCGATGTGCGTGCCTGGGGAGGAGCAATCGGCCGGGCCCTCGGCGCCGTCCCAACCGTCTACGAGACCCCAGTGAAGAACATGCGCGCGGCCCAGGCAGCCGCGGTCGGTCTGGACCAGCTCGCGGGTGAGGAGCTGAAAGAGCGCATCGGGCGGATGCGTGAACTCCTCCATGCCGCCAACACCCAGCAGGACCGCCTCAACCAGCTCGCCAAGCCGGCGGGATCCGGCTCCGCCCGCCTTGGCGGGCCCGGCGAACTTCTGCACACCGCTTCCTCGCCACCCGGCGAGGCGCACTCCGGCCAAGCCCGGACTCGGCGCGTTCTGGCCGCTACAGCCGCCGGCGGATTGGGCAACGAGCCCGTCCTGGAGACCCATGGACCCGGCCAGCATGGCTGGCGTCCGGCTCCAACCGACCCGGCCCCTCGTGGCCTGGCCGCAAGTCGACTCGGCCCGCGCGCCATCGACGACACCGACGCTCGCCACCGCCTCGATCAGCTCGCTCGCTCCCTGGAAGTGGAGGAGAGCGGCGCTATCGGGCCAGCGTGCTTCGGCCCACGCATCCAGGAGGAGCCCTTCCCCAAATGGTTCATGCTCTCCCGCGACACCCCCAAGTACAACGGGACGGTGAAGCCAGAAGACTGGCTCACCGACTACATCACGACCATTGGCATCACCGGCGCTAATCGTCGTCTCGCCGTGCGCTACGCACCGCTCATGCTCCAAGGGTCGGCCCGCACGTGGTTGAACAGCCTGCAGATGGGCAGCATCAACACGTGGGTGGATTTCGAGGAAGCCTTCGTCCGCAACTTCACGGGGACCTACAAGCGACCCGGCCGCCCTAGCCAACTCGCGATGTGCGTGCAAGGGCCTACGGAGACCGGCCGCGAGTACCTCGCACGCTGGACCGAGCTCCGGAACAGTTGCGAGGGCGTCCATGAAGTCCAGGCGATCCAGTACTTCGTCAGCGGGTGCCGAGACGGCACCCTCCTCAAGCACAAGCTATTACGCTCCGAGCCGGCCACCATGAGCGCGCTCATGGTGACGGCGGACAAGTACGCCAACGCCGACTCCGCCATGAAGATCCAGGTGGCGCTGGATGAAGCCGACAAGGCGAAGCCGGTTCCCCCTCCGAAGCCGGCCGGCGAAAGCAGCCGGCAGCAGCATCACCAGAACAACAAGCGCAAGGCCGACCAGCCGGCGCCGCGTCACGACAACCGGCTCGTCGCGGCCACCGAGCCCGCGGCGAAGCGCCAGCAAACCGGCAAGACGGCATGGCAACCCGCCATGAGCTTCGAGCAGATGCTCGACGCCCCCTGCAAGCACCACAGCGGCGCAAGACCCTCCACGCACACGCTTCGGCAGTGCGCCATCACCAAGCGCATCATGAGGGGTGACGTCCCGCCTCCTCCGACTCCGGCTCCAGGCGCGCGACAGCCGCCTCCGCCTCCACCGCCGCCTCCAGCTGGCGGCGCGATGCGCGACGACGCCTACCCGGACCAGAGCGCGGCCTACGTCGTCTTCACCAGCCTCGGCAACGACAAGCGCAGCGAGCATCTCCTTCGGCAGGAGGTGAACACCGTCGTCCCGGCTAAACCGGAGTTCATGCATTGGTCGGATCGCCCGATCACCTGGACCCGGGAGGATCACCCGGCAATCATGCCAAGTCCGGGTGGTTACGCCCTCGTCCTCAACCCCACCATCATCGCGTGGCGCACATGCAAGTTCTCCCGAGTCCTCATCAACGGCGGCAGCAGCATCAACATCCTCTACCGCGACACGATGACCAAGCTCGGCCTCAAGGCCGAGGACCTGGAGCCAACCCGAACGATCTTCCACGGCATCGTACCCGGCCTCTCCTGCTCCCCCATTGGCCGGGTCCGGCTAGATGTCCTATTCGGTGACAACGGCCACGTCCGGCGTGAACCGGACTGGTTCGAGGTGGTGGACCTGTCCATCGCGTATCACGCGTTGCTGGGCTGGCCCGCGCTCGCCAAGTTCATGGCGGTTCCCCACTACGTGTACCTGAAGATGAAGATGCCGGGTCCCAAGGGCCTCATCACCGTCGCCGGCGATTACCGCAAGTCCCTGGAGTGCGCCCGAGACGGCGCCAAGTTGGCCGAGTCACTGGTCATTGCCGAGGAGCGGCGCCAGCTCGACCGGATCGTCGCCCTGGCAGGCGAGGCCTCCACCGCGTCAATCCCGACCCCGGACCCGGCCGACGAGGCCGCCTTCAAGCCCTCCAAGGAGACCAAGAAAGTGAAGCTCAACCCAGAAGACCCCAGCTGCAGCAAGTACGTTGTCGTAGGCGCCCGCCTCGACAGCAAATAGGAAGGCGAGCTCGTCGACTTCCTCCGTGAGAATCAGGATATCTTCGCATGGACCCCCAAGGACATGCCAGGTATCCCGAGGAAGTACGCCGAGCATAAACTTCACGTCCGCAAGGACGCCAAGCCTGTCCGTCAACCCCTACGACGATTTTCCGAAGAGAAGAGAAGAACCATTGGTGAAGAGGTCGCCAAGCTTTTGGCAGCCGGCTTCATAATGGAGGTGTTTCACCCCGAGTGGCTGGCCAGCCCAGTCCTCGTCCTGAAGAAGAACAAGACCCGGCGCATGTGTATCGACTACACCAGCCTCAATAAGGCCCGTCCAAGGATCCGTTCGCCCTCCCGCGGATCGACCAAGTCATCGACTCGACCGCCGGGTGTGAGCTCCTGTCCTTCCTGGACGCTTACTCCGGCTACCACCAGATCAAGCTGGACCCGGCCGACGCCCTGAAGACGTCCTTCATCACGCCCTTTGGGGCGTATTGCTACATCACCATGCCGTTCGGCTTGAAGAACGCTGGCGCCACCTTCCAGCGCTGCATGCAGAAATGCCTGTTGCCGCAACTCGGCCGCAATATCCACGTATACGTGGACGACATCGTGGTGAAGACCAAGCAGCACCTCACGCTCCTCGACGATTTGAAGGAAACCTTCGCCAACCTCCGCAAATACAAGGTCAAGCTTAACCCGGAAAAATGCGTCTTCGGCGTCCCGGCCGGAAAGCTACTCGGCTTCCTCGTCTCGGAACGCGGCATTAAGGCGAATCCGGAGAAGATCAAGGCCATCGAGCGCATGTGCAAGCCAGCTCGGCTGCGCGATGTCCAGAAGTTCACCGGATGCTTGGCCTCGGCCAGTCGGTTTCTAAGCCGGCTGGGCGAGAGGGCACTACCCCTGTACCAGCTGATGAAGAAGACGAGTCTGTTCGAATGGAACGGCAAGGCAGACGAGGCCTTCCAAGACCTCAAGCGCATGCTCTCCACCACGCCAGTCCTGGCCGCGCCGACCGACAAGGAGCCGCTGTTGCTCTACATAGCCGCAACCTCGCGGGCGGTCAGCACGGTGCTGGTGGTCGAGCCACCAGAGAAGGGCAAGATCCAAGCCGTCCAGCGCCCAGTCTACTACCTGAGCGAGGTGCTCTGCATCTCCAAGCAGAACTACCCGCACTACCAGAAGATGTGTTACGGCGTGTACTTCACCGCCAAGAAGCTAAAGCAGTATTTCCAAGAGCACGTCGTCACCGTGGTCAGCACGGCGCCTATCAAAGAAATCATCGGGTGCCGGGATGCCTCTGGCCGGGTCGCCAAATGGGCGATCCAGCTAGCCGGCCACACCATCCTCTACGAGCCCCGCACCGCGATCAAGTCTCAAGCCCTAGCTGACTTCCTCGTCGACTGGACCGAAACCCAGTACTTACCGCCGCCTCCCGACTCGACGCATTGGCGCATGCACTTCGACGGGTCCAAGATGCGACTCGGCTTGGGGGCCGGCATCGTACTGTCGTCCCCGAAGGGCGACTGGCTCCGCTACGCGCTCCAGATCCACTTCGCCGCCTCCAACAACGTCACCGAGTATGAAGCCCTGGTGCACGGCCTCCGGCTAGCCAAGGAACTCGGCATCCGGCGCATCCTGTGCTACGGCGACTCGGACCTGGTGGTGCAGCAATGCTCCGGCGAATGGGACGCCCGTGACTCCAACATGGCAAGCTACCGCTTCCTTGTCCAGAAGCTGTCCGGATCCTTCGAGGGCTGCGAGTTCCTCCACGTCCCGCGCGCGGAGAACGAAGCAGCCGACACGCTCGCCAAGATCGCCTCGTCACGACAAGCCATCCCGTCCGACGTCTCCCTCGAGCACCTGCGCAAGCCGTCCGTCAAGCCATCGCCGGACTCCGAGTCCATCCACGTTCCAGACGACCCGGCCGCACCTCAACCCAGCCCGGGGACTGCTGAACCCGGCCCGGGGGCTGCTCAGCTCGACCCGGCCACCATCGTCCCGGACCCGGCGATCGCCATCCCCGACCCGGGGGCTGCTCAACCCGGCTCGGGGGCTGCCGACTCGGAACCCACCCTGGTGGCCGTCTTCGCCGTGGTTACGGCTCCATCTTGGGCCCTCTCAATATCAGAGTTTTTGGAGAACGGGATTCTCCCCATGGACGAGACCGAAGCTCGGCAAGTGCAGTGCCAGGCGTCCGCCTACAACATCATCAACAACGAGCTCGTCAAACGCAGCTCCACCGGCGTGTTCCAGCGCTGCGTCGAGCAGGAGCGGGGCATCGACATCCTCCTCGACATACATCAGGGCGAGTGTGGGCACCACGCCGCATCGCGATCCCTGGTGGCCAAGGCGTTCCGCCACGGCTTCTACTGGCCCACAGCCCTCCAAGATGCCGAGTCGCTCGTCCTCAAGTGTGAGGGATGCCAGCGCTTCAGCAAACGCAGCCACCAGCCGGCGTCGGCGCTCCGCACCATACCGATCGCCTGGCCCTTCGCGGTCTGGGGACTCGACATGGTGGGACCCTTCAAAACCGCCCGAGGCGGCATGACGCACTTGCTGGTGGCAGTGGACAAGTTCACCAAATGGATCGAGGCAAGACCAATCAAGAAACTGGACGGGCCAACAGCCGTCCGGTTCATCAAGGACATAGCGGTGCACTACGGCATGCCGAACAGCATCATCACCGACAACGGCACCAACTTCGCCAAGGGCGCGCTCGAGCAATACTGCTCCGTCTCTGGCATCCGCCTCGACCTAGCCTCCGTTGCGCATCCGCAGTCCAACGGGCAGGTCGAGCGGGCCAATGGACTCATCCTGTCCAGCGTCAAGCCGCGACTCATCAAGCCGCTCATCCGCTCACCCGGCAGCTGGCTTGACGAGTTGCCAGCCGTTCTCTGGAGTCTACGCACCATGCCGAATCGGTCGACCGGGTTCACCCCGTTCTTCCTTGTCTACGGAGCCGAAGCCGTCATCCCGACCGACGTCGAGTTCGACTCGCCGCGCGTCGCGATGTACACCGAAGCCGAAGCCAGAGAAGCCCGCGAAGATGGCGTCGACCTGCTCGAAGAAGCACGCCTCCTGGCACTCAGTCGCTCGGCCATCTACCAGCAAGGCCTGAGGCACTACCACATCAAGAAGATCAAGCCCCTCGCGTTCCGCGAGGGCGACCTCGTCCTCCGACTCGTCCAAGAGCAGGCATGCCAACACAAGCTGTCCCCTCCATGGGAGGGCCCATTCATCGTGAGCAGGGCCTTGCGCGACCGCAACGCCTACTACCTCATCGACGCACGCAAGTCAAGGAAGTGCAAGAAGGACACCGCCGGTGAAGAAACAACCCGGCCGTGGAACGTGGAACTCCTCCGCCCGTTTTACAGTTAGTCGCATGAGCGTATGTATCATCTCCTTTTGTAAACGCCTGAAACTATGGGGTCCTCGAACGAGACTCGGGGGCTGCCTTTTGTCGACCAATTTATTGTCTCCTATTTTCTTGCATCACTATACCACTGAACCCGGCCACCGGTCCGACTCGCTCGACCCGGGGGCTCGGGGGCTGGCCGGCTCGGTCGCCACCCCGCCGCCTTACTTGGTGATTCCTGATAAAGTTAGGATGCTGCGGTCCCCCACTTTGCCCTAAAGCCACAGATCCAACTTTGGCTGTCGGCTAGCAATCACAACGGGCCAAAGCTCCTTTACGCTTCATACACTAAGGCAAAGGTTGCCGGGTCGATCAATCCGGCCCGCCATTCATCAAATGAACAGCCGCACGACCGGCTGCTCGCCAACCGGCTTCGCCGGATTGCCGCCAGCCGGCCCAGTGGGTGTTTCGCTCGCGCTCAACGTTTCGAGGGACCCAAGTCCTGCGCGCTCCTCTCAAAGAACCAAACTCCTTGTCACGGACTGGAGCCTCGGCCGTCTGACTCGCGGGGGGAGGTTTGAGAAAGGAAAAGCGCATGAAATCGGTCCAAAAAACGGAAGGCAAAAAAGCAAAAGCACCCACGACATCTACACAAGTACTTAAGAAAAGGCCCATGGCCCGAGTTCATTACACCCTAAAACCCCAGTGGGTGGGTGGACCTGCTATTTAACAAATTTTACATAAAGTGTCTCAGGCATCTCCAGCGCCGCGTCGCGACATCAATGGCTCTCCCCTCACGGCCTCCGGGTCCGGCGAGGTGGCGGTGCCCTCCTCAGCGTCCGCGTCGCGGTAGACGCCCGTCTCCTCCGAGCTCCCCTCCGGATCGTGGAAGAGCAAGCCGTAGTCGTCCCCGTCCACGACCCCGCCGTCTTTCTCTGCTCCGGATGGAACTCGTTGTGGAAGGTGAACTCGGCGATGTAGCTGGCCCGAGAGGCGATCCGGCCGGCTTGCTCCTGCAAGAGCTGCTCCGAACCGGCCCGCTAGCCCATCAGCGCGTCCAGCTGCAGGTCCGGGTGCCAGGACAACGCGAACCGGAGCGCCATCTCAGCACCGGCACGAGCGGCGGAGACGCGCCACTCGCCAAGCCGGTCCGGCCCCATCTCCAACCAACGCGCCAGGCGCGAGAAGCTGCTCGGTTGGACGGAGTCCGGCCACAGGGCCGCCGTCATCGCGGTGCCGGCCTGGGACAGCCGCCCCAACTGCGTTCCCAGAACCTGCAGGCGAGCCTCAGCGGCCGCGATGATCTCCGGGAAGGTCCAGGCCACCCGCGAATCCTTCCCGGACCCAACGGCGCCGGTCGGGTCACGCTGATAGCGGACGGCTTCCTCCGCCAGCCGTTGCGTCTCCGGGAAGGCCTCTGCTGCAAAGAAAGAAGCAAGTTAGAAGAAGAACAACAAGGAAGAAAGGCCGGATCCTGACCTGGCAAACGACAGGAAAAAGCACCTACTGGAGAAGGACTCTTCCAGGTGCTGCGCCTCAAGCAACGTACCACGCCGCTCCCGCTCAATGGCGCGGTTGCGCTCCTCGAGCGCCTTCTCCAGATCGGTCGCCTTGGCAAGGGCCGCCTTCAGCTCGGCGTCCTTGTCTTCGGCCGCATTCTCGGCTGCCTTGCGCCGACGGGCCTCGTCCTGACGGGCCCTCTCAGCCGTGGTGACATGCCCCCGCAGGCGATCCACCTCGGCCTGGAGCCGGCCCTTGTCGTCGGCCGGCTGGCCGCGCTGCTGGTCCGCCTCCACCAGGGCCTGCTGCGCCTCTGCCGCCTTGGCGGCTTCCACCTTAAGGAGCTCCACCTCGGCCTCGAGGCGGCTCTTGTGACCCGCCAGCTGCTCATGCAGCCGGTTGGCCTCGTCGAGAGACCGCCGAGCTGCGGCCGCCTCCGCCCTGCGTGCGCTAGCACGCTCCCACTAGAAAAGAGCACAAGGATACCTGCGGCGACGCGGAGCTCCTCCTCCTTGGCGGCAAGCCGCTCCACGAGCTCCCGGTGCTTGCCCAGGAGACGATTGTAGGCGGCGACCCGAAAGGCGTCGAGATGCTGAAGAAAGCAGAAATCAGAACAAGGCCGACACTCTAAAGATTCGACCCAACTATTACGTAGTTGGCCCGAACCTCGGGGGCTACACCCAGTGGGTGTGCTGGCGCGCCCCCACAAAGAAGAAAATTGCAAGAAGACTTACCAGGACGGCGCGCTCCAGGTCGCGCGTCCGCTCCACCTCGGCCTGGGCGAAGGCCTCGAGCCGTTCCGTCCGGCCTCGCAGGCGGCGGCTGACGGCGTCCAGCGCCTCCTCCTCCTGGGTCTGAGGCCCGAAGACAACGGCGCTCCCGCTCCACGCTGGCTGCGGCACGACAGCTCGGCGCTCTCCCTGTCGGGGCACCAAGGCGTGCTCCTCGCTGGCCACTCGCGACGCGGCCAGCACCTCCTCCGGGACGCCCTGCATCGCCGACCCTGACCCGGACGCCGGGACGCCCTGCGTTGCCGTCTCCGACCCAGCTGCCGGGGTAACCTTCGGCACCGCCGCCCGCGGTGCCTCCTTCAAAACCGGCGGCACCTCCGTCGCCGCCGCCCGCAGCGTCTCTTCCAAAACGACGCCGCCTCCACCACCATCAGTCCCCGCTCGCTCGGCCACGTCGGCCCGTGGCGGGGTGTCATCCTCCACCTCCACGACCTCCCGGTCGGGGATCACCACCTCAGCCCGGCCTCCACGGCCGCACTCCCTCACCGACGACGGCTCAAAGACCGTCGCCGCCACCACCGTGCCCTCTGGCATCTCGCGCCAGACCGGCTCCGCGCCGGGTCGCGCCCATGCCGCCGCCGCGTCGGTCCAAGCCCGGACCGACGCCGCCTGCAGCTCCGCCTCAGCCCGGTTCCTCTCCCGCCAGGCTAAGGCTTCGACGTCATTCGGATCCAGGCTGAGGTCCGAGTCGGCCCGTCCCTCCACCTCGGCCTGATCGGCAAGGTCGTACCGGCTCCTGCGGAACGCGGCCCCTTCGGCGGTCGCGGCTTCCGCCGCCGCCCTCACCAGCGCGATTGGCGACCTAAAGAAGAAGACAGAATGAGCAGAAAAGAAACAAGACTAGCCCAAGAAACAAAAAAACCTGAGCGCAAACAAGAGATGAAGCTCACCCTGCCAAGACCGGGACCGGGGTTGGCCTCCCGTGCCCGCCGCTGCGCTTCCTCTTGGCCGGCCTCCCGGCCGCGGCCGAGTCCGCCATGCGCTTCGGGGCCCGGGGTCGCGACGCGATGCTGTCTTTCCCATGCGGACGGCTTGGCGCCGCCCCATGCGAGGACCCGGCTCCGCCCGCGTCGCCGCCTCCCCCGCCCAACGCCACTACACCAACAACTGGCGTCAGCACCGGCCGTTCCGTGCCGCGGTCAGCAATTCAAGACACATGAAGAAAAACACGAGACTTACCCGCATGACGCCCAGCGCCGGCGTCGGACTCGGCCTCCTCCTCCCCGCCACGAGCCACGGGCTCCTCTGGCGCCACCGGCTCCACCTGCGACGGAGCCCGGGCGTAAGGATGTCGAATCGCGTTCAGAAGTACCCCCGGCGTCGCGTCAGGACGGATGAGAAGGTGCACAGCAGCAAAGTGAGAAGACCAGACACTCACCCGCGGCGCCGGGTTCGACCGGCTGTACGGCGCCTTGCCGAACGGCCAGTCCTCCCCAAGGTTGGCCTTGGAGATGTCGTTCACGCCGCGCGCGATCTGCTTCGCGGAGAGCCGCGTCGACCCCATGCGGTTGGGGTCTTGAAGGCCGACCATTTTGCCGATGAGGCAGGAGCGCCCCTGAAGCGGAAGGACCCGGCGCATGACGAACGCGTCGAGGAGGTCGGTGCCGGTGAGCCCCTCCTGCGTCCTTATTACCGTCACCCGCTCGCAGAGATTAACGATCTCCTGCGACGGGCGCTTGGGCGAGTAGCCCCAGTTCGTCTTCGCCCGCGGCGGTGCGATGGCGAAGGCCGGAAGATTAATGCGATCCGCTCCAAGGTTGCGGACGTAGAAGGAGTTCTGCCACTTCTTGACAGAGTCCTCCAGCGGGATCTTGGGGAAATCCGCCCCCGACCGCTTCGAGATGACGACGGCGCCGCAATCGGCGAACTCCCCGGCCAACGGGCCCTGCTGCTTCAAGGAGAATAAGCGCGCCCAAAGGTCGATCGTAGGCTCGATCCCCAGGTACCCCTCGCAGAGGGTGACAAAGCCGGAGAGCTGGACGATGGCGCCAGCGCCAAGATGATGCGGCTGGAGCCCAAAGAACTCCAGAAAGGCACAGAAGAAGGTGCTCGCAGGCAGCCCGAACCCGCGCTCGAAGTGCGTGAGGAAGACCACGCGCTCCTGCCCCTCGGGCCGAGGCCTCTGCTCGCCGCGCGGCAAGCGGACGCCGACGTCCGTCTCCCGCGGCAGGCGCCGCGTCGCCCGGAGCTGGGTGATGTCCTCGGGGGTGACGTTCGAGCCCATCCAGGAGCCCGATGGCGGCGACATGGTCGAAGAAAGAAGAAGGAAGATGGACGGCAAAGGAGTTCTGCTCGGAGCAGCGGGCGCCGCAGTGCGTCTGATGCGAAGAGCGGAGCGAGAGCAAAGGGACAGGAGGGCGCGAGCGAGAATAATGTCCGCCGCCCCCCTGCCCCCCCGATTTATAACCCTCGTTTTGAACGTGGGGAAGTGGGGAAGTGGGATTGTCTGCATGCGCCGTTCCACTACCCCGCAATAAGTGCGCGCGTACACGTGCAGTAACTGCCGGGGGAAGAGCAACCGGCCCCTGGACGCCGCAATAAATCCGCGCGCTTGGGCCGAGGGTGCGCGGCGGCGTGCCCCAGCCCGTCGCCCGGTCCCGTCACGCGCGTGGCCTGTCAGGCCCCTCCGGCTTCCGGGCACCACGTGGCGCCCGTGCAAAGCCCGAGGGATTGCCCCAAGATTCGGCGGACTTCTCGGTCCCCGCCACGACCAAGACGCCGCGATCCGGTTTCCGAGAAAACCGGCACACAGCAGGTGTTGCCGGACCCGACGCTCGCAGAATCCACCTTGCTTAAGGGGGAAACTGCGAAGGCCCACTCATCCGAAGACGGCGGACCTTCAAAGCTTCAGGGACTACTGTCGGGGGGATGGACCCCGGGCAGGCAACGGAACCCGGATCCTCTTCAAAAACAACGGGGCTGGCACCGCCCCTCAAAACCGGTGCGCGCTTGGCCGGGTCGCGACCCGGCCAAGCCCCCCAAGCCGGCCAGACTAGCCAACCCGGCAAGACACGTCGACTCGGCCCCAACAACTGGCGCAAGACAGCCGAACCCGGCACGGCCAAGGTCTCCTCACCAAGCCAGCGCCACCCATGGCGTGCTACGCAATCCAGCCACGGGTCAACTCCCGTCCCATCCAGGCCATATGACGGGGACAAGGCTTCAATCAACGATGACCGAGGTAACAGTGCCCCGCCCATGCCTCTGGTCAGCAGGAACGTGGCAACAGTGCCCCTCACCTACCCGCTGACCAGGGCCAGCGTGGCAACAGTGCCCCCACCCTCACCGCTGACGACAACAAGCGGCAACCTGACGGAGAGCACTGTACGCGGCTCGACTCGGCCACGCCCTGACGATCGACAAGACGGCGCACAGTCCCCCTAGGCCTGTGGGGCCCGCACCTAGGGGAACCCGGCGAACCACAAGCCCTCAGCGGGGCCCAGCCCAGGACCCCGGACACCGACTACACGGACCCACCGACTTATAACATTACCATTGTATCCCCGAGGGGTTGGACTATAAAACCCCCGGGAGCCCACGATCATTCGGGGCGAAGCAGAAGGACTAGCCACCAAACAACAACACCGGAGAGAAGGAGCAGCCCAAGCCTTGGCCAGCTTCCTTCCTCCTTCATACAGCTCCAGGAGCAACATTGTACTATCGATCATCCAACTACACTCGGCAGGACTAGGGGTATTATCTCTCCGGAGAGCCCCGGACCTGGGTATGTCCGGCGTCCCGCGCCCGCTCATGGCGACCTCGCCTCTGGAGCCCACCAGCGCCCTCGAGCCTCCTCCTCTGTTTAGCCATCCCTTGGCATCTGCCGTGCGCCCACCACGACAATCTGCCCGCTATATAAACTCCAGCCCCGACCATAGCCGCAATCATCCTAGTCCGGTCCCTTTCTCCTCTCCGCACCGTGCTTGCCATGGCCTCCTCGCACTCCAAAGCCCTCTGAGACACCCTCTCATCTGAGCAGAAGGAGATGGTTGCCGTTGCTACCGGCACGCGGATGAAGGCCGACGATGTCCCAATGGAGGATACGGCCGAGGACGAGCCGCCACCACCCTCCTCGCCAGTTCATGCCGGCATCACCGTCGACGAGGCCCATGCCCATTACACTGACATGGTATGGGAGGAACGGGAAGCCAAGTTCCGGCGGGCATAAGCCGACCAGGCCTACAGCCTTGGCCTCCTTAATGAGCACTGATGCGCGGAGGAGCAACTCGCCGCGGACACGACCATCGCGCCAGACATGGACGTGGTGGAGTAGGATGCGATGCTCGACTCCTACTGCTCCGCCACGACTGCTGGCGGTACCGGCTCCATCAGGCAGAATAATAGGCCGCCTACAAGGAGATGGACGAGGCAACGGATGAGGTGTTTGGCAAGAGCGGCGACGAGGAGGACATCGCCAGTTCTGCCAAAGCCGCGCTCCGTTGCCACAACCACGAATCTGGCACGTCCGCGGGTGCCGCCGACAGCGAGGAAGAGTAGTGCATGGTAGGTTTTCGCTGCTTGGGTCCCAAGAAGGCCACCGCTCCCCCTCCCATTGAAGCCAAGCTTGGTGGGCTCAACATCGTCTGTCGATTAGCCGCCAAGGCTGCGAAGGCGGAAGCTGCAGGGGCATAGCTAGAGAGCGCCAAGGCGGAACTGGAGAAGGCGAAGGCAAGAGCCAAAGCCTCACTTTTCGGGGCTCACGGCCAGACATGCGGAACGGGCGCCGATGATCATTTAGATTAGGTTTAGAGTAGGGTTTAGTTAAAAATTGTCTAAAGTATAATGAATTCGGTCTGATTTATATGAAAATCCCCTTTTTGCATGAATTTCTTCTTCTTAGTTCAAACAGTGGTTCAAATGTATGCGGTCAGCGTTGGATGGCGGCTCCTGCATCGTGTCTCTGGATTCCTCCCCCACCCCCAGGTCCGCGGACGGATGTAGGCAGACCGGGCCAAACTGGCCGGCCCGACATGGCTCGGCCCAGCCTGGCCCATGCTAATCATACCTGGCACGGCACAGCCCGCGATGGCATGTTCAATAGTGGGGCCATGCCGTGTTGGCCCACGTGCGCCACTCCTTGGCCCAGGCACGCCCTGGTTATTAAACGGGCCGCCTGTTTTTCAGCCTATTGGGTTGTATTTTAGGCCTATTAGGCTGTAATTTCGGTCACATATATAAATTTCTGAAAATAATAATAATAAACGGGCCGTGCAGTGTCGGCCCGCGTGCCCAGCCTCTAGGCCTAGGCACAGCCCAAGGCGTGCTGGGCAGGACCCGTTTAGCCTGTGTCGTGCCTGACCCATGGCGGGCCATGCCGGCGTGCTCGTGGGCCGGCCTGATTGGTCCGTTCCGTTTGGCCAACTATAGATGCGGGAGAGAATTTGCGAGTCAACATTGAAGATGCCCTAACACTGTGCATATGTTTTTTCAAGAGAAATGTGCATGCTTTTCTTACAAGAAGGAAAAGCAGTGTGAGCATGCAGTCATGCTTGGATGGACCCGCAGTTTGTTTCCCAGAGTGATCCGCATTTCCAGTGAAGCATATAAAAAGGTGGACGCTACACGTCAGCTGATGAAATTTGAATAAGATCAGCCGTCTCAGAAGTCGTTGGATGATGGGCGCGCCAACTATTCCATCTTTGCCCGCTAGTCGCAGTCCTGTGCAAAAACCGGCCATGTTGCGCTCGACCCGGCGCAACTCAACCCCTGTTGCACCCCGGCTCGAACCCTCTTCCATCGTTGCAACACGCCCTATGTTGCGACCACAACAAGACTCCTATTGCAAACCCGAACCTTTTTTCTACCACCGCAACTGGACCCATTCTTCTACCATTGTAATATACCCTGTATTGCGACTACAACAGGACCCTTGGTGCAAACCCAAAGCTTCTTATATCATTGTAACACGACTTATGTTGCGACATTGCAAACTTACCATTGAGACCTAACCTTATTCAGAGAGAGAGAGAGAGAGAGAGAGAGAGAGAGAGAGAGAGGGGGGGGGGGGGAATGAACCTCTGGCTGGAGATAGTGGCGGGCGAGCCCAGACAGGCGTTGCGCATGAGAGGCAACGAAATCGGACGGTTGAAAGGAGGCGTTTCCGCAATTAGAGATGATACCCACATATTGCTGTAAAAATTGGTTGGAATATATTTAATAAGATTTAAGAATATGAATATTCCTATTAATGATATTTAAACCAAAACTAAAGTTGCATATAACTTATTGTATTTTTTTTATTATTTTAAAATATTTATTGAATAATAGTAGCATAATAGAATCGAAATGACAACATTTTCTCATGCATGAATGCACGATTGCATGTTTATGTTTTTTATGCATGATGGCATGTTGAAATATCATGGTTGCACGTAGAAATAGATTAGTGGAGATTGATATTACAGTTCAAAATTTATCTAAATGTAAAAATGTAAGATATAGAAAATATAATTCATGTTGTGTGTGTGACAGGGGAACCCCTCGTCTCCGGCTGAAACCAAATTAAAATCCCCAAATTAGTACAAAAACAAATAATACTATTACTTCCTTCGCACCGGTCAGCGACACTTATTTTGGGACGGAGATAGTACATTTTAATTAGTTCAACCATATTGTTTTCTATCCATATCCTGAGATATATATTAGAATATGTATAATATATGTAGTTTTTTTTGTCCAACTTCTACAAAAAGAATACTAGAAGGAATACTCCCTCCATTCCCTTAGGCTAGTCATAGTGGGGAGTATCATATACTAGTATCGTACATATGATACTAGTGTATGATATTATCTTCATACTGCATAGTATCATAGATGATCATATTTATTGCCATGTATGACACAAAGTAGCATAGCATTAACATGATACGGTATCTACCTATACTACTCTAATTCTCTCTCTCTTCTTTAACTGTGTGCAACATAAGCATGTTTGCTAGTCCCAAGTGCATGTTACCGGTTATGTTACCCCCACTATGACCAGCCTTATACAAGGCCACTATCAAAAATACATTTTGCATCAATACAAGGCCACCAACAGTAACCGAGGCAGAAATTAATGATGTTTTCTCGTACTAGCAACTTTTTAATACTTACATGCATGTAGTCATAATGACACTTAGCTACTTCCTTGCCATGCATTTGTTGCATGCTTATAGCATATTAATGATCTCGGTTAACGAAAAAAGTTGACTTGCAAAGCAGTCATTAAATTTTATTTTGGTACCTGTAATCTGAGTTTGTGGCATTGTATAAGAGAATGGAGGGAGTACATAAAACATTGAGGTCATCAAGCTCTTTCCCCACCAAAGACCAGATCTCATGCTCTTCTCGCGACACCATGAAGATGGCACAATGGCTGGACAATAGACCCGCGAATGCCAATGTGAGGTTCTCCAAAGTTGCAACGCAATGCAAAGGCTACGCTCACAACGGAAACGGAGACATTAAAGCAATTTTATGACATCTCCAGTGTACCAACACGAGCTAATTTCACCGCCTCATCCTTGTCAAACTCCAACCGATGAACTTAACTCGAACAAAGAACATGCTACATAATCTGCAAACCCCAACCAGTAGATCAGATACTCATCCTCGCTGACCTGGCGAGGCTGACCGGAGGAGGGAGAACCATGATAAGACCCATTGGGGTGGACGATCCAAACATGTGGCGGGGGTTTCTCACCGGGAGAGAAAGAAAAACTAGTTCGGTTAGCACGCCGCCAAATTTGGTGTAGTTGGAGGGAAAAAGAGCAATGCTACACGTACAAATAACTACAGGGTTTTGCAGGGGAGGATTAACTTGTGCTTTGTGATTGGTCAATAGGTTGTGGAGCCAGCCCACCCCCGAAAATCAGGGGAGGGGGAAGGGCAAATTTGTGATTGGTCAGTAGATAAAAAGAGTCTGTAAAACCCTGTAATTGTTTGTACGTCTAGCATTTTTGAGGGAAAAATCCCCAAATCAACAAGCCAATTTGAGCGGTCTCCGTCTGCCTTGAACGAATTGAAGTCGAGGCACGGGGCCCCGTCACCTGGCAGCGATGGACAACTTGCGCCGTGAGCCGAACCCACGAGGAAGAAGAGTCAAGAGCAGCAGTGCAGCACGAGCACATATCGCCCCCTGCTTCGCGCGGCCCCGCAAGAAGTCTCCTGGAACCCATCTTATCCCCTGCCCTTTATTAGCACCCGCACCGGAGGAGGGCTGCACCACCACACCACACTCCACGCTCCCGTGCTCTCTCTCCAGCCAACTACACCAGCGCGCGAGCTAGACGGTGACTCTCCCCTCCCAGGGTCGGTGCAACGGCAACCATGGCGTTCACGCAACGGCAACTCGACCTCATCCGCGCCCACCTCCTCGACGACCTCCACGCCGATGCCGACTCCCTCGCCAGCTGCAGCTGTGACTCCGACTCCAGTGCTTCGTCGCCGCTGGGGCGGCGGAGGCCGGCGCTCTCCTTGTTGCTGCCGCCGAAGCCGGCGACGACGATCCTGGGGCGGCAGCCTCAGCAGGAGATCTGCGGCAACGTGGAGGGACAGGAGGAGGAGGAGGACGACTTCCGGCGGTACCGGGGCGTGCGGCTGCGGCCGTGGGGCAAGTTCGCGGCGGAGATCCGGGACCCGGCGCGGAAGGGGGCGCGCGTGTGGCTCGGCACCTACGACGACGCCGTGGAGGCCGCGCGCGCCTACGACCGCGCCGCCTTCCGCCTCCGCGGGTCCAAGGCCATCCTCAACTTCCCCAACGAGGTCGGCACCCGATCCATCCAATGGACCTCGCCTGCTCCCCTCGCCGACACCATCGCCGCTGTGCCCACCGGCGGCAAAAGGATGAGGCCGGCACAGGAGGAAGAGCGCCTGAGGGAGGTGAAGAAGGAGAGGCTGCAGCTGAAAGAGGGTGATGAGGAGGGTTGTATTGCCGCGAACTACAACGCTGCAGGCGGGGACGCGCCAGCGAGCTGGGACGGCGTGGCGGCGGCTAGAGACGCCGACATCTGGGAGGAGCTGAAGGTGATCTGCAGCCTGCCGCCCCTCTCGCCGCTGTCGCCGTACCCGCACTTCGCCTTCCCTCAGCTCTCGGTCGTGAACTGAGCAGGGGGGGGGGGGGGGGGGGGGGGGGGCTCTGCCTAACCCTGAATTTGGTTAGATCACAGGGCGTTCTTTGATTAATGTGCCATCACTACGATAAATTCATTCGTTCTTTCGTAACCCGTCGAGCGACTCGACGTCTGCGCTCCATGGAGCAGCGATTTGTCAATGAAATGGAATTTTGCAAACTGAAGTAAGAATCTGTTTTTAAAAGACATCTGAAGGACATGGACATATATATCTATCCAAAAGGGGTAGTACAAAGGAATGACAACTTGTCACAGAACAAACCTTGAAAAGCAAAATTAGGCCAAAAAATATAATGGTGGTCTTCTTCCTTCAATCGCTTGTCACCCGTGGAGGCATCATGAAACTTGCACTGAACAAACAGTAATGAAAAGGGATGATACTTGCAAACGCTCTCGACATTTAAAATTTTGAAGACCACGAACAAGAAATCTTAGTAACCGCATGAGAAACGTGGACTCGGGAAACACTATAAGTATCACATGCTTGCAATCCTCCACTACAAATCCGAAGAATGGAAAAACTAAACCTTGGCATGTAACAAACCGAGAGAAGAGGTCAAAGTCGTTGCGTCAAAATCTAGCCAACTGCTTCCCATGATAGATACACCAATTATCAAGATCCGAATAGAGCCAACAAACTTGGCGGTACCCATTCTCACTGTCCCTTCGCCGACATCAAACGTTTCAAGGTAAGGAGAAGCCGTAGAAACCTTATTTCAATGAGCCATTGTTGTCACCACCGCCATCACCTCATCGATGATGAAGCAAGACCTACAGAAAACAAGGACCCGCAAGGAGTACAATCTACAAAGGAACAACCGGCATAGGATTTTTTCCCCCTTCCACCAAGGAGGCCGTCGGACAGAAGAGAGGAGGAAGGCCGAGGCGGTGGCTCGGAAGTCGGAAGGAACCCTAAGGGAGAACATTCTTGGAGAGACCATCTTTTTCCATATCATCGTAATTAAAAAAGAGTAATTACTGTCTGATGAGACAAATGATGACCGTCACCATTCTGATTAACTCGTAAGAGGACATCACTGGAAGATGTTTTTTTGTTAGTATGAAGAATACGTGCTTTGCTTCCGTTGACGTTTTCTCAAACACAGAATACAATCTGCAGATGTGTACGCACGTGTGGGCGTGGCGCGTTCACGTAGACACCTTATGACCGGCCAGTTTAATCACGTTCTTTACGTTTTTGAAACCCGAAAACTGATTATTCAAACCATGCATGCACTTTGTAGTTCATTTTGATGTATGAATAATGGGGCTCAGTCCCTAAAAGAAAATGGGGCTCAGAGAAAGATACATGCATGTTTATATAGGCCATGTGCGTGATTTGGTACACGTATAAGCAGGAGCGTCGTACACACATGCATGCATGCTGCATGCACCGGTCGTTGTATATATCTACCGTGAAAGTTAGGTACTCCTACAAGCTTGCCCGGTCGCAAGCAAATCAACGAGGTGTACTCTTCAGGCACCTGTCTTGTATTCCCTCCATTTCAAAATAGATGACTTAATTTTATAATAACTTTAGTACAAAGTTAATATAAAATTGGTTCATCTATTTTAGAACGGAAGAAGTACATACGTTCAGACAGAACAGTACACGCACTACCTCCACTTGCACGTGAACAAGAGAAAAAAAAAAGGACGAGCACGTATGGCGGTGTGATATCTCAGTGAGTGTGACCGTTGACGTGCGTGCATCATCAGCAGACTACTTCCGCATTTGAAAAAGTAGACAGCTTAATTAGCCTCCAAAAGGCAGGCCATGTTTAAATAGTTGTGTATATGCGGAGAACATGATCTTTTGTTGACTTAAAATGCATCTATATACATCCGTATGTGGTTCATAGTGGAAGCTCTACAAAGGCTTATATTTAGAAATGAAGGGAGTATGAAACTATATTTCATAACGGATTTAACAATATTGATTTGGCATTGTCGATATTGATATTTTTTTCTATATGTTTGATTAAAATAGAGATACTTTGACTTTGGACAAAATTTATATGTAGATTAAAAAGGACCAGAGGGAGTACTACCGTAGTATTTACCAGAAGCTCGAATCAAGTGGAAGAATCACTTGTAGTTTCAGTCATGCATGTTAAAGTGTTAATCATGAGTTACGCCTTTGAGTCAATGATTTGCTCGCAAACTTTGGTCGACCTCATTATTTGACCTGGCCAACATAGTAGGTGGTGGGTGTTTGATGGCCTTGATTGAACTATTTTTTTTTCTTTTTTTTACTGTGGGCATGATAAACTAAATCTTGGCGCGCATAAGTAATTATATTTTCTTCTTGTAATTATGAACTAAAAGGGGCTCGCATGATTTTGAAAACATAGAAATGTGAGGACGAGTTTGTGCATTGTTACTTGATGTTCCTCTTTTAGATAGCTTGGTGTTTTCGAGCTTGTCTTTTTACCTACATCGGCTACATGCAAAACTAGGGCTCAGTCCCTAAAAGAAAATAGGGCCCCACATTGGCTACACATTAACATTGTTATCTCTGGGGATGGAAACTTTGTTATCTGGGCCTAGTTATCTCCTTGCAAAGCCCAGTTTTTTTAAAAAAATAACCACATATATTTCATTAGTAGACAAACTTATTATAGAGAGTACATATGCGGTCACCACATGAGACATATATAGGTGTCTTACATTATCTCCTTGCAAAGCCCAGTTGAAATGTAAAATTCCTACATTTTTTTTCCTTTTGAACTGAGATGAACGCAGGAATTCTCATTTTTATAGTTTTCCTTACCCCGTTCCTTCAACCATAAGGTTGAAGAGTACCTCCAATTCCTATCAATCAAGAGGCCCCAAAGGGAAAGTTATGCTACCTAAGCAACACAAATTTCTCTAGAAAAAGGTAAGCAACATACTCCCTCCGTTTCAAAATAGATGACCCAACTTTATACTAAGAGTCATCTATTTTGGAACGGAGGGAGTAGAAGCGTATATCTACAAGTATTCACTTGCAAAGAAAGAAAAGAAATCAATTGCTCAATTTGGTTCAAGATAAAGCAAGAGCTCCCATTTCTTCCTTGCAAGCAAAAGCAATAGCTTCAGCCTTCGGGTGGGACTATGACAGCTCTGAAGCGATGCCACTGGTTTGGGGGCCCTTCCGAACGTGGGTCCGGCATGTCATTATCCGTGCGATAAACACAACCACTGGCAACAACCCTACCGAATCTTTCGTAAAATGAAAAAAGAAATACCGGCGGGGTCGTTATTCATGGGCCCACTTGTCTGCGGCCCAAGCTGCGTCGAGCCTTGGAGTGACGGAGCTCCCAACGGTCGCACCAAACCTCTCTGACACGGGGGCCCCGCGCAGCGAGTTCACCCACAACTGCCCCTCCTAGTCCTCCTCCCCCCTTCTCCCTCCGCCCAGTTCACCATTTCCGCGGCCGCACACTCCCCGCGGGGCGACGAGAGTGAGCGGGAGCGGGAGCGCTGCGAGAGAGGGCGAAGCCCTAACCCTCGACCCCCGACCGGAAGCCGATGGCCGCGCTTTCCCCCGCCGTCTCCCTCCTGCTGGTCCTCGTCGTCGCCGCCTCCGCCGCGCTCGCGCCGGTGTCCTCCGCGGTGCCCTTCATCGTCCTGCACGGTTAGGGTTCCGTGCTCCCCCATCCTCGTGTCGATTCGGGGTCTGTTTGGCGTTAGGGTTTCGTCTTGAGGTTTTGGCTGGCTGGCTGTGCTCGCGCGCAGGGATCGGGGACCAGTGCGGGAACGACGGGATCGCCTCCTTCACCGATGAGCTGGCGGAGTGGTCGGGATCCAAGGGATACTGCATGTAATGGCGTCTCTCCTTCTCGCTTACTCTTTTTCTCGCGGATTGTTTTTGTTGCCAGTGTGCTCAAGCAGTTATGTTGATTACAGCGCGTAGAAGTATTCTCTACCGTCATGCAGTCATGTTGATTATAGCTAAGCAAATGTCGGTCTGTGAACCTTTGTGTTGGGCTTGCTGATTTGTACGCTGTCCAATTTTTTGTTGGGTGTGTTGTTTGCGTGTTAAGCAACGAGTCTGTACTGTCTGTATGTGGATGTTGCGACATCCCACCTCCGATAATATGTGGCGTAAAACTTATGTGAGTTAAATCTTATGATCTGTGTTATATTATATAGCGTAATATATTATTTTTGTTTCCATGTGAATGCCAATAAATATGGATTCCCAGATTAGTAATGTTAATCTAATTAGGCGTCTCTTGTCTGAATATCTGAGTGCAGCTTCAGAAATTAAGAGCCTGAGCAATCTATGTACCCAGCTTCTGCCACGAGATATTGCCGCTAGCCCTCAGTGCCATTACTTTGTTTGAATATTAAACAATTTAGCTCACGGCATTTGTTGTCGAGTTTATTGTTGGAATTTAAACATGTTCTTCCTGTACAGGGAAATTGGGAGAGGATCATGGGATTCTTGGTTAATGCCACTTCAAGATCAGGTTGGTTTTTTACTATTAATTTTCTTTAACTAAATAAACTGTTCCTTGTAGAAGTTTCTAAGATCACAAGGTCATCTACAGGCAAATGTGGTTTGCAAGAAGGTGATGCAGAATCTTCGGTACTGCTTTTCTGTATAGTATCCAGACCCGTCATGGAATTGGTTTTCCAGGTAAAGGAAATGGAAGAACTTCGTGAAGGTTACAGCATAATTGGCCTTTCTCAGGTGCGTTCATGCTGATGTGCTCTAATTGGGTTCAGGGCAAGAATACAGTGTCATAATGTATTAATGTGCATATATTTGCTGTGCCATTCTTTTTTGTATTACTGTGCTCTTATGTCGTTTCTAAATTTTGTAGTAATTCTGAACTCTGTTGATGTCCAAATTAGTGCCAATTGACTACCAGTAAATTTGGGATGTTCTGTGATAAATTCTTACTGGCTGTTGATTTAGGGAGATATTACCGATAGTTGCTATGTACTTTTACAAAAATCAGTTACTCTGAGTTAAAGACTTCCCCTCCTGTGCTAAGCCATCTCTTACCTTTCAGGGGAACTTAATTGGGCGGGCAGTAATTGAGTACTGTGAAGGTGGACCACCGGTGAGCGAATTTATTTGCTTGCCTTTATGCAATAGTAACAGTGTAAAACTCACCTAATTTGGTCCGCTAAATAAGAAAGTTAACATTTTGGCCAGCACCCACACATGTTATAATGGTGATAGAAGATCATGATGATAGGAATACTGAAGAACATTTGTAATTTTGTTAAGTATATCCATCTATTGTATAACAAATGATGATGCTTAATGTTTTGATTAGGTGCTTCACTTCATGAGTATGTGTATCAGTAGTGCTGCGAGACTTCTTTCAAAACATTATTTTTGTTACCCTGAATGATGATTAGGGCTTTTCCTGTACTGTATCCCTTATAGTTTATATGATATTGTCTTCACTTCTTCTTGGGGAACTATATATCTTTATTTATTGTAACAGGTAAAGAATTTCATCTCAATTGGGGGTCCTCACGCTGGTACTGCTTCAGTGCCACTTTGTGGTGTAAGCTTACTCTGTCCTTTCCTAGTTATCTTTTATCAGTCTATAAAGAGTAAGCTTTGTGGTGTAAGCTTACCGATGGATTAATACTAGTAATAAACAGGCACTTATGACTTTCTAGATAACTACTGACTACTGGTAGACACCTCATCCGTTAAGATGGATTATTCTCTTTCATCCAAGATATATGTTGATTTAGCTCCATGTAATAGAATACGCTAAAGTGCGATAAAAGCTAGTGCCAAGTTTTCCGCATAGTCCCCCCTCCCAGGGAAGAAATCCTCATTCAGTATACACATTCAATGGGAAAAGTTATTTGAAAAAAGAACATAATGAACAGTATTTGCAAACAAGAACCTATGTTACTTGAATGCCATGAAAACTTGACGGAAGAAAGTATGTCATACAATATGAAATTTTGTGGGGCTACCTCCGTCATCTAACATGAAGTTTTGTTGGTCTACCTCATTTTTTCTTCTTAATCATGTGCGTGCTCACTTTTTATGATTTAGTCTTCCTTCTCCATGACTATCAAGTCTTAACATTTCGCCACAGTTGTCTAAATTGTCAATTTGCTGGTATATATCTCAATGGAGGTACTTGCATGTAGAGTACAGGCAAACACTTCCTCTTTCACTTAATGCATGTAACCATCTGCACTTGTATCCGAGTGCACTAGATGTTTAATGTCATCTACCCTATTGGTTCATGTGACTTACAAAATAATGAAAAGATGAGGCAATGTTACCCCGCAACAAAATCATTTTCTCATGGTATCAAATTGGCCAAGATTTATATTTCAATGCTGTAGAAGCAACCAAACCGTTGTAGGTTAAGCTAGTTTGGCGTGAGTCACTAGAGCAAACAGCACTGCATATCCTCAATTCTTGGTCAACAGGTTAGCAATGGAACGAACAGAAAATCTGTAGATTGTAAACTTATGTTGCTTTCACAGTGTCCCGCTGTTTTTTCTGTGTGTAGGAACATACATACCTCCAATCATTTTTGCATGAAGTATGATCATGTAAATCTTTCATTAATGTTGTTGCTGCTAAACTCATGTTTTCTAGTATTATATTTAGCTGTACAAGGAACTTGAATACTTTGGGTAATGATATTGATTTATACAGTTTCCACCTATTGTTACTGTCCTATTAAATATTTTCTCTTTGCAGTCTGGTTTTCTTTGCGTTCTTGTTGATGCGCTGATTCAACTGGAGATATATTCAAACTATGTGCAGGTTAGTATGTGGTGTCTGTTATTTGGTCACAGTTATCATTATTAGACATGACACATAATGTTTCTCTGAATAACTTGAGGTTGGTGAAATTACAGGCACATCTTGCCCCTAGTGGTTACCTAAAGATTCCCACTGTGAGTTCTTTATGCTATATTTGCACTTGCATATCCTGGCCATCAGGATCACCGTTTGAATTCAACCTATGTACTTGTACAGCTGTGTTCTGTGATCCTAAATGATACCTTCAGTGAATACTTCTATCCTATGATCCGCTAAATGACAACCAATTTCCCTTTCTTTTTCAGGATATGACAGCTTATTTGCAGGGTTGCAAATTTCTTCCGAAGCTTAATAATGAGATACCAAGTGAAAGAAACATTACATATAAAGAAAGATTTAGCAGCTTGGAGAACTTGGTACTGATCATGGTATGTTGAGCAAACATATGCTATTCTTGTTTTACCCACTTACACTCAAGGGTAGTCCCTACATTCCAAATTAGTTGGAGCTCTAGCTTTGTCCCAAGTCAAACTTCTCTATATTGACCAAGTCTACAGAGAAATGTGCTAATATCTAGACTAGGTCAAACACAACAGTTTGACTTAGGACAGAGCTACAACTTGAATTTCATTTGTAAGAGAGGGAGTATGTGGTAGGGATCAGACCGAAACTAGGTTCTTAGTCAATTTCATTTGTTATTTGATATTGGGCACTAGTGTACCCCACTCATTGTATTCTATAGGCAATAATCAGTAAATAAAACTGCTCTTGGTCATATTCAATATGCAAAGCAAGAGTTAAGAGTGAACATATAATCAGTACTCAATAATCATAGCACATGATATAACAAAATGGCAGCTCAAAAATCTATTGCCTCAGATTGCCCTCTTTGTCTTCTGCATTCCACATTGTGAGATACTTTGTCTGCTGAGGAGCTGACGCTTTGCCTTTCCAAACTGCTAAACAGTTTCAGGACGACGCAGTCTTGATACCTCGGGAAACAGCATGGTTTGGTTATTATCCTGATGGCGCCTTTAATCCAGTGCTGCCTCCTCAAGAGGTACTGTGCTGCTTCTGAATTGCATCTTTCTTTCTACCAAAAAGTACTTCATCATTCCTCGCATCGCATCAACTCCTTGAAAAGAAATTTCTGGCGATTTCGTATGGTTATTATCATTTGTGTCTGACTGCAAGAAAATGCCTTGTGTGTAGACAAAGCTATATACCGAAGACTGGATCGGCTTGAGGACTTTGGATGAGGCTGGGCGTGTTAAGTTTGTGTCGGTGCCAGGAGGTCACCTCCGCATATCAAGGAGCGACATGAAGAAGTACATAGTGCCTTATTTGACACCGTCATGTGGATCATCCAAGCAGAGTATTCGTCGAATCTTGTCATATTGAGGATAGGTAAACCACGCTTGCGGCTGTAATTGCACTTGTTCTGGGTCTTTGTAAGCCCAACCCATGTCTCTCTGCATTATTACCTTATAAATACATTGGCGAAACAGACTGGAACCATAACGTTGCTGTGTTCGGGGTAAATAGACTGGCGAGTTTGCAGCAATGGTCTCATCTTCCGGTCATCATGGAATCAATTTGCGCAAATGTTGTGACTGGTAGTTTGATCCTAGCATGGGATCGAGCTACCGTGGAAACGGAATATCAACAGTTTAAGCCCAACCCATGTTTTCTGAACCTTTTCTATGCAAATGTTGGTCCTACATCCCCGCCTATTTTCCAATCTCAAAGTAATCTTACTCATTTTTGAAGTACTCCCTCCGTTCACTTTTGTAAGACGTTTTTAGACATTTATTTAAGACAGCACCTAAAACTGTTCAATTTTAGCTGTCTTAAACGACTTATAAAAATGAACAGAGGAGTAGTAGAGATAGGGATAGGGATAGAGGTAGACGTTGGTAGTACATTAATTAACACGTGGTGATTCAGGTAATGTCAGTTTGCTAATGACGGTCACGGTTGGTTGTGAGATACTACGTCGGCTGATTCCTAACAGTACCGTCCGGAAGGCAGACAGGCACGGACGTGCTGGATCGAGAGACTTGTCGGGGACAGATAGGTCTTCGATTTCCGCCCGAACGATCGGGCAGAGTTAGATCTGGTTTCCTTTTTTTTTTATCGCCAGGCTTAGTATATATATATTCCTGTATACAGACGCTGGTGTTACGTACCCCTGTAACCGATTGCAGATCACGGAAGACCATGGCCAGCCGCTCGTCCCCGACGGAATCCATCACGGAGCTGTTCGCGATCCCCGGCTACTCGAAGCTGGCGCTGATTCCCCCCGGAACCCGGTCCACTTTGGTCCGGACCTTTCGCTTCCGCAGCCGCGTCTGGCACGTCACGGTTAGTCCGTCTGTTTTCAACAAAGGAGTGCCCATGTACGTCGGTGTCACCGTTTTCGCGGTCACCGGAGACTCTCCCTCGGGCATCACCGTCTCCATAGAAATCCTAGACCACACCTGGGAGCGCACCGTGTTCCACGAGGAGGAGACACTTAGCGGTGGCAACTGGTTCAAGCACTTGGGGTCAAGATGACTGCGCTAGAGGAGGCGTCTTGCATCCACAATGACAACATCCCTGTGAGGTGCACCCTCACGTACGCGAAGAAGCAAAAGAGAGGGCAGCGGCAAACAACAACTAGTTCCAAATGGTGGCACCGGCTTAGAAACATCATCTTTTGCGGCAGCGAACAGCAAGTGGGTCCAAATGGTGGCACCAGCTTAGAAAAAGGTTTACTATAAATTCAGCAGCGCAAAAGAGCAACTTCGACCTTAAAACGTGCTTCTCGTCTATTTACATGAGCGTGACCGGCTTAAATCCGTAATCAAGTTTATGCAGGCGAATGAATGAAAATCTCGTTGCTATTATCCAATTATGACTTCTTTACTGAAATCATAGAAGTATTTCATCTTATAAAGATTGATACCATGGAGAAGATATCTCCAAAGTATTTTATTGTAATTTTTAGTTACAGGAATTACTATGTAATTTCTTGGATCCTACTAGATTCAAAGCGTTAAACTTTTTTCTTCTGCAAAAAAGACATCAAAGAGCATCTTGTATTTGGTACTCCCTTTGTAGCTACGTATAAGATATTTTTTACCTAAAAAAAAGATATTTTTGCATTTTAATTTTTAATAGTACTTTCTACTTTTAGTGATCTAAACGTTTTTATATTTCTTTACAGAGGAGGTATCTACTGAGAGAAATAGTAGACAGTTCAAACGAAGGACAACAAAACATATAAGCAACCTATAAAAGTAAGAATGAGGATCCGGTAGCCGTCGTGCACGTTGCCCCATTATTTAGGTTATTTCTGATTTTCCTTTTGGAACAAGGTTATTTCTGATGCTCATTATGCTACGATGGTGGGCTAAGCTCTTCTTCTGATGGAAAGATCTCAACATTAGTATAAGCAACGCTAATTGCCAAGAGCCGGCGCCGGTGTGTGAGCGCCAGGGAACGGCTGCCTGTTCCAGCGGCTCTTCTTGTTATTCAGCATTATTTCTCTTCAACTTCTTTTTCTTCTTCCAAAGAACAGGAGCCAGATAGCAACAATATTCTTTTATTTTCATGCGAACAGGAGCTAGCTGGGATTGTTATAACAACTACCCCCTCCGGAAAGAAATATAAGAGCGTATCTAAACGCTCTTATATTTCTCTGTAGAGGAAGTAGATGATACCCCACGCATTGCTGCGGGAATCGGTTATAATATATTTTATAAAATTTGATTGAGTGAAATATAAATATTTAAGTTAGTAATATATGAACCAAAATTTAGAACACATATACTTTATTATATTTGATTATGTATACTTGTAAAGTATCTATTAAATATAAATAGAATAGTTGAATGAAAAATATTTTCAATGTATGGTTGCTTGTGGTGATGGGTCTTTTTCTATGCATGATTGCATGTTGAGGTGGGTCTTATCTCATCCATAATTGTGTGATGATATGACATGCTTGTATTTGTATCTATATCTATATCTTATCTTCTCTACTAATAAAGCAAGGTGCGTTTCGCCAATTTTTTCATCCATTAACCATCGATTTTTTTTCTATCCGAGGTGGTACTAAATTCTTATGTGTTCGTCTGCTGAAAAAAAGACTTTTTCAGAATTTCATACATGGCCGCGCGCTGTGGCCCAGCGAGCCAGCAGACTTATTTTTCTGTGCACGCAGCTGGAAAAATTCTCTTTTCCTTACAGAGCGACAAATAGTTGGAGCTTCACACAGGACAACCAATAATGAGCTGGCCCATTTTTCTTTGTTTCTGTGTTTTACTTCTATTTTTATCCTCCTTCCTTATCTGTTTTTCCCTACCAAGTTTATTTTTCTTATAGAATTTATTTCATAAATTCAAAATTCTCAAAAAATGTCAGTATTTAAAATAAAAATCAAATTATAGAAAATATTCAGAATTTCAAAATTTTGTTGCTATTTTGAAAAATATTCGGAACTTGAAAAAAGTTTCCCATTTTTCAAAAAAAATATTGTTTTCCAAAAATTCATAACTTAAAAAGAAAATGAAATTTAAAAAATTCAAAAAATATTCTTGTTTTAGAGAAATTTTCACAATTCAAAGTAATGTTAAAAGATACACATTTTCAAAAAAGTTATGAATTTTCAACACATGTTTCCATTCTAAAAATGTTCACAAATTCCAATAATATTCATGTTTTTATTAAAAAAAGTTGGTGTTTTCAAAAAATGTCTGTGAATTTTAAAAGATGATTCTGTTTCTAATTGTGTTCGCGTTTTTCTTTAGGTGTGCATAATTTTGAAAAATCTGTTCAGGATTTAAAAATGGTTCATGTTTCCTACAATATTCAGAAACTTCATATATTAAAATCTTCTCGATTGAAAGGAAAAGTAGATTGAATAATTCATGTGCCTTCTCTGGCGTACGATGACGTAACAAAACTCTTAAATGCCTTCGATCAATGAATGGAAAAATAACGGATTGATTACTTTACATCCGGCAAAGCTAAATACCGAAGATTGGATCAGCTTGAGGACTTTGGATGAGGCTGGGCGTGTTAAGTTTGTGTCGGTGCCCGGAGGTCACCTCCGCATATCAAGGAGCGACATGAAGAAGTACATAGTGCCTTATTTGACACCGTCATGTGGATCATCCAAGCAGAGTATTCGTCGAATCTTGTCATACTGAGGATAGGTAAACCACGCTTGCGGCTGTAATTGAACTTGTTCTGGGTCTTTGTAAGCCCAACCCACGCCCTCTGCATTATTACCTTATAAATACATTGGTGAAATAGACTGGAACCATAACGTTGCTGTGTTCGGGGTAAATAGACTGGCGAGGTTGCAGCAATGGTTTCGGTCATCATGGAATCAATTTGCGCAAATGTTGTGACTGGTAGTTTGATCCTAGCATGGGATCGAGCTACCGTGGAAACGGAATATCATAACATCTCTTCTGTACGTAAATAATAACATAAGAAATGTATGGTGCAAACATTGTTTTCCAAACCTTTTCTATGCAAATGTTGGTCTACATCCCTGTCTATTTTCCAATCTCAAAGTAATCTTACTCATTTTTTAAGTACTCCCTCTGTTTACTTTTGTAAGATATTTTTTAGACATTTAAGATAGCATCTAAAACAGTTTAATTTTAGCTGTCTTAAACGACTTACAAAAGTGAATAGAGGAGTAGTAGAGATAGAGATAGAGATATAGGTAAACGTTGGTAGTACATTAATTAACACGTGGTGATTCAGGTAATGTCAGTTTGCTAACGACGGTTGGTTGTGAGATACTACGTCGGCTGGTTCCTGACAGTACCGTCCGAAAGGCAGACAGGTACGGCCGTGCTGGATCGAGAGACTTGTTGGGGACAGATAGGTCTTCGATTTCCGTCCGAACGATCGGGCAGAGTTAGATCTGGTTTCCGCCCAAACGATCGGGTAGAGTTAGATCGGGAAATCCGTTGGTGCTCCCGGGAGTGCGCACTCTTGCACGCGAAAAATATATTTCAAAGTGCTTGTATGGTAGTGGCAGCGGTACCATCGGGCAATGTCGTTTGACACGAGATTTTCTCAAGCATTAGTTGGCTTTTAGGTCTTTGACTAGTGTAGATGTCTTGTTTTTACCCACATCGGGGAAAAGATAAAAGTGGACGCAGAGGTGCAGATTGCAAGACTGGAGGGTGCAGTGAATCATTCTGAATCCGCTCTCCGTGGTCGCGTCGTGTGAACCACCACCATGCAGCAAAATTTTGTATTTTGACCCTTTTCTAAAAGTTAATTGAGATTTGACCCTAGTTTGCAACATTTTCGGGATCTGACTCTTTTGCTACCGTCAGGGTCCACGGTGGTAGAACTTGGCGGTA
Organism: Triticum aestivum; assembly: GCF_018294505.1. Classification (NCBI taxonomy): domain Eukaryota; kingdom Viridiplantae; phylum Streptophyta; class Magnoliopsida; order Poales; family Poaceae; genus Triticum; species Triticum aestivum. Next base: position 309,783,994 of record NC_057796.1, on the reverse strand, counting down.
GAAAACATCCCTACCGCCAAAAAGGCTGGCGGTAGCCTGTACAACCCTACCGTCAAGGTGCCCGGTGATAGGCGCGAGCACGCACTGTGTTTCATACTTAGGAAAAATTTGCGGTAGGGCATGCACCCCTACCGCCAGTGACCTTGGCGGTAGGATGCTATCTGCCGCCATGGACCCTGTCGGTAAGAAAAGGGTCAGATCCCGAAATTTTTGCAAGGTAGAGTCAGATCTTGATCAAGTTTCGCAAAAGGTCAAAACATGAAATTTAGTCCCATCATGTAGACTGGCTAGTCTTTATCGAAGTAAAGCAGGTACATGCAGTAGTATCGACGACCGACGCGTACCACGTACACGCAGATTACCTTGGTGATGTATTTTGCACGTACCCAACCAGCCTGGGTTTTCATTTTCATTTCAAAATGAAGAAAACAAGCCAGGGTTTCGACGTTGGCGCGACACCCCAAATTTCGGGCCTGATATAGCGCCCAAAGTGCCGCCGAGACGAGCACCTCTCTCTTTTAGCACCCCGGCCGCGTGAGAGAGAGAGGGAGGGAGGGAGGAAGGGACAAACACATGGGAGGGGAGGGCCCAAGTAAAACTTATACTACGAAGAAGTATACAAGTATACATTACATCTGAAAGATTATTAAATGGATAGAATAAACACTCAATTTGCAGAAGCACCACATACTGATAAGTTATATCACGCATAGGCAAACCAATCTGACTGGCGAAGTTGAGTTCAAATACATTAGTCTCTTTACGTATCATAATGGAAATGCTGATAACTAGACTTCAATGTTTAAACCAACGCACAATTTTTAATTCAATAAACATGTAGGCATCTCATTTGCACAAAATCAAACCAAGTGAATCTGGACAAGCATGTTAGGTAATCGAATCATGCGTAAAAGTATATTCAACAACATTTTTGGTTCTTCGAATTACAAAACCCAACTTGCAAGCCACATTTTCTATGCCCTAGAAGTTTTCATGAAATGACTGCCTAGGGCATAGAAACCAATAAAAAATTGTTAGTGTGCCTATAATTTAGAAATCCCTATCATAATATTCAATATAATATTAAAAGATGTATGAATACACGCATATATATGCAAATGTGTATACACTACATCATTTATGCAATATTAGAAAAATAAATATGAAAGATCTTTTAACAATAAAGAAATTTTTTGGTGAATCATAAAATTTTCATTTTGTACAATTAAAATTTTCAATGATATACATTACAATTGCATACCAATGAATAATACAACAGTTATTTGAAAACATTTTATGTGGCTAAGTAATAAAAAATATTAATTACAACTGTAATATGATACACTTAGTTTAAAATAGGTATAAAAGTTTAGTATGAAAAACAATTTTTTTACATCACCACGGGCCCAAAAATGCTTTGGACCGACTCTGAGGGGAGCGAGCGTACGTCTAATTTGTGTCTTGGTCTAATCTGCTCTCTTTCCGCTAGTTATTCGTTGTTTCCTCTGGCGTTTTTCATGATTTGAATCGTGTGGACTGCAGAAGTTGAACGGGGATTCGGGGAGCTCTTTGCATATTGTTTCCTTGTTTCTTTGGGGGGCGGGGGGGGGGGGGAGAAAGGTGGGTGTTTTCATCTTGTGTGGTGATTTCTGGACCATCTCCTTGGTTGTTCATCTTTTCTTGTTCCTGCTAGGCCACTAAATTGCTATTCGTTTTCCTCTTGATAATTTTCCTCTTCAGGAACGGTTAGCCAAGATGTGGGTGTTGAAGATGTGGGTGGTCAAGATGTTGGGATCTTTCCGGGATCTACTAGTCAAGATGTTGGCATTCATCGGCGTCATGAAGGGCCTGTTTCTTATGGGGAATAGCGTCTCAGTTCCATCATCGGTCATCCAGACACTCCACAGCCTCAACACCACATTTGTATCATAAGACGCCAAATAAGTGGCACTTCACTACAAGAACCCGGCCTTCGATGTTACTTTCCTTTCGATCGCCATGGCACTCTCAGCTTGTATCATGTGTTGTGCCAAGATCATCGTCGACGCTGGTGCCCAGGAAGAAGAGCAGGAGCAATGCGAGGCCCATCCCGCCGCTGCCGCGCAGGCTGCCGTTGATCGCACACGCACGGTTAATGCTTCTAGGGACGCCTCAAATGCCCAAGCAGGCGTTGTCCATGCCGACGCGGATGCCAAGCGTGTCGCCACGGAGAAGCGCGCCGCCTACAACAACACCCTCGAGGCCTCCAAGAACGCCAGATCCCAAGCCAATCAAGCAATCGAAGCTACCCGAGCTACCGATGCGAACTTGTCGCAAGCCAAGACCAACCCCGCCGACGACGTCGTTGCCGCGCAAAACAAAATTGTGGACTTGGAGGTGGCTGCCGAGGAGGCGACTAATGCGGCAGCTCATGCTGAGGAGACAGCTGCAAAGGCCGACGAGGGTCTCGACGTCATCAGCAAGGACCTCAAGGAAGCAGACAACGAGGTCAAGCAGAAGGCCGATGTGACTCATGCTACCAAGGAAGCCGTGGAGGCTGCAAAGAAGACTGCCGACGCTGCCAAACCCAAGACTGGTATGGCCCGTTTCCCTCTTTGGAAAAGGTGGACTCTGCGTGGATTGTTTCAGTCAGGGCTGGCCCAAAGGTCGGGCAAAAGGGGCGACCGCCCCGGGCCCCAAGAGGGAAGGGCCCCGCTACAAATTAGACTAGTAAATACTATACATTTATACATTACATATGAAAGATTATTAAATGCATATAATAGAGCCTTAATTTGAAGGAGCGCGAATACATAACACATGCTAATGGTTTATACCATTCAGAGGCAAACCAATATGACTGGTGAAGTTAATTTTAAATATGTTAGTTTCCCGTTATAATGAATGCCTTAGCATCATAATGGAATTTATGATAACAAGATTGGAATTTTTAAACCAGTGCACAATTTTCCATTTGAGAAGCTGGTGAAAAAATCTCATTTTCTCCAAATCAAGCCAAGTGAATCTAGATGAGCATGTCGGATAATCAAATCTTGCGCAAAAGTACAATCAACATGTTTGGTTCTTCGATGATTCTATTACTTAACCCAACTTGCAAGTCACATTTTTTATACCTTAAAAGTTTCTATGAATATGGTTGTCTAATATATACTAGAAACCACTATTAAAATATTTGTTCGTATTTATGATTTAGAAATATCTACCATGTTATTCAATAATATTAAAAGATATATGAATAAACACATATATATGCAAATATATGTGTATACACTATGTAGTTTATGCAATATTAGAAAATGAATTTGAAGGATTTTTTTAACAAGAAAGAGGTTTGGTAAATCATACAATTTAAATTTTGTAGAACCAAAAATTTCATTGATATACATTACAATTGTGTAATAATGAGTGTATTATTTGAAAACGTTCTTATGTGACTGAGTAATAAATAATAAAAAATGTATTAATTAAAATTATAATATGGTCACTTAGTTTAGAATATGTATAAAAGTTCAGTAAAAAATAACTATTTTACATCGCCCCAAAATGGTTTGGACCGACTCTGGTTTCAGTTTGACACCGTGGTGTCCATGTACGTGTGCGTTGTCACGATGCTTTCATTCGCGGAGCTGCTCGAGTATAAGACTCGCTGTGTTCGCTTCGAGGGTGATTTAGAGAGTCGCCATGATACCCATATCGTCTTGTGTGTCTTCAAGTACATGCTTTTTGCCGTATTCAGCTGCCTTCATCTTATGATCTTTATTGGGGCTTGTTGCAAGGACTGATTATGGCAGGTTTAGAGATGATGATGATCCAGTCCCGTGTTGTGTTGTTCGTCATGTATCTCGTAACTTAGAAGAGTTTTGTTTACTGTTTAATTTGCAAGTCGTAGCATTGAACTATGCTGATCAAGAATGTACCAGTTGTAACTGTGACACTAATTATGTTTGCTATTGTATATTACACTACTTCGTACTTGCTTTATTAATTTCCTTCTTGTGAATATCATCACTGTATGCATTCAGTGAAAGAATCGAGGTTGCATCACTGTTGTACCCTTACATGTCTGAATCCTCTATTCCATGTTCATAGTCTAGCATTCTGATGTGCCTTACTGGACAAATGAGCATCAAACCTACACTCTGTTATAGCTTAACAGAGCAAACGTGCACACCACTTTTTTGATTGAAGGGATTTCATACTATGAATTTGGTTTGAAGGTATTTCATAGGAATTTTGAGGACCCTGATCCATAGAATTCCCCCCCCCCCCTATGAAAATCCTTTGGGTCACAGGGGAATAGAGTCGCCAAACTTTGAAAACTCTGAAAGAAAAACAAGCAACTACGCCGTCCCAGTGCAAGCGCGCATTTGAAAACTTCGGCCTACGCCTAATCCTCTTATCACTAAGATGCCACTTTTGACAGGTGCCTCGCCACGTCGGAAGGTGCTGTGCGTTTACTTTCTGCATTCGAACATACTCCCTCCGTCCGAAAATACTTATCAAAAAAATTGATGTATCAAGATGTATTTTAGTTTTAGATACATTCATTTTTATTCCCCGACAAGTGTTTTCAAACGAAGGGAGTAGTTATCAGTCCACTGCAAAACATTTTTACATTATGAGCACACGGGCAAACATGATCGAAACATGCTATATGTATCGGCTTCCACATAGACTATATTAGAGAAACAACACGCATTGAAACCACCCACAGACATTGGGGCAACTCCAACGCAGAGCACCAAAATGCCGCCAAATGTCCGGACCGTGTAGTTCGGACAATTTTCACCTCTCCAACACTATGCACCAAACTTTGACTGCATGGTCCGGACATCCAAAATCCCACAAACCGATAGCAAACCTGGGAGAGATTTTCGGGTATCTAGACCTCCTCCACGTAGGTGTCTGATAGTTAGGACTCACAAAAAAAACCTCTTTCATTCCACTTCATGTTTGCGTCAGATCAGGTCATCGAGGCCATGGTCGTGGTGGATCCGAGCTTCATGGTTGATCAACGATGATGCTTGAATCCGTGCATGGCGCCCGCACCATCCGTTGCGAGTGATGGTAGTTGTGGGGTCGGGTGGAATAGGGTGGGCAGCGTGCGTCAGATCCAACATGTCGGATGCGTCCAGGCTTCCCCCATATCCATCCCAGATATGGGTTGGGTATGGGGGGTGCAGGACAACCTAGATCTATAGAGACGGTTTGAGAGGTCCACTTGAATGGCATTTTCGTGACCGGTCACTAACCGAGTTGTCTACCCGGACGAATAGAAAAGGTATGAGGAGGAGAGTGTGTCTACGTACCCTCGTAGACCATTAGCGGAAGCGTTTAACAACGCGGTTGATTTAGTCAAACTTCTTGTAGCTCCAACCGATCAAGTACCGAACGTACGACACCTCCGAGTTTTGCACACGTTCAACTCGATGACGTCCCTTGTCCTCTTGATCCAGCAAGATGTCGAGGAAGTAGATGAGTTCCGTCAGCACGACGGCGTGGTGATGGTGATGGTGAAGTGATCCGCGCAGGGCTTCGCCTAAGCACTACGAAGATATGACCGGAGGCGTAAACTGTGGAGGGGGGCGCCGCACACGACTAACAATTGATGTTGTGTTATCTGTTCTAGGCGCCCCCTCCCCACGTATATATAGGTGGGAGGGGAGGAGAGGCAGCCATGGGGCGCCCCAAGTAGGAGGAATCCTACTTGGGGTCCTCCCCAATTCGGCCTCCCCTTTCCTTTTTCCGGAGGAGGGGAAAAGGGAAGAGGAAGGAGAGAAGGAAAGGGGGGCGAATCCCCTCATTCCCTTCTCCAATTCGGCCTCCTTCCTTGCAGGGGGGGCGCCACCCCTTGTGGGCTGGTGTGCTCCCCTCCTATGGCCCATATGGCCCATATCTTTCCCCCGGGGTTTCCGGTAACCCCCCCAGTACTCCGATAAATACCCGATACTATCCGGAACACTTCCGGTGTCTGAATACTATCATCCTATATATCAATCTTTACCTCTCGACTATTTTGAGACTCCTTGTCATTTCAGTGATCTCATCCGGGACTCCGAACAACATTCGGTCACCAAATCACATAACTCATATAATACCAAATCATCATCGAACGTTAAGTGTGCGGACCCTATGGGTTCGAGAACTATGTAGACATGACCGAGGCACTTCTCCGGTCAATAACCAATAGCGGAACCTGGATGCTCATATTGGCTCCTACATATTCTATGAAGATCTTTATCGGTCGAACCGTTATCACAACATATGTTATTCCCTTTGTCCATCGGTGTGTTACTTGCCCGAGATTCGATCGTCGGTATCCACATACCTAGTTCAATCTTGTTACCGGCAAATCTCTTTACTCGTTCTGTAATACATCATCCTACAACTAACTCATTAGTCACTTTGCTTGCAAGGCTTCTTATGATGTGCATTACCGAGAGGGCCCAGAGATAGCTCTCCGATACTCGGAGTGACAAATCCTAATCTCGATCTATGCCAACCCAACAAACACCTTCGGAGATACCTGTAGAGCATCTTTATGATCACCCAGTTAAGTTGTGACGTTTGATAGCACACAATGCATTCCTACGGTATTCGGGAGTTGCATAATCTCATAGTCGAAGGAATATGTATTTGACATGAAGAAAGCAATAGCAATAAAACTGAAGATCAATATGCTAAGCTAACGGACGGGTCTTGTCCATCACATCATTCTCCTAATGATGTGATCCCGTTATCAAATGACAACTCATGTCAGGAAACCTTAACCATCTTTGATCAACGAGCTAGTCAAGTAGAGGCTCACTAGGGACACAATGTTTGTCTATGTATTCACACATGTATTTAAGTTTCCGATCAATACAATTATAGCATGAATAATAAACCTTTACAATGAATAAGGAAATATAAAATAACAACTTTATTATTGCCTCCAGGGCATATTTCCTTCAGTCTCGCACTTGCACTAGAGTCAATAATCTAGTTCACATCGCCATGTGGTCTAACACCAATAGTTCACATCGTCATGTGATTAACACCCATAGTTCACATCGCCATGTGACCAACACCCAAAAGGGTTTAATAGAGTCAATAATCTAGTTCACATCGCCATGTGATTAACACCCAAAGAATACTAAGGTGTGATCATGTTTTGCTTGTGCGAGAAGTTTAGGCAACGAGTCTGTCATATTCAGATCCGTATGTATATTTGCAAATTTCTATGTCTACAATGCTCTGCATGGTGCTACTCTAGATAATTATTCCCACTTTCAATATGTATCCAGATTGAGACTCAGATTCATCTGGATTAGTGTCAAAGCTTGCATCGACGTAACCCTTTACGACGAATGATGACCCACAAGTGTAGGGGATCTATCGTAGTCCTTTCGATAAGTAAGAGTGTCGAACCCAACGAGGAGCAGAAGGAAATGATAAGCGGTTTTCAGCAAGGTATTCTCTGCAAGTACTGAAATAAGTGGTAACAGATAGTTTTGTGATAGGATAATTTGTAACGAGCAACAAGTAACAAAAGTAAATAAAGTGCAGCAAGGTGGCCCAATCCTTTTTGTAGCAAAGGACAAACCTGGACAAACTCTTATATAGAGAAAAGCGCTCCTGAGGACACATGGGAATTATCGTCAAGCTAGTTTTCATCACGTTCATATGATCCGCGTTCGGTACTTTGATAATTTGATATGTGGGTGGACCGGTGCTTGGGTGCTGTTCTTACTTGAACAAGCATCCCACTTAGGATTAACCTCTATTGCAAGCATCCGCAACTACAACAAAATTATTAAGGTAAACCTAACCATAGCATGAAACATATGGATCCAAATCAGCCCCTTACGAAGCAACGCATAAACTAGGGTTTAAGCTTCTGTCACTCTAGCAACCCATCATCTACTTATTACTTCCCAATGCCTTCCTCTAGGCCCAAATAATGGTGAAGTGTTATGTAGTCGACGTTCACATAACCCCACTAGAGGATAGACAACATACATCTCATCAAAATATCGAACGAATACCAAATTCACATGACTACTAATAGCAAGACTTCTCCCATGTCCTCAGGAACAAACGTAACTACTCACAAAGCATATTCATGTTCATAATCAGAGGGGTATTAATATGCATAAAGGATCTGAACATATGATCTTCCACCAAATAAACCAACTAGCATCAACTACAAGGAGTAATCAACACTACTAGCAACCTACTAGTACCAATCCCGGACTTGGAGACAAGAAATGGATACAAGAGATGAACTAGGGTTTTGAGAGGAGATGGTGCTGGTGAAGATGTCGATGGAGATTGCCCTCTCCCGATGAGAGGAGCGTTGGTGATGACGATGGCGATGATTTCTCCCTCCCGGAGGGAAGTGTCCCCGGCAGAACAGCTCTGCCGGAGCCCTAGATTGGTTCCGCCAAGGTTCCGCCTCGTGGCGGCGGAGTCTCGTCCCGAAAGGTTGCTTATGATTTTTTCCTCGACGAAAGACTTCATATAGCAGAAGATGGCCACCGGAGAACCAACAGGGGGCCCACGAGGGAGGGGGCGCGCCCAGGGGGGTAGGGCGCGCCCCCACCCTCGTGGCCAGGTGGGGCCCCCTCTGACGTACTTCTTCCGCTCAATATTTTTATTATTTCCAAAAATAATTTCCGTGGAGTTTCAGGACTTTTGGAGTTGTGCAGAATAGGTCTTCAATATTTGCTCCTTTTCCAGCCCAGAATTCCAGCTGCCGGCATTCTCCCTCCTTATGTAAACCTTGTAAAATAAGAGAGAATAGGCATAAGTATTGTGACATAACGTGTAATAACAGCCCATATTGCAATAAATATTGATATAAAAGCATGATGCAAAATGGACGTATACAGGAAACAGCTACTTTGCCGTCTGCCATGGCGGACGGCAAAGGCTCGAAAGGCGGACGGCAAAGACCTTTGCCATCAGCCGCGGACGGCAAAAGGCTCCGGCAAAGAAGGCTACGGTAAACAGCTGCTTTGCCGTCTGCTTCCTGGCGGCGGATGGCAAAGGCTCTTTGCCGTCCGCGGCGGACGGCAAAGAGGGCGGACGGCAATAATTGCGCTGTCAGTCCGTTAAGTGGCTAACGGCAGACCTTTGCCGTCCGCCGCAGACGGCAAAGAGCCTTTGGTCTTTGCCGTCCGCCTTATGATGTCATGTACACGTCACTAGATGGCAGGTTCTTTGCCGTCTGCCACTGATGGCAAAGTGCAGGTTCTTTGCCGTCTGCCACGGACGGCAAAGTCTTTGCCGTCTGCCACTGTAGGCAAACTGACCAAATGGGTCAGCTCCCAGGAAGCACAGTTGGCTGCCACGTGGCTTCTTTGCCGTCCGCGGCAGACGGCAAAGGCTCTTTGCCGTCGGTGGCAGACGGCAAAGAGCCTGCATATTGTCTGTTTTTTCTGTTTTTTATTAAATCCCACAATTTGCAGCACATATCACATATATAAGTTTCATATCCAGCACATATCCAACACATATCTAGCACATATCACATATCACATATCCAGCACATATCACATATCACATATCCAGCACATATCACATATCACATCAGTTTCATCCATACACATTGTTCATACATAAGGAAGTTCCATCCATACACATTGTTCCATCCATATATATATTACAATGCAAAGTGTCATGAAGATAGCAAGCTAGATACAATGCAAAGTTTCATCAAAGGCACTCCATCATAGCAAGCTAGCTTCCATCAAGTGAATGAAATCTGCAAAATGGTAAATAAGAAAGTTAGAAATAGGTGACTAGAACAAGAAGAAGACTAGAACAAGAAGTATATGTCATTTATGAGCTAACTTAGGTGAAATGGATCATATATGAGCTAACTAAGTTGAAATGGGTTGTTTATGAGCTAACTTAGTTGAAATGGATCATTTATGAGCTAACTTAGTTGAAATGGGTCGTTTATGAGCTAACTAAGGTGAAGGGCATCGTTTTTGAGCTAAGTAAGGTGAAATGGGTCATTTTGGAGCTAACCTAGTTGAAATGGATCGTTTTTGAGCTAACTTAGTTGAAATGGATCGTTTTTGAGGTAACTAAGGTGAAATGGATCTTTTTTAGCTCACTTAGGTCAAATGGATCGTTTTTGAGCTAACTTAGTTGAAATGGATCGTTTTTGAGCTAACTTTGTTGAAATGGATCATTTTTGAGCTAATTTAGTTGAAATGGATCGTTTTTGAGCTAACTTAGGTGAAATGGATCATTTATGAGCTAATTTAGTTGAAATGGATCTTTTTGAGCTAACTTAGGTGAAATGGGTCATTTATGAGCTAACCTAGGTGAAATGGGTCGTTTATGAGCTAACCTAGGTGAAATGGGTCGTTTATGAGCTAACCTAGGTGAAATGGGTCGTTTATGAGTTAACCTAGGTGAAATGGGTCGTTTATGAGCTAATTATGCAATTTTTGACATAAGTAAGCTAAGTACATATCGTTTTAGAGCTAACTTAGGTAAAATGGATGGTTTATGAGGTCAGTAAGCTTATTAAGTCATTTTGGAGGAAAAGAAGCTAACTCTAGGTCATTATGGTAAGCATATTGGAGGAAATAAAGCTAAGTCTAGGTCTTTATGCATTTGTTAAGCAAAACACTAGAGAAACTTACCGTGATCAGGGAGGTGTAGGAGCGGGCTGGCTAGTGCCGGTAGCTGGAGAAGGATCATGCGATGCGTTTCTGGAGTTAAGCTGCACCAAAGATCATTTCCAATGTCTCGTTAGCATTATGACACTCAAATGTTAAGACTAGCAAGTAATGTCCATTCAAATTAAACTCACCGTGGTCCCAGGAGCAATCACTGGCATCGGCGGAGCGGTCTGACCGGTCTTCTCGCACACAGACTGCACATTTGGTTTTGACGACTCAGTCATACTAGTTAGTAATGAGACAAACACTACATGAATGTTTTGGCTAATCTGCAGAAGAAACTTACCACAAGGAGCTCGTACATGGCCCTTGCCTGCATGTCATTCCGTGCCCTCTCCTCCTCCATCATCTTTGTCGTCCTCTCCTCCAACTCCCGCTGCCTCTCCGCCGCCTCCGCCAGAAGTTTCTCCGTTCTATCTCTCTCACTCTGTATAGCAGCCTGCAACACCACTCACATGACCATTTGTAATCATTGATGGAAGCGCACACAATGTAATGGAGAAAGATAGCTGAGTACGTATCACTAACCTTGATGGCGAGTTGCACTGGCCGTTCACGAGGCCTTATCTCAGGAGCGGAGCTCGACTGGCGCGCCTTGATCTCTGGGAGAGTGCTAGGACAACGGATAAGTCCATCTCCAATGGCTATGGAGCCATGGGACCTCCCGCCACCAGATATCATCACCAGCTCTGGATCAATGGGACCCTGGCTCGGGTTAAAGTCCTCCCCTTTCCTCGCCTTCCCCTCATCTCTATATCTCACGAGCTTGTTGTGGGAGGAGATGTTGGTGAAGTTGTTTGCATCATCGAGGTCAGACTGAGAGAAAGCCTTGACTTTCTTGTAAGAGCCAGTGTGGGCCATGGCATACAGGTCGTACACCTCTGGCACCTTATCCGCCTTATTGTGGCGTGCCTGAAAGAGAGAAACAATGAAAATTAGTAACTAAAGGGCTCAAGCTAGCATGATGAATGAATTGCATGAATCATGAAGCAAACCACATACCCAGTTGCGCCCGAACTGATATAAGTTGGAGCTGCCTTGATGGTGTGGCACACCTTCCATTTGGGCACGTTTGTCCTTGGCCTGGTTGTGGAGGGCTAGCCATTCTTGTGAGCACCACTCATCGACCAACACCTCCCAACAATCCATCCGATCCGCACACCATCTCGGAGGCGCCTAAGTTAGCAAATAGAAACTTGAGCGCTACGGCTAAGAATTACTAAATGAAGGAACTTAAGTAGAAGGCCTTAAGAATTACCTTCATGTACTGCTCCTTACTCAGGAACTTATCGCGGCACGCCGGCTTGGTCTTCTTGATACCACGCAAGGCGTAGTAGTCTCGAACAGCCTGCACCCGAGCCTCGTGCCGTAAGTTCTGGAGTAGGCGCTTGCAGACGTTCTCGATAACATTTGCGCACTCCTCCTCGTATCCCTCCTCACACCTGTAGAATGTCTGCAATCAAATGAGACAATATTGATTAGTACAATTAATAACTAGCTAGTTGAAGATTTTGAAATGTGTAAAGGAGAAATTACCCAGAACGTCCTGATCACCATGTCTGCCCTCGTGTCGCACACGACACCGTCGATAATGACATCCGGCGGGGCCGGGGCAGCCACGTAGTGCTCCCAGCTCAACCCAAGCTCTGGAAGCCGACCCTCACCAGGCAACGTGACAAACCCCGGGAAGTTTTGCCGGCAAAGAACTCCAAGGACGGAGTTGGGCCGGCGGACACTATGATGGTGGTCCCAACCCCTGCAGCATGACAAGGCCAACGCATTAGTTATTTGAAGAAACGTGAATGCAGAAGGTACAAAAATATTAAATGCACTTACGTACCTCTCCCCATCAGGGAAGATCAACCACCTCTGCTCGCGAGTCGCCGGCACGGACGGGAGCCGTGTAGCACCACGCTGGTAGACGGTGCCACCCTCCTCCTCAAGATCAGTCGGCTCCCCGCCATCATCAGCATGGCCACTCGGCTCCTCGGGCTGATCCGGCCAGGTACCCCATCCGGACGTGTGCTCCTCCGGGGTCTCGTGGGCCGAACTCTCGTGGGCCGAAGGCCAGTCGACCCGAGGCTCGTGGGCCCAAGACCCGTGGACCGGAGGCTCGTGGACCGGAGTCCGTGTAGCCTCCTCCTCGGACGAGTCCACCCTAGCAGTCACGTGCTCGGGTGAAACAGCTGGGGGTGGCGGCGAGGAAGGCTCCCTAGCAGTCACCCTACCTCCTCTCCCGCGACCACGTGCCCCACCTCCTCTCTTCCTACCTCGTCCCCTGCTGGGCACCGCGGTGGACGAAGAAGGGCCCGGCGGTGTGGACATACTGTCCAGCAACGCTCGGCGAAGAGGTACGTCTGGAATCGAAGACCTCAGACCACGCGCCGAGGAAGAAGGGGCCTTGGCGCGCTCCCGACCAGCGCCCACCATCTTTCAACACCTGCCATGACAAACAGTAAACGAAATTAGTACAACATAAAAAAAAGACCGACATGAATAATAATATGTGTATCACTTAAGTGTATCATCATCAAGTACAACATTAAAAAATTTAATACCTGACACTACTAATAATCTCGATCAGTATCATCAATAAATGCATAATCATCATCATCACTATAATCAATGACGGGCTCATAGGGTTCAGTGGCATCAACATATGCAAGGCCACCTTGACGTAATCGGTCAAGCAATGACAGGTCATCCGCAGCAGTAACCTCTTCTTGTTCCGGCTCTTCTTGTTCCTCCTCTGGGGTGATGTCGGATTCACTGTCACTGTCTACTTCAATGTTTTGGGGTGAAGTATAGCGGTTCTTGAAACGCTTTTTGGAAAGACGTGTCTCTTGGAAGAATTCTCCTTCATATGTGTCTGGGTTAATGTGAGGTTCATAATCCTCTTCCTTTGGGGGAGATAGTCTAGCACGTGGCGGCACTTCATAAACGACTTCCCAACCTTTCAGATTTGGATTAGTTTGGCAGGCCCACGGTAGATAGAATACTTGGGTCGCCTGTTGAGCCGTAATATAGACATCAGGAACATCTAAATGGGTGCTTTGGTTGATTTCAACTAGCCCTATATGTTCATGAGTTCTTCTAGTCTCCTTCGGCTGAAACCAATAACATTTGAAGACTACGACATTCGGTGGGTTTTCACCATAGAATAGAAGTTCATAAATTGCTTCAACTCTCCCATAATACTCGGTACCTCCTTCGCCGATAGCAGATACACAACAATTTGTAGACTTTCGGTCGGCCATAGATAGCTCTTTGCCATAGGTACGAAAGCGATACCCGTTGATGTCGTATTTGTCAAATGAACGGACCTTATAGTCAAAACCATTAGCGACTTGTCTCAATTCGGCGTCCATAGACTCTGAATTAGCCTACAAGTTTAATATGAAAGGATTGTTGCATTACACACAAATTAGCGAATGAAACCGGGATAGCCGCCTACAAATTAGCCTACAAGTCTAATAGAAATTACCGTTTGTTTGAACCAAGAGATGAAACCGGGATAGCCGCCACCTTGCTTTGCGAGAAGCTCATACTCTTCGACAGAATCCTTTTGGATCACCGCTCCATACGAGAATAAGGCGACGTATCGACTGTATGAAATATCCAGGAATAAGAGCAGTTCAAAGGAAATAGAAGTTGCGAAACTATGTACCGAGAACTTACTCGATGTACGGCCGCACTTCTATCAGGTTGTTGAAGATATACAACGAAATGGTCCGCCATTGTTCGTTATCCAAAGATACTGGATTTGAAACACTGGCTGGTGCGAGATTCCCTTTGAATAGGCTGAGGTTGGATCCACCCTTTTTAGGGTCGTCAGCATTGTACCGAGGCTTCGGATTATGCAAATGACGATTTTTGGCTTCGTAGTGTGCTGTCACGAAGTTTGCCGCCTCCTCAGTGATGAATGCCTCAGCCATCGATGCTTCAATTCTACGTTTATTTTTACATTTTTGTCGAAGCGTCTTCTGCATCCTCTCAGTTGGGTAGCACCAACGATTTTGCACGGGCCCCCCCAATCTTGCCTCGGTCGGGAGATGCAAAATCAAATGTTGCATTGGATTAAAGAAGCCCGGTGGAAAGATCTTCTCTAACTTGCAGATCAACTCCGGCGCCAACTCTTCCATTTCTTCTAGCACGCTAGGCGATAGTTCTTTCGCACAAAGAACACGGAAGAAATAGCTGAGTTCTGCCAGTACTAGCCATTCATCCTCAGGGATGAAGCCACGCAACATCACCGGCATTACCCGCTCAATCCATATGTGCCAATCATGACTCTTGAGACCAAATATCTTCAATTTATCAAGACTGGCTCCCCTCTGTAGATTCGCTGCATACCCATCGGGGAACATCAACTGCATTTTCACCCACAAGATAATTTCCCTCATAGCCGGCCTTCCAAGATTGAACCATGCCTTTGGCTTCGTCCAGTTCTGCTTTCCTTTCGGTTCTTTCATGTTTTGTAACGGCCTATCACATAGCGCCTCCAGATCGACTCTAGCCTTAGTATTATCCTTTGACTTCCCATCTATGCCGAACAATGTACCAAAAAGTGCCTCGGCGATATTCTTCTCAGTGTGCATCACGTCGATGTTGTGTGGGCAAAGGAGGTCTTTGAAGTAAGGCAGATCCCATAAGCATGTTTTGTGAGTCCAGGCGTGCTGAGAATTATACCCCTTGAAGTACCCTGGACGCTCGGGATCTGGCTCGAGAGCGTTTAACTGATCCAGGGTCTGTTGGCCTGTCAATGCATGTGGTGCAGAGTTTTTGACAACTCTACCTCTGATGAAGTTCTTCTTGTCTTTCCTGAACTTATGGCGAGGATTCAGGAACTCTCTATGCATGTCGAAGCAAGAAAACTTGCGACCGGCCTGAAGCCAACGAAACTCAAGAGCTCCCTTGCATGTGGGGCACGGGAACCTTCCATGCACACACCAGCCAACGAATAGCGCATACGCCGGCAAGTCATGCGTCGAGTACATGTACCAGACACGCATTATGAAGTTCCGTTTGCTATAGGCATCGTATGTCTTGAACCCATTATCCCAGGCTTCTTGCAATTCGTCCTTAAGCGGTTGCATGTACACATTCATATTTTTCCCCGGATAGTTGGGCCCTGGAATTATCAACGTCAGGAAAATGTTCTTTCTTTGCATAATCTGTCCGGGGGGGAGATTGAGTGGAAAGACAAATACGGGCCAACAACTGTATTGGGCTGCCGTCATACCAAACACACTGAACCCATCCGTGCTGATGCCGACTCGAGGATGCCTCGGATCTGCCGCTTTGTCACCATGTAATTCATCAAACTTTTTCCACGCAACACCATCAGATGTGTGTACAATCATCAGATTCCCATCTGCATCTAGTTCGGTTCTTTTGCCCGTTTTGTGCCATGTCATCTGTCTGGCCGTCTCTTCGACCATGAAAAGACGTTGAAGTCTTGGTACGATTGGCATATACCGAAGAACACTAACGGGGATTTTGGTCTGTGTCTTCTCACCCATACCGTTGTCTACCACAACATACCTGGAAGACTTGCAAATGGGACAACAGTTCAAGTCCGCATAGTCAAGCCTAAACAAGACACATCCTTTCTCACAGGCATGTATCTTATCATAGGGCATCTTCAGTGCACGGAGGATTTTGTCCGACTGGTACAGGTTTGCAGGCATTACATGGCCTTTGGGTAGAAAGCGTCCAAATACTGTCATCATTGCATCGTAGCATTCTCTGCCCAAGTTGAACTGAGCCTTCAGAGCCATTACTTGTGAGATGGCATCCAACTGACAAAGCTCAGTGTGCTCATGGAGCGGACGTTTTGAAGACTCCAACATTTCATTGAAGGCCTTTGCAGATTCCTCCATCTCCTCGTCCGAATCCTGAGCATCATCAAAGTCTTGCACCATGTTTTCCATACCGGTACCATGCTCGTCGGTGCGACGACGATCCACCTCAGCTCGGTCACGTTGGGCAGACTCACCATGAAATGTCCACACCGTATAATCGGGCGTAAAACCACTCTTCTGCAGGTGTTTGCCCATTTCAGCCTCTGTCCTCTTTTCCCAATTGCCGCACCGTAAACAGGGGCACCAGGTTTTCCTCTGGCCATTTGCAAATGCGGCTCGCACAAACCCCTTGGTTTTTGTGAACCATTCAGTGCTCCATTTGTTCTGACCAGTGTGACCGGTGTACATCCACGCACGATCACTCATCTTGACTTTCAGAGCTACTAGACACACAACAAATATATATATATAATTCACCATGTATGTATTCATCAGTTGATCTACTTTGTCAATTTTATTACGTCCATGCAACCTACACTCTAATAGGTAATGATAGGTCCTAATCCCACCCGAGTATGTTTAGATTGGGTTCATTTTCCCATGCTATGCCCCGGATCCTACGCAAAATTTCGGCAGCACCTCCCCGCTGTTCTCCTGATACACGTCTCTGCAATAAACAGAGAGGATGTGTACCCGGAGAACAACAGGGGAGGCACTGACGAAATTTATGCGTCGGATCCGGAGCAAAGCATATGGGAAAACGAACCCAATCTAAACATACTCGGGCTGTCCATGGATAGCGTTGGACAATTCGAAAGAATCAAGGTTATAAATATGCAAATGCATGCATATTTATAACTATGACGCTTTCGAACGGGAGACACATATTGGTTACGCATACTGATGATTCAAGACACATATATATCTAGCTATCAAGTTTCATCGGAATAGATCAAATAATTAATGGGGGAGGAGGACATGTCATTTGTGCTCACCCACGAACGAAGGGGCAGAGCTCGTCAAACGCACGGCGAGGTCGTCGAACACCAAACCTCGCAGCGATGAAACAACTGCACATTTAAAACTACCCGATCAACACAATTATATATGATGTTTTTCATAACAAAATCGAAAGATATATGACCTAACTAATAATTCACAAATATATGACCCCGTCGGCTTCTGGAAGGCCAAAGAACACCTTTTCAGGGTCGGGGTCTCGGGGTCGGGGTGTCGGGTCGGGGTGCCGGGTCGGGGTCGGGGTGCCGTGTCGGTGTCGGGGTCGGGGTGTCGGGTCAGGCTCGGGGTCGGGGTGTCGGGGTCGAGGTCGGGGTCGGGGTGTCGGGTCAGGCTCGGGGTCGGGGTGTCGGGGTCGGGGTCGGGGTTGGGGTCTCGGGGTCGGGGTGTCGGGGGTGTCGTGTCGGGGGTCGGGGTGTCGTGTCGGTGTCGGGGGTCGGGGTGCCGGGTCGGGGTCGGGGTGCCGTGTCGGTGTCGGGGTCGGGGTGTCGGGTCAGGCTCGGGGTTGGGGTGTCGGGGTCGGGGTCGGGGTCGGGTTCTCGGGGTCGGGGTGTCGGGGGTGTCGTGTCGGGGGTCGGGGTGTCGTGTAGGTGTCGGGGTGCCGTGTCGGTGTCGGGGTGCCGTGTCGGGGTCGGGGTGCTGTTTCGGGGTCGGGGCTTCGGGGTGTCTCCTCCTCCTCCTCCTCTTCTTCTTCTTCTTCTTCTTCTTCTTCTTCTTCTTCTTCTTCTTCTTCTTCTTTCTCCTCCTCCTCCTCCTCCTCCTCCTCCTCCTCCTCCTCCTCTTCTTCTTCTTCTTCTTCTTCTTCTTCTTCTTCTTCTCCTCCTCCTCCTCCTCCTCCTCCTCCTCCTCTTCTTCTTCTTCTTCTTCTTCCCCCTTCTACTTAACCTAAACCTAAACTAACCTAAACTAAAAACCTAAACTAATTAAAACTAAACTATTTAAACTAATGAAACCTAAACTTAAACAGAA
This sequence comes from Triticum aestivum, assembly GCF_018294505.1. Lineage (NCBI taxonomy): Eukaryota > Viridiplantae > Streptophyta > Magnoliopsida > Poales > Poaceae > Triticum > Triticum aestivum. The sequence continues at coordinate 309,765,522 of NC_057796.1, read as the reverse complement.
AAAAAACAGAAAAAAAAACAAAAAAACAGAAAAAAAGGGAGGAGGGGCTCACTGTGGGGGAGGGCCGGGGCGGGGCCGGCGACGGAGGGCCGGGGCGGGGCGGCGGGGGCCCGGCCGGCGGGGGGCCGGGGCGGGGCGGTGGAGGAGGCGGGGCGGCGGGGGGATGGGGGGCGGGGGGCCGGGGCGGGGCAGTGGAGGAGGCGGCGGGGGGCCGTGGCGGCGCTGGGGCGCGGGGCGGCGGTGGGGCGCGGGGCGGCGGGGGCAAGGGCGGGGGGGGCGACGGGGCGGTGGGGCGGCGGGGCGGCGGGGGCGACGGGGCGGCGGCGCGCGGCGGGCGGCGGCGGCGGCGGGGGGGTGGGAGGAGAAGGGCGAGGCGAGGACGAAGTGAGTAACGGGCGGGGGGTACCTGCCGTTAGGCAAGTGCCCTCTTTGCCGTCCGCCAGCCTTTGCCGTCCGCCTTTCTGCCTCTTTGCCGTCCGCTTAGGATTTTTTCAAACGAGCGGGGGGTGGGGCCACCACACTCTTTGCCGTCCGCCGCCCACCTCTTTGCCGTCCGCCAGCGGACGGCAAAGATTATTTGCCGTCCGCTGGCAGACGGCAAAGACCAGGCAGATGGCAAAGAGTGTGTTTGCCGTCAGCCTTTTCTTTGCCGTCTGTTTATGTGTAGCTGATGGCAAAGAGCTTCTTTGCCGTCAGCTAGCAGACGGCAAAGATCTGGCAGATGGCAAATTAGCTGATTCCAGTAGTGTCAACTCCCCCAAGCTTAGACCTCGCTTGTCCTCAAGCGAAAGCCGATAACGATAAATATGTCCACATGTTTAGAGGTAGAGGTGTCGATAAAATAAAATACGGACATGAGGGCATCATGATTATTCTCATAACAGCAACATAAATGGATATTGTCATATGATTTCTTATGCTCAAGTAATAATCTATTCACAATGCCAAGTATGAACCAGAAACTTTATTGAGAACCAACAAACTATAATCTCAGTCATTGAAGCAATTGCAATTTATCATAACATCAGAAAGAGTCTATGTCAGAGCTTTCTAGCAAGTCCACATACTCAACTATCATTTAGTCTTTCATAATTGCTAACACTCACGCAATACTTGTGGTTATGGAGTTTTAATCGGACACAGAGAAAGATAGGGGCTTATAGTTTCGCCTCCCAACCTTTTACCTCAAGGGTAATGTCAACAATAATAATTCATGCTAACTTACATCCAATTAGATATATCTATCAGGATCTTTCCAACACCCTGTGCTTGCCAAAGGATAAAATGTAAAAAGGAAAGGTGAAGATCACCATGACTCTTGCATAAGGAAGAAGATAATAATAAAAGATAGGCCCTTCGCAGAGGGAAGCAGAGGTTGCCATGCGCTTTCAGGGTTGGATGCACAAAATCTTAATGCGAAAGAACATCACTTTATATTGCCCCTTGTGATATGAACCTTTATTATGCACTCCGTCGCTTTTATTTCTTCTACATCACAAGATCGTATAAAGCTTATTTCCTCCACACCAATCAATCATACATATTTAGAGAGAAATTTTTATTGCTTGCACCAATGACAACTTACTTGAAGGATCTTACTCAATCCATAGGTAGATATGGTGGACACTCATGGAAAAACTGGTTTAAGGGTTTTTGGAAGCACAAGTAGTATCTCTACTTGGTGCAAAGAATTTGGCTAGCATGAGGGGGAAAGGCAAGCTCAACATGTTGGATGATCCATGACAATATACTTTATCTCAGATATAAGAAAACATAACCCATTACGTTGTCTTCCTTGTCCAACATCAACTCTTTAGCATGTCATATTTTAATGAGTGCTCCCAATCATAAAAGATGTCCAAGATAGTATATTTATATGTAAAACTTCTCTTTCTTTATTACTTCCTATTAATTGCAACGATGACCAAAGCTATGCTTGTCAACTCTCAACAATTTTTAATCATCATACTCTTTCTATGTAAAGTCATTACTCTCAATAAGATCAATATGATCTCTTTGTTTCTTTTTATTCTTTTCTCTTTTCTTTTATTCACTCAAGATCATAGCAAGATAATCAAGCCCTTGACTAAACACTAATCTTTATTATATAGCTCATGGACTTGATTACAAAGAAGGGATCATAAAGCAAAACTCAAAACTAGATCATACCAAAACTTTATTCTACTAGATCAAGATACTACTAATAGGATCGAACTAAGAAAGCGGTAAAGATAAGAGTGTGATGGTGATACGATACCGGGGCACCTCCCCCAAGCTTGGCAGTTGCCAAGGGGAGTGCCCATACCCATGTGATTATGTCTCCTTTTTCGGTGATGGTGTAATATTCTTGGCGATGATGCCCCTCAGGATACGATTCTCCTCCTCGAGCTTATTGACTTGCTGCTTGAGGTCCATTATTTCCTTACGAAGCTTTCTTGTAACGGCTAAAGCCCCTTGCACCCAAGGGTGTTGCATAGCTGCGGGAGAACAAGTGACACTCTTCTTCATATTTTCATAAGAAAGAAATCTGACATTGGAAGGGATAACCGAGTTTGGAATAGCTGAGCTCTGTAGTTCTCCCATCGTGAACCCAGCTCAGAAGCGAGAAGTGACTTCTTGATCCTCCATGGCATCTATCCTCATCAAATCAGCCTCCATCTCTTCCTCCGTTGCTGGCCCAAAGTGGTCAGCATCGCTGTTTGTCCTTGGTTCCGATACTGGATGAGACACCCGACTCTCTCCAACTGACTCTTGAGAAGACATCTTGCTCTAATCTGCGGCAGCAACAGCTCGAAATAAGAACAGAGAATATTTGCATGATACAGGAGCCAAAACCTTCGGGAGATTATATAATGAATTTTTACCGACCAAAATACGTAACGTGCAAGAAAACGGAGTCCAGAGAGCACACGAGGTGCCCACGAGGTAGGGGGCGCGCCCAGTAGGGTAGGGCGCGCCCTCCACCCTCGTGGAGGCCTCATGTCCTTCCCGGACTGCTTCTTATTTTTCTAATTTTCTAAATATTCCAAAACGGAGAAATATTGCCATAAAATTTGTTTTGGAGTCGGTTTACTTACCGTACCACATACCTATTACTTTTCGGAGTCTGAAACGTTTCGGAAAGTGTCCCTTATGAATTCCTCCGGGGTTACGGTTTCAATAACATTGGTTTCAACATTTATAGGATTACCTGAGATATAATGTTTGATTCTTTGACCATTCACCACCTTCGGATTTGTGCCTTCGAAGTTGTTGATTTTTATGGCACCGGAACGATAGACCCCCTCGATAACGTAAGGGCCTTCCCATTTAGAGAGAAGTTTTCCTGCAAAAAATCTTAAACGAGAGTTGTATAGCAATACATAATCACCTACATTAAACTCACGCTTTTGCATCCTTTTGTCATGCCATCTTTTAACTTTTTCTTTAAACAATTTGGCATTTTCATAAGCTTGGGTTCTCCATTCATCAAGTGAGCTAATGTCAAATAACCTTTTCCAACCGGCAAGTTTGAAATCATAGTTGAGCTCTTTAATAGCCCAATAAGCCTTATGTTCTAGTTCGAGAGGTAAGTGACATGCTTTTCCATAAACCATTTTATACGGAGACATACCCATAGGATTTTTATATGCAGTTCTGTAGGCCCATAATGCATCATCAAGTTTCTTGGACCAATTCTTCCTATATCTATTAACAGTCTTTTGTAAAATTAATTTGAGCTCTCTATTACTCAATTCTACTTGACCACTAGACTGCGGGTGATAAGGAGATGCAATTCTATGATTAACATCATACTTAGCAAGCATTTTACGAAAAGCACCATGAATAAAATGTGACCACCATGAGTCATTAAATATCTAGGGACTCCAAACCTCGGAAAATAACTTCTTTAAGCATTTTAATAGAAGTGTTATGATCAGCACTACTAGTTGGAATAGCTTCTACCCACTTAGTAACGTAATCAACAGCAACTAAAATATGTGTGTATCCATTAGAGGCAGGAAAAGGTCCCATACAATCGAAGCCCCGAACATCAAATGGTTCAATAACAAGTGAATAATTCATAGGCATTTCTTGACGTCTACTAATATTACCAATTATTTGACATTCATCACAAGATAAGACAAACTTACGGGCATCCTTGAAGAGAGTAGGCCAATAAAAACCGGATTGCAGTACCTTATGTGCAGTTCTATCTCCAGCGTGGTGTCCTCCATAAGCCTCGGAGTGACACTTGCGTAGGATCTGTTCCTGTTCATGCTCAGGTACACAACGTCTAATAACACCATCTACTCCTTCTTTATAAAGATGTGGGTCATCCCAAAAGTAATGTCTCAAGTCATAGAAAACCTTTTTCTTTTGCTGGTATGTGAAACTAGGTGGTATAAATTTAGCAACGATGTAATTAGCATAATCAGCATGCTACGGAGTACTGCGAGAGGCATTTATAACATTCAATTGCTCATCAGGAAAGCTATCATCAATAGGTAGTGGGTCATCAAGAACATTTTCTAACCTAGACAAGTTGTCTGCAACGGGGTTCTCATCTCCCTTTCTATAAACAATATGCAAGTCAAATTCTTGTAGCAGGAGAACCCATCTAATAAGTCTAGGTTTAGCATCTTTCTTTTCCATAAGATATTTAATAGCAGCATGATCCGTGTGAATAGTTACTTTAGAATCAACAATATAAGGTCTGAACTTATCACAAGCAAATACAACTGCTAAGAATTCCTTTTCAGTAGTAGCATAATTTATTTGAGCATTATCTAGAGTTTTACTGGCATATTGAATAACATTTAATTTCTTATCAACTCTTTGCCCTAGAACAACACCTACAACATAATCACTAGCATCACACATAATTTCAAAAGGTAAATTCCAATCAGGTGGCTGAACAATAGGTGCAGATCAATGCTTTCTTAAGTATTTCAAATGCTTCTACACAATCATCATCAAAGACAAATGGTATATCTTTTTGTAATAAATTAGTCAGAGGTCGAGAAATTTTTGAGAAGTCCTTAATGAACCTCCTATAAAAACCGGCGTGACCAAGGAAACTTCTTATACCTTTGATGTCCTTGGGACATGGAATCTTTTCAATAGCATCAACCTTGGCTTTATCAACTTCAATACCTCTTTCAGAAACCTTATGCCCCAAGATAATACCTTCATTAACCATAAAGTGGCACTTTTCTCAATTCAAAACAAGATTAGTTTCTTCACATCTCTGCAAAACTCGATCAAGGTTGCTCAAGCAATCATCAAAAGAGGATCCATAAACGGAGAAGTCGTCCATGAAAACCTCACAAATCTTTTCACAAAAGTCAGAAAATATAGCCATCATGCATCTTTGAAAGGCAGCAGGTGCATTACATAAACCAAAAGGCATACGTCTATAAGCAAAAGTACCAAAAGGGCAAGTAAAAGTAGTTTTAGATTGATCATTGGCTGACACAGGTATTTGAGAGAAAGCAGAATAACCATCTAGAAAGCAAAAATGTGTATGTTTGGATAGTCTTTCTAGCATTTGATCGATAAAAGGTAAGGGGTAATGATCTTTCTTAGTAGCCTTATTTAATTTGCGGAAATCAATTACCATCCTATAACCTGTAATAATTCTTTGCGGAATCAATTCATCTTTATCATTAGGAACGACGGTAATACCTCCCTTCTTAGGAACGCAATGGACAGGACTTACCCACTGACTATCAGCAACGGGATAAATTATACCTGCCTCAAGGAGCTTTAGTATTTCTTTTCTTACCACTTCTTTCATCTTAGGATTTAGCCTTCGTTGATGATCACGAACTGGTTTGGCATCTTCTTCCAAATTTATTTTATGTTGACATAGAGTGGGACTAATGCCCTTAAGATCATCAAGAGTATATCCAATAGCAACATGGTGCTTCTTCAGAGTTTTCAATAGTCTCTCTTCTTCATGCTCTGAAAGGTTGGCACTAATAATAACAGGATATATCTTTTTCTCATCGAGATAAGCATATTTAAGAGTATCAGGTAACGGTTTAAGCTCAAACACGGGATCACCCTTGGGTGGAGGAGGATCCCCTAGGATTTCAACAGGCAAATTGTGCTTCAGGATAGGTTCCTGTTTAAAGAATACTTCATCTATTTCCCTTCTTTCATTCATAAACATATCATTTTCATGGTCTAGCAATATTGTTCTAAAGGATCACTAGGAGGTACGGCAATAGAAGCAAGACCAATAATTTCATCCTTACTAGGCAATTCTTCTTCACGGTGTTGTCTTCTAAATTTAGAGAAATTAAATTCATGAGACATATCACCCAAGCCAATAGTAACAACACTCTTTTCGCAGTCTATCCTAGCATTAACTGTGTTCAAGAAGGGTCTACCAAATATAATGGGACAAAAGCTATCTTGTCGAGAACCAAGAACAAGAAAATCAGCAGGGTATTTAGTTTTCCCACACAAGACTTCAACATCTCTAACAATTCCAATGGGTGATATTGTATCTCTATTAGCAAGTTTGGTGGTAACATCAATACCTTCTATCTCAGCAGGTGCAATTTCATGCATAATTTCTTTGTATAAGTCATGAGGTATTGCACTAACACTAGCACCCATATCACACAAGCCATGATAACAATGATCTCCTATTTTAACAGAAATAACAGGCATGCCTACCATAGGTCTATGTTTATCTTTAGCACAAGGTTTGGCAATTCTAGCAGTTTCACCGCAGAAATAAATAACATGCCCATCAATATTATCAGCCAAGAGATCTTTAACAATAGCAATATTAGGTTCAACTTTAATTTGCTCAGGAGGTGTATAAGTTCTAATATTGCTTTTACGGACCACAGTTGAAGCTTTAGCATGATCCTTTATCCTAACAGGGAAAGGTGGTTTCTCAATATAAGAAGTAGGAACAACATGATCATTATAAGTGATAGTCTTTTCTTCAACTTTAGTAGGTGCAGCTACTTTTACTTCTATGGGAGGATGATATTTAAACCACTTCTCCTTGGGGAGATCAACATAAGTAGCAAAGGATTCACAGAAAGAAGCTACTATCTCAGAGTCAAGTCCATATTTAGTGCTAAATTTACGGAAAACATCGGTATCCATAAAAGATTTAACACAATCAAACTTAGGTGTCATACCTGACTCCTTACCTTCGTCGAGATCCCAATCTTTGGAGTTGCGTTTAATTCTATCCAATAAATTCCATTTGAATTCAATAGTCTTCATCATAAAAGAGCTAGCACAAGAAGTATCGAGCATGGATTTATTATTACGAGAAAGCCGAGCATAAAAACTTTGAAGAATTATTTCTCTTGAGAGCTCATGATTGGGGCATGAATATAACATTGATTTAAGCCTCCCCCAAGCTTGAGCGATGCTTTCTCCTTCGCAAGGCCAAAAATTATATATATAATTGCGATCACGATGAACAAGATGCATAGGATAAAATTTCTGATGAAATTCCAATTTCAATCGTTTATAGTTCCATGATCCCGTATCATTACATAGCCTATACCATGTCGATGCATCTCCCTTCAAAGATACAGGGAAGACCTTCCTCTTAACAACATCACCGGGTATACCTGCAAGCTTAAATAATCCACAAACTTCATTCACATATATTAGGTGCTCATCAGGATGCTTTGTTCCATCTCCTGCAAAAGGATTAGCTAGCAGTTTTTCTAACATACCCGAAGGAACTTCAAAGGGAACATTTTCATTTTCAGTAGGTTCAATAGGTTGAGGAGCAACTCTTTGCTCTACAGGTCGGGGTGAAGATACCCCAAACAAGCCCCTCAGAGGATTACTTTCCATAGTAACAAGTGACAGTAAATTTCAGCACACTATATAAATTTTTCCTTACCAAATTCCACCTACCAAAGGCGCTTCACTCCCCGGCAACGGTGCCAGAAAAGATTCTTGATGACCCAAAAGTGTAGGGGATCTATCGTAGTCCTTTTGATAAGTAAGAGTGTCGAACCCAACGAGGAGCAGAAGGAAATGATAAGCGGTTTTCAGCAAGGTATTCTCTACAAGTACTGAAATAAGTGGTAATAAATAGTTTTGTGATAGGATAATTTGTAACGAGCAACAAGTAACAAAAGTAAATAAAGTGCAGCAAGGTCGCCCAATCCTTTTTGTAGCAAAGGAGAAGCCTGGACAAACTTTTATATAGAGAAAAGCGCTCCCGAGGACACATGGGAATTATCGTCAAGCTAGTTTTCATCACGTTCATATGATTCGCGTTCGGTACTTTGATAATTTGATATGTGGGTGGACCGGTGCTTGGGTGCTGTTCTTACTTGAACAAGCATCCCACTTATGATTAACCTCTATTGCAAGCATCTCCAACTACAACAAAAGTATTAAGGTAAACCTAACCATAGCATGAAACATATGGATCCAAATCAGCCCCTTACGACGCAACGCATAAACTAGGGTTTAAGCTTCTGTCACTCTAGCAACCCATCATCTACTTATTACTTACCAATGCCTTCCTCTAGGCCCAAATAATGGTGAAGTGTTATGTAGTCGACGTTCACATAACCCCACTAGAGGATAAACAACATACATCTCATCAAAATATCGAACGAATACCAAATTCACATGACTACTAATAGCAAGACTTCTCCCATGTCCTTAGGAACAAACATAACTACTCACAAAGCATATTCATGTTCATAATCAGAGGGGTATTAATATTCATAAAGGATCTAAACATATGATCTTCCACCAAATAAACCAACTAGCATCAACTACAAGGAGTAATCAACATTACTAGCAACCTAGTAGTACCAATCCCGGACTTGGAGACAAGAATTGGATACAAGAGATGAACTAGGGTTTTGAGAGGAGATGGTGCTGGTGAAGATGTTGATGGAGATTGCCCTCTCCCGATGAGAGGAACGTTGGTGATGACGATGGCGATGATTTCTCGCTCCCGGAGGGAAGTGTCCCCGGCAGAACAGCTCTGTCGGAGCCCTAGATTGGTTCCGCCAAGGTTCCGCCTCGTGGCGGCGGAGTCTCGTCCCGAAAGGTTGCTTATGATTTTTTCCTCGACAAAAGACTTCATATAGCAGAAGATGGCCACCGGAGAACCAACAGGGGGCCCACGAGGCAGGGGGGGCATCCAGGGGGGTAGGGCACGCCCCCCACCCTCGTGGCGAGGTGGGGCCCCCTCTGACGTACTTCTTCCGCTCAATATTTTTTATTATTTCCAAAAATAATTTTCGTGGAGTTTCAGGACTTTTGGAGTTGTGCAGAATAGGTCTTCAATATTTGCTCCTTTTCCAGCCCAGAATTCCAGCTGCCAGCATTCTCCCTCCTTATGTAAACCTTGTAAATAAGAGAGAATAGGCATAAGTATTGTGACATAACGTGTAATAACAGCCCATATTGCAATAAATATATATATAAAAGCATGATGCAAAATGGACGTATCAACGAACTCTTTATCACCTCCATAACCGAGAAATATTTCCTTAGTCCTCTTAGGTAACTAAGGATAAATTTTGACCGCTGTCCAGTGATCTATTCCTGGATCACTATTGTATCCCCTTGCCAAACTCATGGAAAGGTACACAATAGGTCTGTTACACGGCATGACATACTTTATAGAACCTATGGCCGAGGCATAGGGAATGACTTTCATTCTCTCTATCTTCTGTCGTGGTCGGGTTTTGAGTCTTACTCAACTTCATACCTTGCAATGCAGGCAAGAACCCTTTCTTTGACTAATCCATTTTGAACTTCTTCAAAACTTTGTCAAGGTATGTGCTTTGTGAAAGTCCTATTAAGTGTCTCGATCTATCTCTATAGATCTTGATGCCCAATACATAAGTAGCTTTACCGAGGTCTCTTATTGAAAAAATCTTATTCAAGTATCCTTATATGCTATCCAAAAATTCTATATCATTTCCAATCAACAATATGTCATCCACATATAATATCAGAAATGCTATAGAGCTCCCACTCACTTTCTTATAAATACTGGCTTCTCCGAAAGTCTGTATAAAACCATATGCTTTTATCACCTCATCAAAGCGTATATTCCAACTCCGAGATGCTTGCACCAGTCCATAGATGGATCAGAGCTTGCACACTTTGTTAGCACCTTTAGGGTTGACAAAACCTTCTGGTTGCATCATATACAACTCTTCTTTAAGAAATCCATTAAGGAATGCAGTTTTGACGTCCATTTGCCAGATTTCATAATCATAAAATGCGGCAATTGCTAACATGATTCGGATAGACTTAAGCATTGCTACGGGTGAGAAAGTCTCATCATAGTCAACTCATTGAACTTGTCGAAAACCTTTCACGACAAGTCGAGCTTTGTAGACAGTAAAATTACCATCAGCGTCGGTCTTCTTCTTGAAGATCCATTTATTCTCAATGGCTCGCCGATCATCGGGCAAGTACACTAAAGTTCACACTTTGTTCTCATACATGGATCCTATCTCAGATTTCATGGCATCAAGCCATTTATCAGAATCTGGGCTCATTATAGCTTCTTCATAGTGCGTAGGTTCGCCATGGTCTAGTAATATGACTTCCAGAACAGGATTACCGTACCACTCTGGTGCGGATCGTGCTCTGGTTGACCTATGAGGTTTGGTAGTAACTTGATCTGAAATTTCATGATCAACATCATTAGCTTCCTCTCTAGTTGGTGTAGGCATCACGGGAACGGTTTTTTGTGATGAGCTACTTTCCAATTCGAGAGAAGGTACAATTACCTCATCAAGTTCCACTTTCCTCCCACTCACTTCTTTCGAGAGAAACTCCTTCTCTAGAAAGGTTCCATTCTTGGCAACAAAGATCTTGCCTTCGGATCTGTGGTAGAAGGTGTACCCAATTGTTTCCTTAGGGTATCCTATGAAGACGCACTTCTCCGATTTGGGTTCGAGCTTATCAGGCTAAATCCTTTTTGACATAAGTGTTGCAACCCCAAACTTTAAGAAACAACAACTTAGGTTTCCTGCCAAACCACAGTTCATACGGTGTCGTCTTAACGGATTTAGACGGTGCCCTATTTAACGTGACTGAAACTGTCTCTAATGCATAACCCCAAAACGATAGTGGTAAATCAGTAAGAGACATCATAGAATGCACCATATCTAATAAAGTACGATTACGACATTCGGACACACCATTACGCTATGGTGTTCCAGGTGACGTGAGTTGTGAAACTATTCCACATTGTTTCAAATGAAGGCCAAACTCATAGCTCAAATATTCGCCTCCGCAATCAGATCGTAGAAACTTTATTTTCTTGTTACGATGATTCTCCACGTCACTCTGAAATTCTTTGAACTTTTCAAATGTTTCAGACTTGTGTTTCATCAAGTAGATATACCCATATCTACTCAAATCATCTGTGAAGGTCAGAAAATAACGATACCCGCCGCGTGCCTCAATACTCATCGGACCTCATACATCGGTATGTATTTTTTCCAATAAGTCATTGGCTCGCTCCATTGTTCCAGAGAATGGGGTTTTAGTCATCTTGCCCATGAGGCATGGTTCGCAAGTATCAAATGATTCATAATCAAGTGATTCCAAAAGTCCATCTGCATGGAGTTTCTTCATGCGCTTTACACCAATATGACCTAAACGGCAGTGCCACAAGTATGTTGCACTATCATTATCAACTTTGCATCTTTCGGCGTCAATATTATGAATATGTGTATCACTACGATCGAGATTCAATAAATCATTCACATTGGGTGTATGACCATAGAAGGTTTTATTCATGTAAACAAAACAACAATTATTCTTTGACTTTAAATGAATAACCCTATTGCACCAAACATGATCTAATCATATTCATGCTCAACACAAACACCAAATTACATTTATTTAGGTTCAACACTAATCCCGAAGGTAGAGGGAGTGTGCGATGGTGATCGTATCAACCTTGGAATTAGCTCCAACACATATCATCACCTCGTCCTTAACTAGTCTCTATTCATTCTGCAATTCCCGTTTCGAGTTCCTAATCTTAGCAACTAAACCGGAATCAAATACCCAGGGGTTGCTACGAACACTGGTAAAGTACACATCAATAATCTGTATATCAAACATACCTTTGTTCACTTTGCCATCCTTCTTATCCGCCAAGTATTCGGGGAACTCCCGCTTCCAGTGACCATTTCCTTTGTAGTAGAAGCACTCAGTTTCAGGATTTTGAGTCTAGCTTTGGGCTTGTGGGAGTGGCAACTTGCTTGCCATTCTTCTTGAAGTTCCCTTTCTTTCCCTTTGCCCCTTTTCTTGAAACTAGTGGTCTTGTTAACTATCAGCACTTGATGCTCTTTCTTGATTTCTACCTTCGTCGATTTCAGCATCGCGAAGAGCTCGGGATTCGTTTTCGTCACCCCTTGCATATTATAGTTCATCACAAAGTTCTAGTAGCTTTGTGATAGTGACTAGAGAACTCTATCAATCACTATCTTATCTGGAAGATTAACTCCCACTTCATTCAAGTGATTGTAGTACCCAGACATTCTGAGCACATGCTCACTGGCTGAGCTATTCTCCTCCATCTTGTAGGCAAAGTACTTGTCAGAGGTCTCATACCTCCTGACATGGGCATGAGTCTGAAATACCAATTTCAGCTCTTGGAAAATCTCATATGCTCTGTGGCGTTTCAAAATGTTTTTGAAGTCCCGATTCTAAGCCGTAAAGCATGGCGCACTACGTTCATAACGTCTGCATCTGCTCCTGCAATAGGTCTGTCACATAGCGGTGCGCATCAAGGACATAATTCTTCTGTGCAGCAATGAGGATAATTCTCAGATCACGGACCAAGCCCGCATCATTGCTACTATCATCTTTCAACTTATTTTTCTCTAGGAACATATCAAAAATAAACGGGGAGCTATATCGCGAGTTATTGATCTATGACACAATTTGCAAATACTATCAGGACTAAGTTCATGATAAATTAAGTTCAATTAATCAAATTAATTAAGAACTCCCACTTAAATAGACATCCCTCAAGTCATCTAAGTGATACGTGATCCAAATCAACTAACCAATGTCCGACCATCACGTGAGATGGGGTAGTCATCAATGGTGAGCATCTCTATGTTGTATGTGAACGTAGAGTCTATCTCACCCGATCATCACGTGGTGTCTCAACACAAAGAACTGTCGCAATGGTGCATACTTGGGGAGAACACTTATACCTTGAAATTTAGTTAAGGGATCATCTTATAATGCTACCGTCGTACTAAGCAAAATACGATGCATAATAGATAAACATCACATGCAATCAAAATATGTGACATGATATGGCCATCATCATCTTGTGCTTTTGATCTCCATCTCCGAAGCATTGTCATGATCTCCATCATCACCGGCTCGACACCTTGATCTCCATCGTTGCGTCATGGTCGTCTCGCCAACTATTTCTTCTACAACTATCGCTAACGCATAGTGATAAAGTAAAGCAATTACATGGCGTTTGCATTTCATATAATAAAGAGACAACCATAAGGCTCCTGCCGGTTGCCGATAACTTTTACAAAACATGATCATCTCATACAACAACGTATATTACATCATGTCTTGACCATATCACATCACAACATGCCCTGCAAAAACAAGTTAGACGTCCTTTACTTTGTTGTTGCAAGTTTTACGTGGCTGCTACGGGCTTCTAGCAAGAACCATTCTTACCTACGCATCAAAACCACAACGGTGATTTATCAAGTTTGTTGTTTTAACCTTAAACAAGGACCGGCCGTAGTCAAATTTGATTCAACCAAAGTAGGAGAAACAGACACCCGCCAGCCACGTTTATGCAAAACTAGTTGCATGTCTGTCGGTGGAACCGGACTCATGAACATGGTCATGTAAGGTTGGTCCGGGCTGCTTCATCCAACAATATCGCTGAATCAAAATAAGACATTGGTGGTAAGCAGTATGACGATCACCGCCCACAACTCTTTGTGTTCTACTCGTGCATATCATCTACGCATAGACCTGGCTCGGATGCCACTGTTGGGAAACATAGCATGCAATTTCAAAAAAAATCCTACGCTCATGCAAGATCTATCTAGGAGATGCATAGCAACGAGGGGGAGAGTGTGTCTACGTACCCTCTTAGACCATTAGCGGAAGCATTTGACAACGCGGTTGATGTAGTCGAACTTCTTCTAGATCCGACCGATCAAGTACCGAACGTACGACACCTCCGAGTTCTGCACACGTTCAACTCGATGACGTCCCTCGTCCTCTTGATCCAGCAAGATGTTGAGGAAGTAGATGAGTTCCGTCACCACGATGGCGTGGTGACGGTGATGGTGAAGTGATCCGTGCAGGGCTTCGCCTAAGCACTACGAAGATATGACCGGAGGTGTAAATTGTGGAGGGGGCCACCGCACACGGCTAACAATTGATGTTGTGTTATCTGTTCTAGGCGCCCCCTCCCCACGTATATATAGGTGGGAGGGGAGTAGAGGCAGCCATGGGGCGCCCCAAGTAGGAGGAATCCTACTTGGGGTCCTCCCCAATTCGGCCTCCCCCCTTTCCTTATTTCCGGAGGGGGGAAAAGGGAAGAGGAAGGAGAGAAGGAAAGGGGGGGGCCGAACCCTCTCTTTCCCTTCTCCAATTTGGCCTCCTTCCTTGGGGGGGGGGCGCCACCCCTAGTGGGATGGTGTGCTCCACTCTTATGGCCCATATGGCCCATATCTTTCCCTCGGGGTTTCCGGTAACACCCCCCCCCCCCGATACTCCGATAAATACACGATACTATCCGGAACACTTCCGGTGTCCGAATACTATCATCCTATATATCAATGTTTACCTCTCGACCATTTCGAGACTCATCATAATGTCCGTGATCTCATCCGGGACTCCAAACAACATTCGGTCACCAAATCACATAACTCATATAATACTAAATCGTCATCGAAACTTAAGCGTGCGGACCCTACGGGTTCGAGAACTATGTAGACATGACTGAGAAACCTCTCCGGTCAATAACCAATAGCGGAACCTGGATGCTCATATTGGCTCCTACATATTCTATGAAGATCTTTATCGGTCGAACCGTTATGACAACATACATTATTCCCTTTGTCCATTGGTATGTTACTTGCCCGAGATTCGATCGTTGGTATCTACATACTTATTTCAATCTCGTTACTGGTAAGTCTCTTGACTCATTCTGTAATACATCATCATGCAAATAACTCACTAGTCACTTTGCTTGCAAGGCTTCTTATGATGTGCATTACCGAGAGGGCCCAGACATACCTCTCTGATAATCGGAGTGACAAATCCTAATCTCGATCTATGCCAACCCAACAAACACCTTCGGAGATACCTATAGAGCATCTTTATGATCACCCAGTTAGGCTGTGACGTTTGATAGCACACAAGGCATTCCTCCGGTATTCGGGAGTTGCATAATCTCATAGTCGAAGGAATATGTATTTGACATGAAGAAACCAATAGCAATAAAACTGAACGATCAATATGCTAAGCTAACGGATGGGTCTTGTCCATCACATCATTCTCCTAATGATGTGATCCCGTTATCAAATGACAACTCATGTCCATGGTCAGGAAACCTTAACCATCTTTGCTCAACGAGCTAGTCAAGTAGAAGCTCACTAGGGACACAATGTTTGTCTATGTATTCACACATGCATTTAGGTTTCCGATCAATACAATTATAGAATGAATAATAAACCTTTATCATGAATAAGGAAATATAAAATGACAACTTTATTATTGCCTCTAGGGCATATTTCCTTCAATGCATTCGTATCTACCATCTCCCAAAGATGACATTGACTCTTGATTAAGGACTCCTAGTCCATAAACAGATCTTCATGCACATATTAATCTCATCCACTCTCACTTGAACAAACTCAAGATGAGACACCCCCCCCTTCAAGGGACCTTAAAGACATTACTAGCGACACTTGTTGTTAGCCCGGGAAAGAGAAAAAAGTTGTCCTGGGATCCATGCCTGGTAAAAACTAACGCCTGTTGTTAGCCCGGGAAAGAGAAAAAAGTTGTCTGGCCAGGAACGTATGTGCATGAGGTGTTTGGTTGAAACACTGGCCTGGGACAAACAATTTAATACTAGAAAAACAGGTTGGTAGACTGATTTGACAGGACATACAACATGCATGTACTAAAGTAGCTAAAAGTTGCATGTGTCTGGAGTGTTGATGACCCACAAGTATAGGGGATCTATCGTAGTCCTTTCGATAAGTAAGACTGTCGAACCCAACGAGGAGCAGAAGGAAATGACAAGCGGTTTTCAGCAAGGTATTCTCTGCAAGCACTGAAATTATCGGTAACAGATAGTTGTGTGATAAGATAAATCGTAACGGGTAACAAGTAACAAAAATAACTAAGGTGCAGCAAGGTGGCCCAATCCTTTTTGTAGCAAAGGAAAAGCCTGGACAAACTCTTATATAAAGCAAAGCGCTCCCGAGGACACATGGGAATTACTGTCAAGCTAGTTTTCATCATGCTCATATAATTCGTGTTATACTTTGATAATTTGATATGTGGGTGGACCGGTGTTTGGGTGCTGCCCTTCCTTGGACAAGCCTCCCACTTATGATCAACCCCACTCGCAAGCATCCGCAACTACGAAAGAAGAATTAAGATAAATCTAACCATAGCATGAAACATATGGATCCAAATTGGCCCCTTACGAAGCAATGCATAAACTAGGATTTTAGCTTCTATCACTCTAGCAACCCATCATCTACTTATTACTTCCCAATGCCTTCCCCTAGGCCCAAATCATGGTGAAGTGTCATGTAGTCGACGTTCACATAACACCACTAGAGGAAAGACAACATACATCTCATCAAAATATCGAATGAATACCAAATTCACATGCTTACTTATAAGAACACTTCTCCCATGTCCTCAGGAACAAACGTAACTACTCACAAAGCATATTCATGTTCATAATCAGAGGGGTCTTGAATAGCATTAAGGATCTGAACATATGATCTTCCACCGAATAAACCAACTAGCATCAACTACAAGGAGTAATCAACACTACTAGCAACCCATAGGTACCAATCTGAGGTCTTGAGACAAAGATCAGATACAAGAGATGAACTAGGGTTTGAGAGGAGATGGTGCTGGTGAAGATGTTGATGGAGATTGACCCCCTCTCGATGAGAGGATCATTGGTGATGATGATGGCTTCGATTTCTGCCTCCCGGAGGGAAGTTTCTCTGGCAGAACAGCTCCGCCGGAGCCCTAGATTAGTTCTGCCCAAGTTCCGCTTCGAGACGGCGGCGCTTCATCTCGAAAGCTTCCCTCTGATTTTTTCTAGGTCAAAACACACCATATAGCAGATGATGGGCATCGGGGGCCTGCCAGGTGGCCCACAAGGTAGGGAGGCGCACCTAGGGGGTAGGGCGCGCCCCCACCCTTGTGGCTGCCTGGTGGGTCCCCTGATGTACTTCCTTTGCCCAATATTCCAGCTGCTGGCATTCTCCCTCTTCATGTAAACCTTGTAAAATAAGAGAGAAAAGGCATAAATATTGTGCTAGAATGTGTAATAGCAGCCCATAATACAATAAATATCAATATAAAAGCATGATGCAAAATGGACGTATCAACTCCCCCAAGCTTAGACCTCGCTTGTCCTCAAGCAAAAGCTGAAATCGAAAAATATGTCCACATGTTTAGAGGAGGTGTCGATAAAATATAATACGGACATGAGGCCATCATGATCATCTCTAGAACAACAACAAATAGTGTCATATAATTTCTTATGCTAAAGTAACAATTCATTCACAAGGTAAACTATGAATCAGAAACTTCATTGCAAACTAACAAACTATGATCTCAGTCATTGAAGCAATTGCAATTTATCATAACATTGGAAAGAGTCAATTCAAGGGCTTTTTAGCAAGTCCACATACTCAACTATCATTTAGTCTTTCACAATTGCTAACACTCACGCGGTACTTATGGGTTCAAAGCCTCAGTCAGACACAGAGAAAGATAGGGGCTTATAGTTTTTCCTCCCAACCTTTTACCTCAAGGGTAATGTCAACAATAATACTTTATTATAACCTACATCTGAGTGGATATATATATATATATATATATATATATATATATATATATCTGGATCCTTCTCCAACATATAGTGCTAGCCAAAAGAAAAAGTGTAAAAAGGAAAGGTGAAGATCACCATGACTTGTATAAGGGTAGAAGATAAAAGTAAAAGATAGACCCTTCGTAGAGGGAAACAGAGGTTGTCACACGCTTTTATGGTTGGATGCACAAAATCTTAATGCAAAAGGACGTCACTTTATATTGCCGCTTGTGATAAAGAACTTTATTATGCAATCCGTCGCTTTTATTTCTTCCATATCACAAGTTCTTATAAAGCTTATTTTCTTCACACTAATAGATCATACATATTTAGAGAGCATATTTTATTGCTTGCACCGATGACAACTTACTTGAAGGATCTTACTCAATCCATAGGTAGGTATGGTGGACTCTCATGGCAAAACTGGTTTAAGGGATATTTGGATGCACAAGTAGTATCTCTACTTGGTGCAAAGGATTTGGCTAGCATAAGAGGGAAAGGCAAGCAACATGTTGGAGGATCAAAGACATTATAACTTCTATTCCGATATAAGAGAAGCCATTATGTTGTCTCCTTGTCCAACATCAACTTTTTAGCATGTCATATTTTAATGAGTGCTCACAATTACAAAAGATTTCCAAGATAGTATTTATATGTGAAACCTCTCTTTCTTTATTACTTCCTATTAATTGCAACAATGACCAAAACTATGTTTGTCAAATCTCAACAACTTTTATTCATCATACTCTTTATATGTGAAGTCATTACTCTCTATAAGATCATTATACGATCTTTTTATTTCTTTTTATTCTTTCTTTTATTTATTCCCTCAAGATCATAGCAAGAAAGCAAAGCCCTCAACTCAAAACTACTCTCTATTATATAACTCATGGACTCGATTACATAGATATAACTCAAATCAAAGCTAGATCGTACTAAAACTTTATTCTACTAGATCAAGATATAACCAAAAGGATCGAACTAAGAAAAACGATAAAGGTAAAGGTGTGATGGTGATACGATACTGGGGCACCTCCCCCAAGCTTGGCAGTTGCCAAGGGGAGTGCCCATACCCATGTATTTAGATCTCTTTCTTCGGAGGTGGTGATGATGGAGTGGTCGATGATGTAGTGCCACACTTCAAACGCAGGAGATACTCCAATCTACGAATGATGCTCTGGAGGGAGATGATATGCTCTTGCAACAGAATATTTTCACGGGTGAGATATTTATTTTGCACACGAACTATCTCAATGATCTTAAAAGCTTCAATTTCAATAGGGGTAAGATAGTCGTAGCATGGTTGAAGGATGTCTTCTTCTGCTGCTGCTGCTGCCTGAACTTGATCTACCACGACTTTCTTGATCTCATCACCCTTGTTGGTTTCCCCAAGTTTTTCTTTCTTCATATCTATCTTCATTAGCCATGCATCGTCGTCCCCATTGTTGGAGGAGGGGGAAGACATGATGCCTGGCCTTGAAAACTCTAGAAGAAAACATCCAAAAATGAAAACTGGGGATTTTGCCATGGTACGGTGGTCAAAACCTTCAGGAGATTATATAATGATTTTTTACCGACCAAAAGAAGTATTGTGCAAGAAAATGGAGTCTGGAGGGCACACGAGGTGGCCACAAGGCAGGGGGCGTGCCCAGGGGGTAGGGCGCGCCCTCCACCCTTGTGGTCTCCTCGTGCATCTTTCGGACTACTTTTAATTTTCCTTTTTTTAATATTCCAAAACGGAGAAAAATTGCCATTAGAACAGTTTTGGAGTCAGTTTACTTACCGTACCACATACCTATTCCTTTTCGGAGTCTGAAACATTCTGAAAAGTGTCCCTTATGTACTCCTCCGGTGTTACGGTATTAATAATATTCGTCTCAACATTTATGGGAGTACCTGAAATATAATGTTTGATTCTTTGATCGTTTACCACCTTCGGGTTAGTGCCTTCAGCATTGTTGATCTTAATGGCACCGGAACGATAGACCTCCTCGATAATGTAAGGACCTTCCCATTTAGAGAGAAGCTTTCCGGCAAAAAATCTTAAACGAGAGTTCTATAGGAAACATGATCACCTACGTTAAACTAACACTTTTGTATCCTTTTGTCATGCCATCTTTTAACTTTTTCTTTAAACAACTTGGCATTCTCATAGGCTTGGGTTCTCCATTCATCAAGTGAGCTAATATCAAACAATCTCTTTTCACCGGCAAGTTTGAAATCATAATTGAGCTCTTTAATAGCCCAATAAGCCTTATGTTCTAGTTCAAGAGGCAAGTGACATGCTTTTCCATAAACCATTTTATACGGAGACATACCCATAGGGTTTTTATAAGCAGTTCTGTAAGCCCATAATGCATCATCAAGTTTCTGAGACCAATTCTTTCTAGATCTATTAATAGTCTTTTGCAAAATCAATTTAATCTCTCTATTTCTCAATTATACTTGACCACTAGACTAAGGATGATATGGAGATGCAATTCTATGGTTAACATCATATTTAGCAAGCATTCTACGGAAAGATCCATGAATAAAATGTGAACCACCATCAGTCATTAAATATCTAGGGACTCCAAACCTCGGAAAAATAACTTCTTTAAGCATCTTAATAGAAGTGTTATGATCAGCACTACTAGTTGGAATAGATTCTACCCTCTACTAGTTGGAATAGCTTCTACCCACTTAGTAACGTAATCAACAGCAACTAAAATATGTGTGTACCCATTAGAGGAAGGAAAAGGTCCCATATAATCAAAGACCCAAACATCAAATGGTTCAATAACAAGTGAATAATTCATAGGCATTTCCTAACGTCTACTAATATTGCCAATTCTCTGACATTCATCACAAGACAAGACAAACTTACGGGCATCCTTGAAGAGAGTAGGCCAATAAAACCCAGATTGCAATACCTTGTGTACAGTTCTATCTCCAGCATGGTGTCCTCCGTAAGCTTCGGAGTGGCACTTGCGTAGGATCTGTTCATGTTCATGCTCAGGTACACAACGTCTAATAACACCATCTACTCCTTCTTTATAAAGGTGTAGGTCATCCCAAAAGTAATGTCTTAAATCATAGAAAAACTTTTTCTTTTGCTGGTATGTGAAACTAGGTGGTATAAATTTAGCAACAATGTAATTAGCATAATCAGCATACCATGGAGTATTATGAGAAGCATTTATGACAGCTAATTGTTCATCAGGAAAACTATCATCAATAGGCAGTGGGTCATCAAGAACATTTTCTAACCTAGACAAGTTGTCTGCAACGGGGTTCTCAGCTCCCTTTCTATCAATAATATGCAAATCAAGTTCTTGCAACAAGAGAACCCATCTAATAAGTCTAGGTTTAGCATCTTTCTTTTCCATAAGGTATTTAATAGCAGCATGATCAGTGTGAACAGTTACTTTGGAATCAACAATATAAGATCTGAACTTATCACAAGCAAAAACAACTGCTAAAAATTCTTTTTTAGTATTAGCATAATTTCTCTAGGCACTGTCTAGAGTTTTACTAGCATAATGAATAACATTCAATTTCTTATCAACCCTTTGTCCTAGAACAGCACCAACAGCATAATCACTAGCATCACACATAATTTCAAAGGGTAAATTCCAATCGGGTGGTTGAACTATAGGTGCAGAAATCAAGGCTTTCTTAAGTATTTCAAATGCTTCTAGACAATCATCATCGAAAACAAAAGTAACATCTTTTTGCAAGAGATTAGTGATAGGCCTAGAAATTTTATATAAGTCTTTAATAAACCTCCTATAGAAACCAGCATGACCAAGGAAACTTCTTATACCTTTGATATCTTTAGGACACAACATCTTTTCAATAGCATCTACTTTAGCTTTATCAACTTCAATACCTCTTTCAGAAATTTTATGCCCCAAGACAATACCTTCATTAACCATAAAGTGGCACTTCTCCCAATTCAAGACAAGATTAGTTTCTTCACATCTCTGCAAAACTCGATCAAGGTTGCTTAAGCAATCATCAAAAGAAGTTCCGTAAACGGAGAAATCATCCATGAAAACCTCAACAATCTTTTCGCAAAAATCAGAGAATATAGCAGTCATACATCTTTGAAAGGTAGCAGGTGCATTGCATAAACCAAAAGGCATACGTCTATAAGCAAAGGTACCAAAAGGGCAAGTAAAAGTGGTTTTTTCTTGCCTATTTCGAAACAGGTATTTGAGAGAAACCAGAATAACCATCTAGAAAGCAAAAATGTCTATGTTTGGATAGTCTTTCTAGCATTTGATTAATAAAAGGTAGAGGGTAGTGATCTTTTCTAGTAGCTTTGTTTAATTTGCGAAAATCAATTACCATTCTATAACCTGTAACAACTCTTTGTGGGATCAATTCATTCTTATCATTAGGAACAACTGGAATACCTCCCTTCTTAGGGACACAATGAACAGGACTTACCCATCTACTATCAGCAATAGGATAAATTATACCTGCCTCCAAAAGTTTTAGTATTTCATTTCTTACCACTTCCTTTATCTTAGGATTTAACCGTCGTTGGTGATCAAAACTGTTTTAGCATCCGGCTCCATATTAATTTTGTGCTGACATAGAGTAGGACTAATGCCCTTAAGATCATCAAGAGTATATCCAATAGTAGCACAGTGATTCTTCAGAGTTTTCAATAATTTCTTTTCTTCATGCTTTGAAAGGTTAGCACTAATAATAACATGATATATCTTCTTTTCATCACGATAAGCATATTTCAAGGTATCAGGTAATTGTTTAAGCTCAAACACGGGATCTGCTATTTCTTGAGCTTGCGTTGGTTTTTCCCTTGAAGAGGAAAGGGTGATGCAGCTAGAGTAAGTATTTCCCTCAGTTTTGAGAACCAAGGTATCAATCCAGTAGAAGACAACGCACAAGTCACTGAATACCTGCACAAACAAACACCAACTTGCACCCAACGCGATAAAGGGGTTGTCAATCCCTTCACGGTTATTTGCAAAGTGAGATTTGATAGAGATGGATAAACGGTAAAGTAATATTTTTGGTTTATGGAACGGAAAATAAAAGATTGCAAAATAAGTAGACCGGAAACCAAAATTATAGATCGGAAACTTATATGATGGAAAGTAGACCCGGGGGCCATAGGTTTCACTAGAGGCTTCTCTCAAGATAGAAAATATTACGGTGGGTGAACAAATTACTGCCGGGTAATTGATAGAAAAGAGCAAAGTTATGATGATTCTAAGGCAATGATCATGAATATAGGCATCACGTCCGTATCAAGTAGACCGACTCCTGCCTGCATCTACTACTATTACTCCACACATCGACCGACTCCTGCCTGCATCTAGAGTATTAAGTTCATGAAGAACAGAGTAGCGCATTAAGTAAGATGACATGATGTAGAGGAATAAACTCAAGCAATATGATGTAAACCCCATCTTTTTATCCTCGATGGCAACAATACAATATGTGCCTTGCTGCCCCTACTGTCACTAGGAAAGGACACCGCAAGATTGAACCCAAAGCTAAGCACTTCTCCCATTGCAAGAAAAACCAATCTAGTTGGCCAAACCAAATCGATAGTTCGAAGAGACTTGCAAAGATATCAAATCATGCATATCAGAATTCAGAGGAGATTCAAATAATATTCATAGATAAGCTGATCATAAATCCACAATTCATTGGATCTCGGCAAACACACTGCAAAAAGTATTACATCGATTAGATCTCCAATAACATCGAGGAGAACATGGTATTGAGAATCAAAGAGAGAGAGAAGAAGCCATCTAGCTACTAGCTATGGACCCGTACGTCTGTGGTAAACTACTCACTCTTCATCGGAAGGGCAAATGTGTTGATGTAGAAGCCCTCCGTGATCGAATCCCCCTCCGGCAGGACGCCGGAAAAGGCCCCTAGATGGGATCTCATGGCTACAGAAGGTTGCGGTGGTGTAAAAGTGTTTTCGTGGCTCTCATGGTAGGTTTTGGAATATTTGAGAATGTATAGGCAGAAGAAATAGGTCGATGGAGTCACGAGGGGCCCACAAGGGTGGGGGCGCGCCCTACCCCCCTGGGCGCGCCCTTTGTCCTTGTGGCCGCCTCGTGGCTTCCCTGACGTGTACTCCAAGCCCTCTGGATGTCTTCTCGTCCAAGAAAAATCATCGCGAAAGTTTCATTCCGTTTGGACTCCGTTTGATATTCCTTTTCTGCGAAACTCTAAAACAAGGAAAAAACAGGAACTGGCATTGGGCTCTAGGTAAATAGGTTAGTCCCAAAAATAATATAAAATAGCATATTAATGCATATAAAACATCCAAAATAGATAATATAATAGCATGAAACAATCAAAAATTATAGATACGTTGGAGACGTATCAGGATCACCCTTGGGTGGAGGAGGATCCCCAAGGATTTCAACATGCAAATTGTGTTTCAAAACAGGCCCTTGATTAAAGAATATTCCATCTAATTCCTTCCATTCATTCATAAACATATCATTTCATGTTCTAGCAAATAATGTTCTAAAGGATCTGTAGGAGGCACGGCAATAGAAGCAAGACCAATGATTTCATCCTTACTAGGCAATTCTTTATCATGGGGTTGTCTACGAAATTTAGAGAAATTAAAATCATGAGACACAACCCCAAAACTTACAGTAACAATTTTTTCTCACATTCTATCCTAGCATTAATAGTATTCAAGCAAGGTCTACCAAATATAATGGGACAAAAATCATCTTGTGGGAACCACGAACAAGAAAATCAGTAGGGTATTTTATTTTCCCACACAAAGCTTCAACATCTCTAACAATCCCCATTGGTGATATGGTATCTCTATTGGCAAGCTTAATAGTAACATCAATATCTTTATCTCAGTAGGTGCAATACCTTTCGTAATTTCTTGATATGAGGTATAAGGAATTGCAATCACACTAGCACCCACATCACATAAACCATGATAACAATGATCTCCTATTTTAACAGAAACAACGGGCATGCTAACAACGGGTCTATGTTTATCTTTAATATCAGGTTTAGCAATTCTAGCAGCTTCACCACAGAAATAAATAACATGCTTATCAATATTATCGACCAAGATATCTTTAACCATAGCAGTACTAGGTTCAAATTTAATTTGTTCAGGGGGTGTAGGTGTTCTAATATTACTCTTACGAACCACAGTTGAAGCTTTAGCATGATCCTTTATTCTAACATGGAAAGGTGGCTTCTCAATATAAGCACTAGGAACAATAGGATCAACATTATAAGTAATAGTTTCTTATTCAACTTTAATAGGTTCTACTACTTTTACTTCAATGGGAGGATGATATTTAAACCACTTCTCCTTAGGGAGATCAACATGAGTAGCAAATGATTCACAAAAGGAAGCTACTATCTCAGAGTCAAGTCCATATTTAGTGCTGAATTCACGAAAAGCATCAGTGTCCATGAAAGATTTAACACAATCAAACGTAAGGTTTATACCTGACTTGTTAACTTTGTCGAGTCCCTAATCTTTAGAGTTTTTAATTTTTCCAATAAATCCCATTTGAATTCAATATCCTTCTACACAAAAGAACCAGTACAAGAAGTATCGAGCATGGATTGATCATTACGAGAAAGCCGAGCATAAAAGTTCTGAATAATAATTTCCCTTGAGAGCTCATGATTGGGGCATGAATATAACATTGACTTAAGCCTCCCCCAAGCTTGAACGATACTTTCTCCTTCACGAGGCCAAAAATTATAAATACAATTCTGATCACGATGAACCAGATGCATAGGATAAAACCTCTGATGAAATTCCAATTTCAATCAGTTCTAGTTCCATGATCCTATATCATCACATAGCCTATACCATGTCAATGCCTTTCCCTTCAAAGATAAAGGGAAGACCTTCTTATTGACATCATCCTCGGGCAAACCTGCAAGCTTAAATAATCCACACAAACTTCATCCACATAGATTAGGTGCATATCAGGATGTAATGTTCCATCTCCTGCATAAGGATTAGCTAGCAGTTTCTCTATCATACCCGAAGGAATTTCATAATAAATATTTTCAGTAGGTGCAGTAGGTTGAGGAGCAACTCTTTGCTCTTCTGGTCGAGGTAAAGATACCCCGAACAAGCCCCTCAAAGGATTGTTTTCCATAGTGACAAGTGACAGTAAATTTCAGAACACTATATAAATGTTTCCTTACCAAATTCCACTTACCAAAGGCGCTTCACTCCCCAGCAATGGCGCCAGAAAAGACTCTCGATGACCAACAAGTATAGGGGTTCTATTGTAGTCCTTTCGATAAGTAAGAGTGTCAAACCCAACGAGGAGCAGAAGGAAATGACAAGCGGTTTTCAGCAAGGTATTCTCTGCAAGCACTGAAATTATCGGTAACTGATAGTTGTGTGATAAGATAAATCGTAACGGGTAACAAGTAACAAAAGTAACTAAGGTGCAGCAAGGTGGCCCAATCCTTTTTGTAGCAAAGGACAAGCCTGGACAAACTCTTATATAAAGCAAAGCGCTCCCGAGGACACATGAGAATTACTGTCAAGCTAGTTTTCATCATGCTCATATGATTCGCGTTCGTTACTTTGATAATTTGATATGTGGGTGGACCGGCGCTTGGGTGCTGCCCTTCCTTGGACAAGCCTCCTACTTATGATTAACCCCTCTCGCAAGCATCCACAACTAAGAACGAATAATTAAGGTAAACCTAACCATAGCATGAAATATGTGGATCCAAATCAGCCCCTTACGAAGCAACGCATAAACTAGGGTTTAAGATTCTGTCACTCTAGCAACCCATCATCTACGTATTACTTCCCAATGCCTTCCCCTGGGCCCAAATCATGGTGAAGTGACATGTAGTCAACGTTCACATAACACCACTAGAGGAAAGACAACATACATCTCATCAAAATATCGAACGAATACCAAATTCACATGATTACTTATAACAAGAGTTCTCCCATGTCCTCAGGAACAAACGTAATTACTCACAAAGCATATTCATGTTCATAATCATAGGGGTGTTGAATAGCATTAAGGATCTGAACATATGATCTTCCACCGAATAAACCAACTAGCATCAACTACAAGGAGTAATCAACACTACTAGCAACCCACAGGTACCAATCTGGGGTTTTGAGACAAAGATTGGATACAAGAGATGAACTAGGGTTTGAGAGGAGACGGTGCTGGTGAAGATGTTGATGGAGATTGACCCCCTCTCGATGAGACGATCGTTGGTGGCGATGATGGCTTCGATTTCCCCCTCCCGGAGGGAAGTTTCTCCGGCAGAACAGCTCCGCCGGAGCCCTAGATTGGTTCTGCCCAGGTTCCACCTCGAGACGGCGGCGCTTCGTCCCGAAATCTTCCCTCTGATTTTTTCTAGGTCAAAACACACCATATAGTAGAAGATGGGCATCGGGGGCCTGCCAGGTGGCCCACAAGGTAGGGAGGCGTGCCTAGGGGGTAGGGCGCGCCCCCTACCCTTGTGACTACCTGGTGGGTCCCCTGATGTACTTTCTTCGCCCAATATTTTTTATATACTCCAAAATAATTCTCCGTGAAGTTTCAGGACTTTTGGGGTTGTGCAGAATAGGTCCCTCAGATTGGCTCCTTTTCCAGCCTAGAATTCCAGTTGCCGGCATTCTCCTTCTTCATGTAAACCTTGTAAAATAAGAGAGAAAAGGCATAAGTATTGTGCTAGAATGTGTAATAGTAGCCCATGATGCAATAAATATCAATATAAAAGCATGATACAAAATGGACGTATCAGGCGTCCGATTCCATTGGCCTCAGCCAGGCTAAGCAAGATGCCTGGGAACTAGCCAGGCTAATTAAGATGCATATGACCTCCAGGCCATGGACGCCTCCGAGATTCCATGTTGCGAACCAAACAAGGACCGGGCACATTCCAGGCATGTCTTAGGCCAGGCCAATGTGTCCTAGGACTCCAACCAAACACGCCCTTATTTTGTGACAGAGGGAGTAATATTTATTATTTTCTCTATTAGCATCTTTCACAAGTGATTGGCATTATAAATACCGTGTAGAGCCTATCTTGTCTTACTTCCATTGCTATTCTTAAAAGGAGTTTAGCTTGTTGGTGATGTTGTTGGACGTTGCTTCTTTTAGTTTGGGATGGGTTGCTAGCACGGTGGTGTGTGCGGTTTTGATTTATGTTTTCGAAGGGAATCTTCATGTTTTTTTAGCCGGAATACCATCTATTCCATTGACCTGAACGACCGGCACCATCGCTAGCTATCAAAGCATGAACAAATTTGGGAGCCCCATCCGGCCAAAAGGCGGAGGATGCATGGCCCAAACGAGAACCAAACGCGGCTAGAGTATCAGCTACCTTATTACAGCCCCTGGGGCAATGAGCAATTTCAAAATGAGAGAAATTTAAACTAGCAAAGGTCTTTATCTCTTTGAAGGTGACTCCCATTGTAGCACAGTCATGACCCGTTCCCTTGATCGCTTGCACAAGTGTCGTCGAGTTCATCTCCACAATCACTGAAGATATACCTAGCTATTAAGTAGCGTGTAAACCTTTGAGGCATGCTAATGCTTCAGATTGCAACGGGCTTAGGATGTTTGGTAGGTTCCCAGTGCCTGCAACAACTACATGGTCGTGTGGTCTCTAATGATGATTCCCCAGCTACCAATCAGATTTTCTAGGGAGGCACTACCATCTACATTTATCTTCAGCACATCCTCCACCGGCTGCTCTCCTTTGATGTATGCACTAGTTCACAATCAACTATATGTTGATGAATTCAGTGGCAAACACTATCCATGGACCGCGGCGGTTTGCTGACATTCGCTTTGTTTCGAGTGTCCCACCAAACCCACAGAAGAATAACACACCGGACTCTGCACTCCTTGTCCTTTGCAAGGATAGCTTGAACCAATTCCCGAGGCGAGGCTAACTGAGTAAGTTCTTGCCTGGCAAGCTCCATGTCCATTCGCTGTCTCACAGCTCTAGCATTTTTTGCACTGGAGGAAGGTATGAGCCCCATCCTCATTCAGCCTTTGACAAACTGGGCAGACAGGTTCCAAATCAACCCCACGCTGCTGGATGCTCCACCGGTGAGGTAGGATGTTATATGCAAGCCTCCATAGAAAATGTTGCATTTTGGGAAGGCATTTAAGCTTCCATATACTCTTCCAGTTAATGCTTTGATCTCTGGAGATTGGTTCACCGATTTGCCGTTCACTCGCCATCAGTTGCATTTGCCGTAGAAATTTGTAACCAGTCTTGACACTGAACACACCCATATCATCATAGTGCCACGCCCAATCATCCTCAAAATCATCATGCAGTGGAAGGGCCAGAACACACTGAGCATCAATTCTCCAGAGCACCTCTTCGACCAATGCAACATCACACTGTCCAGTCACTGGATCAATCAGGTCAGATACGTTTCGTATGACAGTGTTCCCTCTCGGTGTGATTGGACGGCGACACCCATCTCTAGGGAACCAAGGATCAGACCAAATATTAGTATCCATACCATTGCCAATCCTTCTTATGACCCCCTCCTTAAGGACCTCAACACCCTACATAATACTCCGCCAAGCGTAAGATGCTCCTGACTTGATTTCAGCCTTAAGAACTTCAGTATTTGGGTAGTACTTCGCCTTCAAGACTTGTGCGCACGGCGACACTGGGTTGGAGAGGATCCTCCATGCTTGCTTTGCGAGCATCGCAAGATTGAAAGTATGTAGGCCCTTATACCCAATGCCACCCTCTCCTTTTGGCGATGTCATCACATCCCATCGTAGCCAATGCATCTTATTTTCATTCTTCTATTGTGACCACCAGTGCCGACAAATCATCATATTAATTTCTTCACATAGTCCTTTTGTAAGATCAAAGCAACTCATAGCGAAAATAGGGATTGCCTGTGCGCAAGCTTTTATGAGTACCTCTTTGCCCGCCTTAGAGAGTGCCTTCTCTAGCCAACCTTGTAGCTTCTGCCATTACGGTCTTCTATATATTTGAATGTCGCTATCCTTGAACGCCCAATGATACGTCTCCAACGTATCTATAATTTTTTATTGTTCCATGTTGTTATATTATCATTCTTGGATGTTTTACAATCATTTTATAGCAACTTTATATCATTTTTTGGGACTAACCTATTGACATAGTGCCTAGTGCCAGTTGTTGATTTTTGCTTTTTTTTACTTCGCAGAATATCCCTATCAAACGGAGTCCAAACGCAGCGAAACTTTTGGAGATTTTTTTGGGACTAGAATACAACTTGGGAACCAAGGAAACACCAGAGGGGAGGCCCATGGGGCCCACAAGACACCAGGGCGCGCCAGAGGCCCCTGGCATGCCCTGATGGGTTGTGGGGCCCACAGAGGTTCTCTCCACCGCCTCTTGGCTCCATAAATACCCAAATATTCCAGAAATCCTAGGGGAGTCGACGAAACACAATTCCAGCCGCCGCAAGTTCCCGAACCACGAGATCCAATATAGAGCCCTATTCCAGCACCTTGCCAGAGGGGAACACAATCACGGAGGGGTTCATCATCCTCATTGGTGCTCCTCCGATGATGCGTGAGTAGTTCACCATAGACCTACGGGTCCGTAGGCAGCAGCTAGATGGCTTCTTCTCTCTTTTTTATTCTCAATACAATGTTCTTCTAGTTGTTCTTGGAGATCTATTTGATGTAATGACTTTTTGCGGTGTGTTTGTTGGGATCCGATGAAGTTCGAGTTTATGATCAGATCTATATCCATGAATATTAATTGAGTCTTCTTTGATCTCTTATATGCATGATTATTTATAGCCTCGTATTTCTTCTCCGAAACTTTGGTTTGGTTTGGCCAACTAGATTGATTTTTCTTGCAATGGGAAGAGGTGCTTTGTGATGGGTTCGGTCTTGCGGTGTCCTCACCCAGTGACAAAAGGGGTAGCGAGGCACGTATGTATCGTTGCTATTAAGGAAAAAGATGGGGTCTATTCCTACATGAATAGATCTTGTCTACATCATGTCATCGTTCTTATTGCATTAATCTGTTTCTCCATGAACTTAATACACTAGATGCATGCTGGATAGCGGTCGATATGTGGAGTAACAGTAGTAGATGCAGGCAGGAGTCAGTCTACTAATCTTGGTCGTGATGCCTATATTCATGATCATTGCATTGGATATCGTCATAATTATTTGTTCTTCTATCAATTGCCCAACAGTAATTTGTTTACCCATCGTATGTTGTTTTCTCGAGAGAAGCCACTGTGAAATCTACGGCCCCCGGATCTATCTTTTATCATATTGTTTTCCGATCTATTATTCCAAAAACTCAAAAATATCTTGCTGCACTTTTTCTTTACTTATTTTATTTCGTGTTTTATTCAGATCTATTTATCTAATCTCATACAATTTAATCAATCTTTTTACCGAGGAGGGATTGACAACCCCTCTTACGCGTCGGGTCGCAAGTATTTGTTCTTTGTGTGTCGGTACTGTTTACATAGTGTTGCTTGGTTCTCCTACTGGATTGATAACCTTGGTTTCATAACTGAGTTAAATACTTACGTTGCATCATCCCTTCCTCTTTGGGGAAATACTGATGCAGTCTCAAGCCACGTCACCCAACATGTATAGGAAGTCCCAGATATCGATCAGACCAAGCTTACTTCTAATCTGCAAAGCATTCATAACAGCCACCTTATCATCGCGACTAGTGTTCTTACTAAAGCTCATAGCTGATTTGTTAGTATTGATTATTTGCCCCGAGCACACCTCATAAGCTTTAGCACATGTCGCAGTTGAACTGAATTCTCTACAGAAGCCTTCATGAGAATCGTGGAATCGTACGCGAACAGTAGGTGGTTAATGCTCGGAGCCTCGTGGCACACTGAGACCCCCTGAAGAACCCCTTCTTCTTCCTTCTTATTCAGTACGTTGGAGAAGGCTTCAGCACAAAATAAAAAAAGGTATGGGGAAATTGGGTCTCCCTGCCTCAGCCCCCTCCCATGAGTCACTTCAATAGTCGAGGTGCCATTGAATATGAATCGGTAAGTCACCGTACTAACACAATTCATTATTAACTCAATCCATCTCCTTTCAAAACCCATCTTTTCCATCATTCTTTGCAGAAACTGCCATTCTACCCGTTCATAGGCTTTACTCATGTCTAGTTTCACCGCTGCCACACCTTCTCTTCCAGTCCTCTTGTTCTGCATGTAGTGGGTAATTTCATATGCAAGCAGTATGTTATTAGTGATCAAACGCCCAGGCACAAAAGCACTTTGGTTCAAAGAGATAATATCCGACAGTATTTTCCTTAACCTATTTGCAACGACCTTGGAAACAAGCTTGTAGACTACATTGCATAGGCTAATGGGCCTAAGGTTCTTCATACAATCCGGGTCCTTCACCTAATCACCTTAGGAATCAATACCACATCAGTACCATTCCACCCTTGTGGTATAACCCCTCCATTCAAAACAGCTAGAACCTCTCGAGTTACATGCTCCCGCACAATATGCCAATACCGCTTATAAAAGGCAGTTGGCATGCCATCCGAACCTGGGGCTTTAAGGTCCCCAATCCCATTGGGAGCATACTTCACTTCCTCCACAAAATATGGTTCCGCAAGCATGGCATTCATGTTCGGTGTTACCCGGTGGTGCACATAAGTCATGAGCTCCTCTAGACGATCACCTGCAGACGAGGAAAAAAGGTTACAAAAATAGTTAGTAATCACCACCGCCATCTCCATCTCCTTCTCCACCACGACACCTTGTTTAGTTTTTAACTTCCGTATTTGGTTCCTTCTTTTCCTATCCGAAGCAAATGGTAAAAATCTGTGTTTCTATCTCCTTTTTGTAGCCACGCCACATGAGCTCGTTACTTCCAATACACATCTAGTTGTTCCTCCAGCTTGTCCAGTTTATACCGCAAAACATGCTCTCTCCGCACCTGATCATCCGATAAAAGTTCCCTTCTGCATTTCTCTAGTTCTCTCTTAGTTCTTACAATTCTTTTCTCCAAATTTCCTAACACATTCTTACTCCAATCCATCAAGTCTTTAGCCACTTCCCTTGTCCTTGCTATGACCTCAGCTCCACCCCCCACAGCAACTCTGTTCCATGCATTTTCCACAATCGTCCCACACTGCTCTTCTCCATCCATCTTGCCTCAAACCGAAAACTTGTATTCCCCCCTCTCATGTTGTTGTTACTATGCATCTCTTTCGTATTTAGGACCACCGGCCTATGCTCAGAATGTCGTGGGTCGTCATTCTTCACATGGAACGCCAGAAAACGCTGACACCAACTCTCCGTGGCCATTGCCCTATCAAGTCGTTCACGGACATACTTTGTACTATCCTGATTACGATTCCTCCACGTATATATATCCCCCATGAATCCCAGGTCATGCAGATTGCCATCCTCCAAGGCCGTTTTGAAGCGATCCATACACACCTGGGGCCGAGCCGCCCCACCATCCTTCTCACATGCTACCAGAATTTCGTTGAAGTCACCCATACAAAGCCATGGTTTGTCACTATGGTGCCTTATAGTACACAGCAACTTCCATGTTTTTTCTTTCTCTTATTCCTTGGGTTCCCCATAGATCCCAATGAACCGCCATTTGAATCCATCCTCTTCCGTAATCTCAACATCAATATGATAATTTGACTTCAATCCCGCACTTACGTTTACTCCGTTCCGCCGGAAAAGAGCAAGCCCTCCACTCTGGCCATCATGGTTTTCACTACCATATTAGTCAAACCCATTTTTCACCTAAACCACTCCAAAGGTCTTTCATCCATCTTTGTTTGCGAGAGAAAGAGAATGTCAGGGTCCACCTTCTTCTGGACATCTAGAAGCCGTTGAACTGTCTGGC
The DNA here is from genome assembly GCF_018294505.1 of Triticum aestivum. Classification (NCBI taxonomy): domain Eukaryota; kingdom Viridiplantae; phylum Streptophyta; class Magnoliopsida; order Poales; family Poaceae; genus Triticum; species Triticum aestivum. The sequence continues at coordinate 309,731,553 of NC_057796.1, read as the reverse complement.
CGTTCCCCAACCCCGGCAGTTCCAAGCCACAATCTTCATTGGGATTTGAAGGGTTGTTCCGACAGCCCCGCTGTTGATTTATTTTTCAGATCACCCTTCTCCACTCTCTTAGAGCAACTCCAATAGGCCGACCCAAACGGATGGCGCATCTGTCCGCTTTTTGTCCGTTTGGGTCGGCCGCCCGCCCGGCGTCCGCCCTATTTTACATTTGGGTCGGCAGTGCGCCAAAGACACCGACCCATTTCATGTCCGCACTCAATTTTTAAAAAAGGCTCGCGACCATAGATCATGCCAGCGGCCATGTCTCATGTCGGCACCATGCCAGCTCCGGCAAGCTTCAAAAAATATCACCACAGTTCATGCTGGCGAACTTGCCAGTGCCCGGCACACATGCCAGCACACAAAAAGGAGTGGGACTTGAGTTCGACACGCCATCGCGGCCCCCGTGGTCATGCTAGCACGCCTGCCGGCATACAAAAAAAGGATGGCGCTCGCCACCACGAGATCACTCGTAGGTGAACTTGAGCATGTCGGCACGCATCTTCTCGAACCATGGCCTCTTCCTTGGCGACACGGTGTTGAGATCCACCTTCATGATCTCCACCCCGGTCATCATGCTCGCGAGAGCCACTTTGGCCTTGGTCTTGGCGTTGGCGGCCTCGATCTCTAGCATCTTGGCTTGTTTTTCCACCTCCATCTTGTAACATCCCAAATTTTCAATTTGGAATGTTATACATAGGTCATCCATGCATATCATATTTTATTGCATTTTGTGTTGCAATCCTCGAAACTCTAAGCAACTCAAGGACCCACGGAGAGAGTTGGGGATTTCACGTTTTTCATATTTGAATTTTCTCGAATATCGAAACAAGGATCATTTTGGTTTTAATTATTTTTCTCTCCAAAAATATTTCATACTAAAATAACATGAGAGGAGATAATATGACTTCTCCAAAATAAATGAAATGTTGGAGGAAAAAAGTTTAAATCAAATAAACAATTTTATTTGGATTTTATTGCTATTTTATTTGAATTAGAAAAATTGCATATTTTTAAATTTTCATTTTAGGCCAAGAAAATGTCATCATGTTCTAACTATTTTATTTAGACGGTGAAAATTTGTTTTGGCATTTTTAGATTTTAATTTTATTTATTATGATTTTTTTGGCGAAATTTGTTTAAAAAAAGTCAACGCCCGACTGGGACGAAGGCCCAGCCGAGCGAGGCCGGCCCGCACCGCGCCACCGCCTCCACCGCCGTGCCCGAGTCCGGCCGGGACACGGGCGAGCCGCCGTCGCCGCTCGGGACTCCTCCCGAGGCCGAGCCCCCTCCTTAAATAGCACCGCCCGCACCCCCTAGACCCCTAAGTCGCCGCCGCCACCGCCGCCAAGTCGCGCCGCCGCGCCACCTCGCCTCGCCGTGCCGCCCGCGCAAGCCCGCTGGAGCCGCCGCCGTTCGCCGGATCTCGATCCACCGGTTTTGTTCGGTTTCGGTAAAAACCGATCGGTTTTTTTAGAAACCCTAGATGCGTTTTTTTTATTTTATCAGTTCGGTTTTCTCAGTTTAGTTAATTAGCGGACGTTCGTCCGTTCGTTCGTTCCTACGAACGCTATTCGCCGTTTAGGTTCTGGCAGCGAACGTTCGTTCGTTAGTCTTTTCTTTTTATTTTATTTTCAGCCAGGGACCTATCCGCGATTATTTTTATCACAGATTAGCCCCTGATCTTCAAACCCTTGTAACTTTTTAACCGTTTGTCCAAATCCAGTGAAACCAACGCCAAAATCTTCGTCTCGAAACCCTCTTTTTGTTTAAACAACTTGAGAAAGTTTTGACAATTTAAAATTTGGTTTCAAGCAGATTTGATTTCGAAGTTCTTTTGACCGTAGTTTCAGTTCCGTAGCTCTGTTTCGGTTGATTCTTTTTGCAAATTGAATCTCTTCAGTTGAGCTTTCAGATTCGATCTTCTTATTTGAGTTTTGCCCGTGCATCTTTGCTTGATTGCTTATGTACGCTATTGTTTGTTTGCGATAGAATTCCCGGAGTGCGAAGCATACTACTACGAGTCACTAGGTTTTGCGGATCGTCAGCAAGGCAAGTAACACATTGATCATACTTCTTTATTACCCAGTTTGTATGCATTAGTTCAAATCCTCAAACATTGCATGAGTAGGATCTCTTAACATGTGGGTATTGGGAAGTAGTCGATGAGGTAGAACCTATTGCTCTTATATTATCAAACCCTTGGGAGTTACTTCTACGTTATGCTTATATTGCCATGCTATGCTCGTAGACGTGGATTGGGTTTGAGAGTATCCATGACAGATGTGAGATTTTTAATTAATGGTTAACTTAAGGTGGCAACTTTAATACACATCTCGGTGGATTGCTTGCAGGCACCTGGAGAATCCAGTGTTGTCCTAGGATAGCATAGTTGAGTATGTTGCATGACCTCTTTTAGTGGTGGGCTAGCAGATGTAGGGGAAAGTAGGTGTAACTGTCTATCCAGAGTAAAGAGTTAATGTTTCTAAAAGACTGTGTCTCGGTTATCCGTTTCTCAAACATCATGAAGTGCGAGAGATCCAACGGAGGAGATCGAGTCTTGTTGGGAAAAGTGTGCAAATCTCTGCAGAGTGTACAAACTAATCATGGTTAGCCGTGTCCCCGGTTATGGACATCTTGAGTATCTAGTACTTGACTTATTGATTTGATCTCATCACTCTAAATTAATCTGTTGGGATGTTAATGATTATTTTTAATTGGGATTGAGTTGGAGGAACCTTCTCAATGATGTTTCAACCACCATGATAGTTAAACCAAATATATTCCTTTGTTGTAGGGAAAAATTGGCTTTTCGAAAAAACAATATAACCATAGAGCCTCCACCAGCCATACATGCATGTAGTGATAGCATTTACCTATTCATTGCTCTACTGTATTATATTGCCAGCATATTCCATGTGCTGACCCGTTTTCGGGCTGCAACATATCATGTTGCAGACTTTTCAGATGAAGAGTAAGGTGCGCTAGGTCGTTTGTCATGCACTCAGCTATGCCGTTGGAGTTGATGGACTCACTTTATCTCCCAAGCCTTCCGTTGTTATCTTAATTAGATGGCCTTAAGCCATATTTATTGTAACAAGTTCTCTTTTGAGACATTCGATGTAATAAGTGTGTGATTGCTACTCTGTTATAAATCCTTCGAGTACTGTGTGTGTCAGCATTACCGATCCAGGGATGACACTGAACACAGAGATTTGACCGTTTGAGGTCAGATCGCTACACATCTCAAGCATCTTGGCTTGCTTCTCCGCGTCCATCTCGAGCCTCCTCCTTCGGATCTCCATGAAGGCGTTCATTTTCTCTTCTTTGAAACGCCGACGCTCCTCCTCCCTTGAGTCCTTGTTCATCATGCCCTCCACGCTTGCGATCAAGGCGTTCGATGCCGCATCCCGCTTGTCCTCCTTCTTGGAGTTGGTCTTCCCCCGTGCCGGCTCGCCGTCCCCAACCTCCTCCATGGCTTGCTTCCCCCACGCGACTTGAGGGCGGCATATTGCGCCTTCAACTTCTCCTCGTCTTTGATGACCCTAAAGCAATGGGAGAGGTTGAAGCACTTGCCATTGTGTTGGACCTTGAATGCCTCCAAAGCTTGAAATGCCTACAAATGTATGTCATGCAAGCATATTGGCAAACGGCATGCAAATGAACATGCAAGCATAAACTTGAAGACACAAAAGAGGGTGGCTTGCTAGCATACCATGTCTTGCATGCCGATGCCGCTCACGGGGCGGGCCTTGACGCTCTCAAGAGTGGTACAAAACTTGTTGCACTCTTGTTGGATCACTCTCCATCGCTTCGAAATGGACACCCACCCACGCGTGCTCACTATTTGGTAAGGCGGAAACTTCTTGCGCTCATGAAACTCCCGGTGGACACGAATCCAAAAAGTTGAATGATTTTGTTTGGCACCCGTCTTGGGTTCTTGTCCAATGTCTCGCCAACACTCGCAAAGAAGCTTGTCCTCGGCCGTCGTGTATGCCTTCGTCCGCTTGCTCATGCGCTTCGGCTTCGGCTCGGCGGCTTGGTTGGCGAGCTCGTCCTCGAACAAAGGCTCCACTTCGGTGTCACACTCGTCCTCTTCCTCTTGCCCGTAGTCGTCCGGAAACTCGTGGTCAAATGGGAAGCCGTCCAGGTCCATGCCGACCTGATCACGCATGAAGGCCGCCTGATCGGCATCGTAGCCAGCGGCCGGCGTGAACGCCCCTCGGCCGTCCTGGCTTTGTGTCTCGTCGGGATCATAGCCAGCGGCTAGCGCACCGCCCTCGAAGATCAGGTTCTACATGTAGTCCTCGTCGCTGGCGGTCGGCATTCCCTCGAACATGCAGGCATCCGGGGTCACGTCGGTCGGCATCTGCCGCGCGCGTTTCCTCGCGCCTCCGGATGACGAGCCACCGGCCACCGGTGTGGCGTTGAGGTCGATGGGCGCGGGCGTGGGCGTGGAAGGCGCCACCAAGCTCACGTCGGGCGAGCACTCCCCGGAGAGGCGGGAGGCCTGCGAGTACACGTGGAAGCCGGGCATCGGGGTGCAAGCCGGCGCACGGAGCGAGTCGGGTAGCACCATCCGAGGGAACGCCGATGAGCCGGTGCTGGAGGGTTTAACCCTAGCATATAGAGCGCCTCCCTCGTTGCCGCCGCGACGCGGGCATTGGTGACCTCCTGCTGCGCGGTGGCGGCGACGGCTTCATCCCTCACGTCCGCGTCGTGCCTCCGGCCCTTCCTCTTGGCCGACTCCCTTGCCCGTTGTTCGGGCGTCAGCGCCTTCTTTGGCTTGGGCGCGGCGGCGGTCTTGCGGGGGGGCGCGAGGCTTGCCTTTGCCGGAGGGGGTGGTCGTCATGCCGGGCCGAGGCGAGGCCGGCGACGGCGTCGAGGTCGAGGTCGTCGTCCATGGCGGGGGTGGGGCGGGAGCGCGCACGGGCGAGAGGGTTTTGAGGAAAATGGAGGAAAATGGTGAAGGATGCGATCGACCAGTGGGCCCGGAGGGAGTAGGCACGCGCGCGTCCGTCTCATGTCCGCGCCTACGCAAATCGGCTCAAAAATGTGCTGAGAATGGATCGGCATGCGAACGCCAAACGGACGCCAGCGGACCAAATGGGTCGCCCCGTTGGGGTTGCTCTTACTCTTCCTCTCCCCTATTCCTTCATCCACTTCCATGAGATCTGCTCCACTACGTTTCTCCCCAGCATGCACACCCAAACTCACTTCCATGAGATCTGCTCCACTACGTTTCTCCCCAGCATGCACACCCAAACTCACTTCCATGAGATCTGCTCCACTACGTTTCTCCCCAGCATGCACACCCAAACTCTCATCAGAACCCTTCATAATCCTCTCTTTACGAGTAAACGTGCCTCCTTTCCTGTACTTCTGAATTTTCACTTGTCTTCCACCCCTACAACGCATGTCTGCTCTAAAACTTCATGAGGGATGTCCTTCCCTTCCTTCGTTGATCCCTCTTCCGCCACCAAAGGTTTCCCCTGAGTATTCTGGCTCCCATCCTCTATGCTAGGCCACTCCTGGGCTACACCATTCTGGTTTGGAATCTTCATGTTTGATCGTGGGAGAAGCTGTGAGGCATGTGGGACCGACAAACAGGCCCAAAAAGCAACGGCAGTAGCCGGACGCAGATGTCCCCAGCACAGGAGAGCCCAGCCTGCTACACGGCCAGTCGGCCAGAAAACCAACTCACTTTTCTCAAGGAAAAAAAACAGCACACGTGTCTGCAGGGGAGTGCTTGCTGGAGCTACCAAAATGGCTTACCGCAAAAAAGAACGGATTCTATAACTCCAAACGTCAGGATTTTAGCGTTTGGTCCCGAACGCCTCGACCGCCGTCAGATGATTTGCACACATCTTAGAGTAGGTGACACTGCCAAGTCAGCAGAGAAGTGGTTCGGGATTTTCCTCTCAACTCCCGAACGACCGATTGACCAAACGACATCGTCTCCTTCTCCCCCTAGCCTTATCCCTTTCTTTCCCTCACCCACTGTTCCTCTCCACAACGTCTCTGTGGATCGCCGCTAGCTCCCCGCGCCGCCGCGTTGGGCGGGGTCGAGGCCGCATACATCTGTGTGATCCTCGCCGGGGTAGAGGTGCGGTCGTGGCGGAGGCCAAGCGCCGCCCGCTCGCCTGCGCCGCCGCGGTAGTCGTCTCCCCTCCTCGAGCTCGTTCAGGTGATGCTGACCGGAGCGCGGCGTGACTCTGGTCCGCTCCCACCGACTAGAGTTGCGGCCGTGGCGGAGGAATAGCGCCCCCCGCTCGCCCACGCCGCGGCGGCGGGCATCTAGGTCGTCTCCCCTCCTCAAGCTCACCGCCCGGCTCGAGGTGTGGTCGCGCGAAGAGGGCAGGCGCGGGGATCACGCGACGACGGTCGCGGCGGCGGCTGAGGCGTACAGGAGCAGGAGGAGCGGCGGCGGAGCAGCGCAGCGCTATGCCATCTCTACTCCCGTCCGGTGAATTGGGGGAGGCAGCGATGACTCCAGCGATTCCCGGCGTGCACCGGGCGGAGAGTGGAGTCGGGGTGCCCGGCGATGAGTCCGCGGTGAGGCAACACGATGGGCTCCTCACAGACGGCGTCCATCCTCAGAAGGGAGCCCGACGGGGTGGTGCTCGAGCTTGAGCTACACCACGGGCGAGGGGGGTCCGACAGGTCGATGCGCCGCCGCTCTCCTTCTGCAGTTTTGTGTCTGCATCTGTACAACGTCCCATTTCCCCCATTTTTTACCTATGTCTGATGAACTTTGCTAGATGCTGAGTACCATGAGCATTTTTGAACACATTTTTGCCACTGCTTGTGTATGGAATAGTCCCTAAATTTGCCATGCTACACTAAAATCTGAGTAGAACACAATTTTTTGTTGTGATTTTTGTAGTTACTAACTTTGCCATGTGAGTAGTACACAAATTTAGGTTTTTGGTCCTAATACATGGCAATTTCTAATCACGATGTTTAGCACAACATGGCAATTTCTTAGATTATTAGAAATTCTCATACCATGGCAACTTTATAAATTGTTAGTTCATTCACACATGACAATATTTTTTATAGATTTTGTCTTAATATCATGGCCCATCTCAGATTGTTGTTTTCTAATGGTTATATGGCAAATGTAGGCTTTTTTAGTAACTATGTGTCATATAGTCAGATGGCAACGAGGTGATCATTGCATTTTACGGGGGGTTTTTTGCCATGGAAAGTTAATTTGTTTTTGCCATGGCATTTTTTGGAGTTCTTTTGTGTTTTGCACGCCAATTTAACAATTGCCATGGCAACTTAATATGTGTTTTGCCCTGGCGAGTGTAGATGTTTTCCCACACGTCGACCATTAATAACTTTTTCGCGACAACATTTTAGAAATTATAATTTATGGCAAACTCAAATTATGTTTCTCGCCATTTTGGGAACTCAAAATTATGTTGCCATGGCAACTCAAATTTTATTGTTGTGACAAATTACATTATTTTATTGCCATGGCAAAAATCATAACATGTTGCCTTCAATGGCTTTTGCTTTTCTAAAAAAATGAGGTGTGCCATGGCAAGTGTATTTTGCTAACGTAGCAAAAGCTATAATTTGCCATGGGCCGTAAAGTGAATTTGCCATGGCAAAAAAATTCATAACTTTTGGCTTTGTAAAAAAAATGTTGTGGCAATGTCAATAGTTTTGTATTGATGATATCGAAATTTTACCTTCTATTGAAGAAAAATTGACAAAATTTTCTTTTAATTTTCCATGGCAATTTTCCCTATGCTGGCATGGAGAAATTAATCTATAACGCCATGGCAATTTCTTTTTGAACCTCTATTTTTTCTATGAGAATTTTATTAATTTATTGCCATGGCAATTTTTACTGTTTTGACATGGCAAGTTTACCTATTTTTGCCATGGCAATATTGGACATTCAAATGAAAAAAAACATGGATTTTTTTCTTTCAATTAGCCATGGCAATTTTTCCTATGTTGACATGGCAAATTTATCCGTAACGACATGGTAATTTCTTTTTTTAACCTCTATTTCTATTTTTTTTGAATTTTAATTTTTTATTTTTCCATGGCAATTTTTACCTTTTTGACATGGCAAGTTTACATATATTGCCACGGCAATATAGGACATTCAAATGGAAAAAAAAAAGATGGCAAATTTTTCTTCCAATTTGCCATGGCAATTTTTCCTATATTGACATGGAAAATATATCTGCAACGCCATGGCAATTTCTTTTTTTAACCTCTATTTCTATTTTTCTGTTAAAATTTACTTTTTTATTTTTCCATGGCAATTTTTACCTTTTTGACATGGCAAATTTACCTATATTGCCACGGCAGTATAGGACCTTCAAATAAAAAAAAATGGCAAATTTTTCTTTCAATTTGGCATGCCAATTTTATCTGTAACGCCATGGCAATTTATTTTTTAACCTCTATTTCCTATTTATTTTTTGTTAAAATTTACTTTTTTATTTTGCCATCGCAATTTTTATCTTTTTGACATGGCAAGTTTACCTATATTGTCGACCTTCAATTGGAAAAAAGGGCAAATTTACCTATATTACCTTTACATACATGTCAATGCAATCGCTAATGGTTTTTTTCATGTCAAACCAACTTTATGGGACTGGCATTTTTACCTAATTTTCTTTGAATATTTTACTTTACATATGATCCATGACAAATTTTTGTCCCGGCAAAAAAAAGGCTTGTGTTTATTTTGTCCCAACAAAAAAGGGCTTTTTATGTCTTCGGGGCTTTTTTTTTTTGTTTCTACAGAGAAAAGGCCTGTAAGGCGGTGTTCCTAAAAAAGGGCCTGTAGGGGCAGTGGGAATGGGCATTCGGGCTGGAGGCCTCTCGTCCCGAACGAAATCGTTCCGCCGGGCTAGACCGAACGTTCGGTAGTTATCGACGTCTAAAAAGAAACTCCCTACAATCGCAGCTTTTTTTTAGATTTACAGTCGCAGTTTTTGAGAGATTCTAACAAGTAAACCTAGTTAAAATGGATCTCTAACTGATATAACGGCGCGTTTAATTTGCACAAAGCACAGGAGCACATATCCACGGGACGTTCATATAACAAAGCAGTATACATCTACAAAGTTTTACATGTATGCGACAGGTGGAGCAGCCTAACAATGTCACCCGCTGCCGCTCACCTTGTTAAATTAAATCAACCGATAACAAACACTCTTAACTTTCTATATACCATAAAAGTTCTCTACGTCCTGCCGATGCTAACGCTAACACTTTTTAAGTTACTTTTACACATCAGACAAACAACAGGAAAATTGCACACTCAACAGCTGCCGGTTGAACGTTCATTCATCTCTTCTGACAGTTCTCCTCAAGGTGGAAGTTCCAAGGTCACAGCTTGCGCGGCAGCTTCAAATGCCGGCGACAACTTAACCGCGAGTTTGCATCCATTCTGGGGCCAAAGGTTAGAAGTCATACCCTGTTGGAGAATTAGTCGCGCTTGTGCTCGCCATTGTGTTTTCAGGTTGAAGTCCCTGCCTGATGGTGTTCCAGATTCCTAAGGACAATTCTGGCGAACACTTTGGCCTCAATGGAAGCTGATGTTGCTGCCGCCGCTGCACGCAAGACCCGAGCCGCTCCTACATTTTGCAGAAGGTCCGCATGGTGTGTTGCATGTCGACCTCCCGGGATTGAGAACTGCATAGCATTTTGAAGAGTATGTCTCGTCAGATCATAGGAGAAACAGTGTTACCAGAAAACTAAGATCGGTTTGCATCAGCCAAAACAGAAACAAAGACGGAGATAACTTTTTTAGATAGAGATTAGGCCTGGTCCCTTTGAACAGGAAACAATTTCAGTTCATCTTCCCTATTTACCAGTGAAGGAAAACAAACCTGAAGAAGGGCAAATGCGGCACACGCACGAAGAACTGGTGTAGGATTCCGAAGCATGGCAATAAATCTACCTATCTCAGCACCACTGGAGGAAGTAAAGGTATTAGAACTATGTTCACCAAATGCATTCAAATCATAATGGAAGATTCAAATAAGATGAACGAAAAGATTCAAATAAGATGAACGAAATAAACACGAAATGTAAAGCCAAACCTGCATCTCAGGTGTCCAGCTTCTTGTATGAACACTGCTTCGGCAACCTGAGATAGCGCTGCTGGTGCTGAGGAAGCTGCAGCCATAGAGAACACCTGTGGATCTGAAAACGTCAACACAAAGGTCTCTATATGCTTCAAAGCCATTCTTCTAGCTCCCTCGACGTTAACACCTTTGGAACTGCCCTCAGACGATGTCCCAACAATGGCGGCCTCATCCATTCTGTCAGATCACATATTTCAGATTATGACATGAAATTTCCTTGATAAGATAATCTTGTGCATCAGCAATAAATACCAAATTTCTGCCAATCAGCTTACAATATACTCCCTCTGTAAAGAAATATAAGATCGTTTAGATCACTACAGAGTGAATCTAAACGATCTTATATTTCTTTACAGAGGGAGTAATTACTTAAGGAATACATGCAGCAATTGAACATCCTAAAAAAGACTAGCGAACCATGGCAAACCGTGTCTAAGCTTCTATAGCTAGCTGACCTTCCAAGTAAATGCAAAATATATTCAGACCCGTATACAAATACTAGTGCACAAAATTCTGAGTCCAAAAAGAAAAATATCTATCTCATACAGCCTAAGGCAACAGTACTTTATGCCAACAATATGTTGATCTACAATAAACTAATAAACAGAAATGACAATTGTGTTTAATTTCTCATAACTTCATTCTACATCATGGAATACGAAGATGCAGTGCTTCTGTTTCACTTGCACTGTCAAACAATGATGCACATAAGGCTTAATAAGTCACCTAGACTAACTGTGACAATGAACAATGCAGTAAGCCAATAAGCTAGGCAGCATGACCCTGGAAACCAAGCGACACTCATGATAACCATAATACAGTACCACACAACTGCACACAATAAATAAGATCATTTCTGATTTATTAATCAGAAAACTTAAGAACAATTAACACTGACCCACTGTGCTCTCTAGATGTTAACAATGAAATTCTCGAATCTACAAAACTGGCTTATTGATGAAAAATATTCCGCTGGCACGGGCAACATAATTGAAATCTCCAACTACTTCACAAACCACTTATATACTCTCTCCATTTCACAATATAAGGCTTACTACGATTCATTAAGACAAGGGTTTGGGACATAAAATGTTGGTCAAACCCTTATCTGAACGAATCATAATACACCTACTAGTATGAAATGGAGGTGGTACAAAATTTTGTATGTAACCCAGAAGCTGCTATCGAAGTTATTGGAATAACTGATTTTCATCAAAGCCAGGAAGCATGGTGTCAACTGTTTAGTTCACTCTACGAGAAGTACATCATGATCAATTAGATGAACCGAATTTTGAAGCTAACACTACAGGATAAAATCAATAATATAGCAGGATTGCATATTGTTAACCTGCTTGCGGTCTTTGTGTAACTCTAAACGTACGGACAGATAATATCGGAAAACAAACAAGAATGGTCAGTTTCACAAAAAGTGTACCTTCCATCAAACATATAGGCAAGGGCTAGCGCAGACATGAACCGAGCCATCTTTGACCCTGATGATGAGCAAAGGTGCACAAGGATAGGCACCCCACCTTCTTCAACTATACGGTGAGCATTGCTGGAATAGAAAGCAAGATTCCACAATGCCCCTGCAGCTGTCTCATGAACATCCTGCAGCAATAGTGAGTCATCAGGTCTAACAATATGTAGCAACTGTAGACATGAACTACGTAATCACCTAGGACAATAGAGTAGGGGTAAAAGTTAACAGGAAATCAAGGGCCCTCAAAACGAAAATGTCTAATTTATTTGAAATCAAACTGTTAACGAGCAGATAATCTACAGATGTGTTGCCTACTGCCAAACAGAAGGGCATAGATCAGGTCATGAGGAAGAAAACAATTGAAGCTCTTTAGTAACAGTATGCATCCAGGCATGAAATCTTAAGTATAAGGGAAACTTACTTCAACCTCTGACTGTGCCATTGTGAGCAATGGTGCAACGCCACCCTCCTGCCCAATTGCGATGCTGACAATCGTAATGCAAAAGTTATGACCAACTATGTCAAATGATGAATGAATAGCTAAAAGCTGATGGAGGAAAAGTCTTATAAAGTTAGCAGTCAAACCCCTCCGTTATGGCACAAAAAACATCAAAGATTGACAGAAGAAAAGAGATAAGATGCAGATTCCTGAAAACACTTTTTTGTTTTATTTTATACAAGTACTAGAAAATAATTGTTTCCTTTTCTTCTTACTGCAACAAGTCTAATATTAGACCGACTAAGAAGAAACAAGACTGGGCCACCGAACAAGGCATGATGATCTGTGACAAGATTACTTTCGGAACACATACAAGCGTGCAGAAAGTCCAGTATTGATGGCCATGTATGGCCATGAAGTGTATACAATGGGCCCACACACAGGACCCCTGTTTGACATCTGGTGGGTGTACTGCTGGCCCAGGATACATGCTAACGGATGGACCATGGTACTCCCTCCAATCCATATTAACTGACGCACACTTAGTACGACTTAAGTTGTACTAAGTATGCGTCAATTAATATGGATCGGAGGGAGTACATGATATTTATTTCGGCCCATGCTCGAGATTTGTCAGTGCTGCTTCCAGATGGTGCTAGAGGGTGGAATAATAACACTGCAACAGGGCCACCTGATTCATATTGTTCGCTAAAAAAACCTGATTCATACGGTGGAAGAAGAAGGCCACTCGCCGTGCCAGTCGAGCTAAAGACGGTCGTGAGGGTGGGCAAGTAGCCGAGGAAGATGGAGTTCCCGTTGGATCAGATCATCGTCCCCTGGCCTCTCTGCCTTTGATTTGTAGCATTTCCAGAGTGTTCTGTTTGGTACTACTCAAACTGAAATCTTAAGTGGAGACAAGGTGACGTGGGAGTGTTCTGTTTGATTTGTAGCATTTCCAGAGTGTTCTGTTTGGTACTCCCTCAGTCCGAAAAAACTTGTCCCAAACTTGTCACTCAAATGGATGTATCTGGCACTAACTTGGTGCTAGATACATCCATTTGAGGGACAAGTTTTTTCGGACGGAGGGAGTACTACTCAAGCTGTGGAGACAAGGTGACGTGGGAGCCACACATGGATCTGGTCAACGGAGACGAGGTCAAGCGCCGTGCGGTGCTGGCGGACGAGCAGGCCGTTGGCCATGATATACACAGGTGACAAGATCTGCGAGCAAGGCAGGAGACTGGAGCAGTGGGCCGACAAGAGCGTACTGACTTCTGAGTTGGAGGCTCAGACCAGTGAATAGGGAGAATGAACCAAGAAGCCCCAGCAGTGGACCAAAAGGTTAGCATCAAGGCCGTAAATTCCTCGTTTGCATGATTGCCAACCCGGTATTCTAAACAAGGATGGTGTGAATGATAAGTTCGAAGATGTTCAAAATTTTCCCTTTTTTTCCCACGGCTGCATCATGATGAGGGTTAATCTTCCGACCGAATGCCATGCAAGCAAGATTTATATGTTTTGAGCAGTTTGGTCAAGATCCTTTACCAAGCAGGAGCCTACCATGCGGAAGAGATGGAGAAGAACAGACTGTAAATATCAAAGTACACTCAAGCCGAACGAAGGGAGAGATGGAGCAGGCTAGTTTATGAATTGTTAGGTTCCAAATTTGGCATACAAGTGGCAGGATGTTTTTGAATTTCATGTTAAATACAATACAACATTTGAACTAGAGGGATCACTATGCACTGCATGAAGAGCTGCACACGACTCTCCCTGCATACAGATGGCTCATGAACATAAAGGTATGAGAAGTTTCTCCAAGTGATACTCCAAAATGTTTTTTTGTATGACATATGGTGTTGATGTTTGTTTGTTTCATCCTGTTCTAAAGAAATGCATTTGTATCCAAATCACCTATTTTTTCGATCTATCCAAAAAGAAGTCATGGATTCTGAACAGATTCAAATTTAACAATTTAACAGGTACAGGACGGGTCTTCTTTTAGGGTGTGTTTGGTTTCGGTCACCAAGTGGAATGGAACCTGTACCTGGGCCTCATTCCTGTGTTTGGTAGACAAATGGAACTGGAAACCACTAGTTCCCACCAAGCGAATATTCGGCCAAGATCCGGAACTCACTCCTACCTCCAAATCACAGGAATCACGTGGAACAGGACGCATCTCACCTTCCTCGCTGATTCACTCACCTCCCTCCCAACTCCAAACCCTATTCCCATCAGCGCTGCCACTCCCTCGTCTCTCTGCCTCTCGATCAATCGGCGCCAGCCTCTCCCTCATGAACGGCGCCACCTCTCCCTCGTCTCTTCCTCATGGCGTGGTAGACCGAGAGGAGAAGGGGTGGCAAGCTGGCAGTAGGCGCTTTGGGCAAGCAGCGGTAAGGCGGCTACTACGGCGGCTGCTCCTATTGAAGGACGCCGAGCTGGGCTGAGATGTGCACACAATGAGGTCATAATCGGCAAGGGGGTCAAGAAGACCAGCGGCAGGTGGTGGCAACATGGATGTCAGCGGCGAGCTCCTGTTGAAGGAAGCCAGGCTTGGCTGGGACATGCACACGACAGGGTCACGATGGAGCACGGGGAAACCCTCTCAATTTTCTTGATCTTTGTCTATTTTAGTTTGTGTTTCTGAAACCAAATAATAAGGTGCTAAACAGAATTAAGAATGTTGAATGAGCAGTTTTTTAATTCCTTTCAGATTTTGTTTGGATGGTTACTACAACAATTCCTATGGATCAGCTTATAAGATTTGTAGATGCTTGTGTGTTATGATCCTTTTCCTGTCAGTACACTTACACTGACATAAATGTGTAGTTGTGGAGTTGAGTAGTTGTTACTGAGATGGCCAACATACTTGGATTTATTTTTCTTGTTTTAGGTGCTCATGACTTGTTCAGCCATGTTTCTTGAGCAACTAATAATCCCAAGGTTATTTGGCAGTTCTAACAGTGTAACAAATGTATCTTAAGAACTTTAAAACCTTTTGGCTGAATCAAATTCATCTCGTTTCATCTCTCTAGCCAAATGCAAGAACAGAACCATTCCATTCCACTTGGTGACTGAAACCAAACACGGGAACGGAACCGATCCATTCTATGGAATGGAACCATTCCATTCCATTCCATTTGGTTCCTCAACCAAACACACCCTAAAGTATTGACTAGACTTCCTTTTCTTGATTGACACTACACAGCCATTTATCACTTCCATCAGTACATTGGAATTTCCATTAAGATTTATTTCCGATCAACATGTCCATCTCATATGCAACTATCACAAACGCACTCCTAAAAATAGAGGAAGTTGGTATGTGCTGCAAGTTTAGTGAATAAAGGTAGGCAGACTCTTTGATGGTAAGAAGTTATCTGCAAGGATCATTATGTCTTAAATAGCAGACACCATAGAATAACTGGCAGTAAGTAGTAAGACCTTTCAGTGAACTTCGAAAAGTTGCCGAATATATAAACTCGAGCAGAAAAATGCATAAGCATCATTGTTGGGAGTACTTCCATAGATCACTAGTGAGAGTATTGTAACAACTAGATAGTATACTAGTATAGTAAGTTACCTGTTCGATTCTGAGACAGATAGTCCCCATAATGCGCCAGCAGCTCTCTCCTGAAGGCCTTCCGAAGCATTCAGACATTGTTGTGCAAGTGAAACCTAAAATACGAATGCCATATACGTGAAAAAGACAGCTCTCCTATTAAGTAGGCTTAAGAAAAGACAGGTGACACAGTAATTCCCAAAGAAACATTTTCGAGTCCTGGCTAGCAGCATAATAAATGATTCCTCAGAGGAAGTTACAAGCTTGCTAGTTAAATGTCTGCCCCTAAATACTAAGAGTTCATGACACACAGTTCTAACTAAATTGCTCCACAATAACTTCAGCCTTCTTTGAATGAAAATTATTATACTTGAATTTTTGTATTTCACACTAATCCATTGAGCACAAACCTATTCAGAGAGATCATGTAAATTTAGATGGAGAACCTAACAGGTAGTGTTGGTCAAAGAATGCAAAGCCTAAGACAGTTTGGTTAATAAGATAAAAGGTATTACCAATGCTTCAACACCCCCCGCAGCAGCAATAGCTTCACGATTCCTATCATCAAATGATAGGTTCCACAAAGCACCAGCAGCCTCTTGCCTGATTGAATTTTAAATAAAAAGCACAATATTACCTCAGATCAATGTCGTATACATTAAGGAAAGCTAATATTACAACTTCAAACCATAAAAGTGAAAGCATGTCAATTAGAGCTATACCTTACACCCTCGTTTTGAGAACATGTTAGTTGCACTAATGCCTCAAGAGCCCCTGCTTCCTGACCTACAGCCGCATTATTGTTGTTGTTATCTCCATGTGCAGCTAAGTTGGCTAGAGCCCTTGCCGCCTATGCATAACAAACATAGCATTAGCAAATAACAAAACAGGGGTGAACATAAAGAGGACAAAATATGTATGTAAGACATTTACTTCTAGAGCTTAAGATGAAGCGGAGAACTGCTACTATTTCATAAATGCCTTAGCGAAATGTAGGTGAAGAGGGGAGCCTTGCTGCAGCGGTAAAGCTGTTGCCTTGTGACCATGAGGTCACGCATGGTCACAGGTTCGAGTCCTGGAAACAGCCTCTTGCAGAAATATAGGGAAAGGCTGCGTACTATAGACCCAAAGTGGCCGGACCTTTCCCCGGACCCTGCGCAAGCGGGAGCTACGTGCACCGGGCTGCCCTCTAAAGCAAAATGGTTTCAAGCAGGTTTAAAAGACTTAAGATGTTATATTGAAGTGTGTTTTCTACTTACACCTAAATGGTATGAAGCTAGTCAGCATATCAGACATGGTTTCTTTTTTTCTTTTTTTGAGGGAATATCAGACACGGGTTCAGTACCACAGGTTACAGACTTCTGTTTCTTGATGGGAACACGAGTTGTAAAATTTGCATGGGACGTGTCATAAGAGTGCTCTTGGACAAGCACGATAAAATTGTAGCTATCCATGCAAGAAATGTTTGCATTGGTGCCTGGAAGATGCACTATAAATGATCGAAATGGTGCATATATTGCAGGGCAAAAGTTCAATAGGCAAGAAATAAGCTGCAGATGGTATGTGTCCCTCTGTAAAAGTATGGAGCATTGAAGATGAAAACTTGTACTCCCTCCGTAAAGTAATATAAGAGCGTTTAGATCGCTACTTTAGTGATCTAAACTTATATTTCTTTACAGAGGGAGTATGTTCTTTACTCATGTTTTTCCTACATCGTAAAATGTGTCTGTTCAGCGGAATGTGTAGTATTGGTTGACAATTTAGGAGATATAGCATAAAATTTTACTAGTTTATACGTATAGAACAAAACTGGACAAGCATGAAGACACAATGCAGCTTACCTGTTCTAGGACGCCCTCAAGTTTACATGATCGAGCAAGTGTAACCAAAGCATGGACACCACCAGCCTTTGCGACTTCCAGGCTGCACTTGTCATCAGCAGCTAGGTTTGCAAGCGCACCAGCAGCACGTTCCTAATAGAAAAAAGAGGTAGAGCAAAGTCACAAAAAGGATGGCTGGCAGCAAATCAGCAGGTATAGTTGGAAGTTGCTGAAAATGTGAAGTTTAAAAGTTCCATACAAGAACTCCATCAGTCCCAGCAGGCCAACGAAATATAAGATCAACCAAAGCCTTTATACCACCAGCTGCCGCAATAGCCGCCTGAAAATGAGAAATCAATCAATTATTAGCACGAGTAATACGGACATCAAAGCAAGCAATAAGAATCAGCATTTAGACAATAACAACCTTGTGCTCCTCACCCACGGAGAGATTCCAAAGGCCACCAGCAGCTTCTTCAGCAACAAGTCGATTCGTCGACTTAGCCAAATTAGTGAAAATGGCGATACCTCCTTCATCTGCAACCACCTTTGCAACCTTTGCATTCACCGATAGGTTGGCAATAGCCTGAACAGAGACATAACCAATGTGACTAAATGATATACCAGAATAGTATAGAAAACAAATACTGAGAACCCATGAGTTTGGCCAAATAATTTATTACCTTTGCTGCTTCAGACTGTGCACTCACCCTTGAGCACCTTGCAAGGTCCAGCAGAAGTGGAATGCCTCCATCCCGCATTACCGCCTCCGACCTTGCAGCATCCACATTCGCAGTTTCATCGTCAATAACCACAAATGTAGCAATTGTTGTAGCTGCACGCTCCTGCACATCCTCCTGTGAGCTCTTCACCAGGCTCAGCAGCATTGATGTGCCCTGCTGCAACCAGAAGTCATCCATGCCATATGGATTGCACTCCGCAATCCGAAGAAGCGACTGTGATAGGACCCACTCGAGCCAGTTCATCATGACACCAAGTATTTTCCTTTTGTTCCTCCAATTACACTCATTGAACACGCCGTGCTCCTCCACAGCCTCGCCAGGAAACAGTGAAGCGAGTGATTTAAAAATGGGGCATGTGATGGTAAGCACAAGCTTGCCCTTGGAGTTGCTAAATGCAGTGGGACTGTGTGCTTGTTCCTCTTCGACGAATTTGCAGTTAAGAGCACATATAAGCTCGAGGGTTTTGGAGTGGGAGATTAGACGAGCGACAGCATTTGGAGAGACATCAGTGCGGGAGACGTCGACGGCGACTAGCAAGGGAAGCTGGGCCCATGAGGCGGATGCTGTAGCCCACTTCACGTTGTAGCATCCTGCTATAGAGAGGAATCGGAGGGAGTGGATGTCACCAAGGGCAGCCTCATCTACAGTGCCACAGTCGAGCAAGGCGACGTCCTCAAGGAGGGGGCAGTAGCGCGCCAGCGCTCCTATGGCATCAGAGTCAACTTCACGGAGACCCGAGAGGTGGAGGCGACGGAGGCGGGAGCAGCAAAGAGCGACATGGCGGACGGCGTCGCTGGAGATGCGCTCAAGGGGGTCTGGACCGATCTGGAGGCTCTCCAGCGCCTCGTGTCGAGCGGCGAGGACTGCAAGGGTGGCGTCAGTGAGTCCCCTGCAGCCCTCGGCCACCACCTCTCGGAGGTCGCGGGCGCCGAGGGCGGAGGCCACCGCCACAGCCGCCTCATGGCCCCGCAGCCGCAGCCGCTGCAGGCCCCCGCATCGCGAGGCCAGCGACGAGGCGACCTCAGCGTCGCAACGGTGGGCACGGAGGTCGAGCGTGCTCCACAGGCACGGCGACGACCCGAGCCCCCTCCACGTCTGGCAGGTCGCCCCCAAGCTGGCGCGGTCGCGGTAGCTCAGCCGGCCAAATAGCTGCAGCACCGTGTCATCCGGAAGCAGCGTCCAGTCCACGGCCTCGCCGGCCACCGCCTCGCCGCCCCCATCCCCATCCCCCGCCGGCGCCCAGTCCCGCGGCGGCGATGAGCCCGCCTCCACCGCCCGCCCGTCCTCCACAACCTCCTTCCCCTTCCCCTTGTCCCTGCACGTGCGCCGCCTCACCCGCCGGGTCGTCATCTCGCCGGCGCGCGCGCCCGCCCGCCGGAACCCTAGCTCCCGCACGCCTCACCCGCACGCCACGACACGCCCGGCACCCAAATCCGGCCCCGAATCAGCAATCGGCCAGCCTCCCGGCGCGAGATCGAGCTCCGGCGCGCGTATTAGGCCAACCGGACCAGCTCAGGGATCCGAGTAGAAGTAACGGGTCCGTTCGGCGAGCGGAGCAGGGGGGAGGGGAGCTGGCGGCAGCTCCGATTTGCGACCGGATCGTCGTCGGGAGGTGGGTGGATCCAAAGTCGGCTCGGACGGGGTGGTTCCCTCCCCTTTCCTCCCTCCTCCTCCCCCCGCCCGCCTCTGTATGTATGTCTCCTGCCGTGCGGTGACAGGGAAGGAAAAGGGGAGTGGAGGAGGATGCCGGGGCCGTATATATATCGTATGCGGATACGCGCGTGCGTGGCTGCGTAGGCGTATTTTGGGCCTCCGGATACGCACACCTATTCGGATAGAAAAAACGTTCCAGTAGATATGCACACCTGTTCGAAAAAGAAACGAAAAGTCTACGAAAACACTAACGCTCACACGTCTTCATCATCGTCCATCGTCCATCGTCCAGCGCCTTTTGCACGAATCTCGGTATGAAAAGGTTGTTTTTGTGTGCCACGTAGGACAATTCATGTGTGTGGGTGTGAGGGAGTTCGCCGCACGCCGGTTTCTCTCCGCGGTCAATGTTTCGCCAGTCAGGGCGTGCGATGAAACTGCTGTCGCGCCCGCACGCTGCACACCACTTCTGTTCCCCATCTCCTACGACTGCCCATTCTCCCACTCTCCCACACCCAAGCTGTCATTTGCTATGTTTTGGAATGATACATGGCAACTGCCCTATTTGTGAGCATGAGCAGATGGCAACTCTCTTTTTACCCCGAACATGTTATTGCCACGTCTGTTTTGTAGCGCTACATGGCAACTGTCTAGTGTTAGTAGGTGGCAACTCCTAAAGATACCACCATCGCCCACATGCCCGTCTCCTCTCCCACACACCAAAAGCTATCAGTTGCCATATGTTTTGCAGGGTACATGGCAACTGCCCTATTTGTGAGCATGAGCAGATGGCAACTCTCTTTTTACCCCGAACATGTTATTGTTGCCACGTCTGTTTTTTAGCGCTACATGGCAACTGTCTAGTGTTAGTAGGTGGCAACTCCTAAAGATACCACCATCGCCCACATGCCCGTCTCCTCTCCCACGCACCAAAAGCTATCAGTTGCCATGTGTTTTGCAGGATACATGGCAACTGCCCTAGCGCGCTTGTAAGCAGATGGCAACTCTCTTTTTACCGAAACATGTTTTTTGCCATGTTTTTAGTGCTACATGGCAACTGTCCAGTGTTAGTAGGTGGCAACTCCTAAAGTTTTCAAATCATGGTATCTGTAGTAGACCAGACCATACATGGCAACAGCTGCAGTTGCCCAAAAATGGCATCCGACACTTTGACCTAAGATGGCAACTGCAGTTGAGCAACCATGGCAACTGTAGTTCGGCAACATGGCAACTGCAGTTCAGCAACATGGCAACCGAAGAGGTCCGGACCATGGCAATCGCGGCAGGACGCGTGGTTACTGACACGCGGGGCGTGTGGCTCGCAGGCGGGGAGGGGCGACGGCCGAGACGGATCGTGCGGGCCGCGCGCTCGCTCGCCCGGACGTGCTCGTGCGGGGGCGCGCGCCCGTACGCGGTCGTGCGGGCGGGGTCATCTCCGTGCCACACAGGGCGTGCGGCACAACCACCCGATACACCACACGTGTGGCAGTTATCGGCGTCCAAAGTCTAACGCCCACACATGTGGGCGTTTGCATCTCGCCCACACGCACTCGATGGCATTTTTAATTAAAAATGCAATTGCATTTTTATATTTTATTGTCTTATCAAATTTGTGTGTTCTTCTCACATGAATTTTTCAACTTTTTGCGTTTTTTCACATGGCAATATTGATTTTTGTTGTCATGGCAGAGTTGCCATATTTCATTTTGGGCATTATATATGTGTTCATAAACCTTTGCCATTGTTAAAAAACAAATATAATGGCAAATAATTTGGTTAAACTCGAATGACATTTTCTGCTATTTTCAAAGCAGCTGATGGCATTTTTTAGTATCTGAGCAAAATCTGGGCTTTTATTTGTACAGAAAAAACCAAAAACTGGGCCTTTTCATTTAATTTGTTGTTAGTGGGCTTTTTGTTCCTTTTTTCACAGGGAAAAGGGATCTGGTCTGATGGAGGCGTGTGGGGTGTGGGTTCCCTGTCAAACGAATTCGTATGTGAGATCGATCCCATTGTACCGAAGGAGTCGTGTGGTAGGATGCTCCTCCTGCCACACGTGTGGGCAGTTCTAATATTCGCCCACACAAAGTCGTGTGGGCTGCCTGCGGGGTATGCCACACAGGGTCGTGTGGGCGGGTGTCCATCGTGCCACACGTGTGGCAGTTATCGATGTCCAAAAGAAAAGGAAAAGAAAATACCCGCCGCCGTCATGGTGGAGTAGAGAGCGCTGGCACGACCATAGGTGTATCTCTACTACTACTCCCTTCGTATAATATATATATACTCCCACCGTCCCAAAATAAGTGTCTTAACTTTATACTAACTCTACGAAAACTTCGATCTATTCATCAACTGTCAAAATAGTACAAAGAACACTAGAAGTAAAAAATTACATCCAGATCTCTAGACCACTTAGCAACGATTACAAGCACTTGAGCGAGCCGAAGGCACGCCATCGTCAGCAGGCCAACTCTGACGCACAACCCCAAACGGACGTCCGTTTCATCCGTTTTTCGTCCGTTTGGGGATGGTAATGGGGTCGTGCCCGCCCAGATTTCTGGATGCGGCGGCCGTGCGCCCAATGCGTGGGTGCATTTTGGCTCTAATCCGTTCAACTAGCACACTAAAATGATGCATATCAAATGGTTCAAATTAAACATAGCAAATTGTTATACGTCCAAAAGTCTTACAACCCAATCAAAAGAAAACAATATCAAATAGTCTTACAACCCAATCGAAATTTGTTTGCATGAAAAGAAACTAAATTAATAGATCTACTGGTTGTCAATGTGAGTCCACATGTGCTCAACCAAATCATCCTAGAGCTGGACATGAGTATGTCAATCACGCAATTCCTGATGAAACTCGACAAACTGTTCAAAGGTTGCAGGAGGTGCATGCTCAGGCTCAACATTTTCACCCTGGAAATCAAACCCTTGGTCGTTTATGGTATCATCACGCTCATCCTCCACGATCATGTTGTGCATGGTCACACAAGCAGTCATCACCTCCCAAAGCTTCTTCGTGCTCCATGTCAATGCAGGGTTACGAACGATACCCCACTGAGACTGAAGCACACCGAAAGCACGCTCCACATCCTTCTTAGCACTCTCCTGCATTTGGGCAAACCTCTATCTCTTCTCTTCTTGCGGATTGGGTATGGTCTTCACAAGAGTGGACCACTGAGGATAGATACCATCAGCTAGGTAATATCCCTTGTTGTAACGGTGGCCATTGACCTCAAAGTTGACCTCTGGGGAGTGGCCTTCTGCAAGCCTCGCAAACACCGGAGACCGCTGAAGAACACTAATATCATTCTGAGAACTAGCCATGAGGAAGAAAGAATGCCATATCCAGAGATCTTGTGAAGCCACAGATTCAAGTATAACAGTGGCACCTTTCACATGCCCCTTGTACTGCCCCTGCCAAGCAAATGGACAATTCTTCCACTTCCAGTGCATACAATCTATACTACCAAGAATGCCTGGAAAGCCCCTCTCGGCATTGATCGCCAACAACCTCTCTGTATCAGAGACAGTCGGCTCTCTGAGGTACTCAGGGCCGAACATTTCCACCACGGCTGTACAAAAAGTATACATTGAGGGGAGACATGTGGACTCACTCATACGAACATACTCATCCACAAGATCACCAGGAATTCCATATGCAAGCATGCGGATAGCCGCAATGCATTTCTGGTATGAAGAGAAACCAAGCTTGCCTAGGGCATCCTCTTAGCACTCAAAGTATGGATCATGCTTGACCACTCCCTTGCGAATATGACTGAACACATGTCTTCTCCTTCAAAATCGGTGACAAAATTGATGTGGCATGAAGAGTGCACCATCCTTAAAGTAATCGGCATAGAGAAGGGTGTGGCCTTTCTCCCTATTGTGGTTCAAGGCCGAAGCATGGCCGGGAATTGACCCCCTGTACCGAGGCCACTTCCTACTAATGTGTTCATGTGCGACCAATGCAGCCACCATCTCTTCATCATCCGATCAGCAAATGAAGTTGTGAAAGAAAAACTCGTCACCACTATCCATTGTACCTTGTGAGCAATCCGTCGAACGTCTTGCGGTCGTGCTGGAGGCGCGGCCGGATAGTGCACGTCCTGCTCCCCTCCCAATCAACAAAGCAAGGTTTTGGGGGTCGGTTGTGCTGGATGGCGCCCTGCGGCAACGAACGGCCAGCCGGAAGAGGTCGGGGACGACGGGCGACGCCGGCGGCGTAGTTTCTCTCCCACCGACAACAAGGAGAACGCCAGCCAACTGCTTTTCGGAACGCCGATACGGAGACAGTAATGGCATGGCGTGGTGCTGGTTGGGACGACCCTTGTGGAAGACGACGCGACCGGGGAGGGTGGTGGCGGCGGCAATGTTAGGGGGCGGAGGGAGGTAGAGGAAGAGAAAAGGAGGGCCTGTCTCCCCGACGGGTGGGCCAGGGCAGGACAAGGGCACGCGCCGCTCGCATCCGCGTGTGTCCGTTCGGCCGTAAAAATCGACCCAAAGTTGGGCCAGGAATGGGTCGAAAGCGGACAGAAAACGGACGACGGTTCGTTTGCGGCCGCGCATTGGAAGGCCTGTCGGGGAACGTAGTAATTTCAAAAAAAATCCTACGCACACGCAAGATCATGGTGATGCATAGCAACGAGAGGGGAGAGTGCCGTCCACATACCCTCGTAGACCGTAAGCGGAAGCGTTATGACAACGCGGTTGATGTAGTCGTACGTATTCACGGTCGACCAATCCTAGTACCGAACGTACGGCACCTCCGCAATCTACACACGCTCATCTCGGTGACGTCCCGCGAACTCACGATCCAGTAGAGCTTCGAGGGAGAGTTCCGTCAGCACGACGGCGTGATGACGGTGATGATGAAGCTAACGACGTAGGGCTTCGCCTAAGCACCGCTAGAATATGACCGAGGTGGATTATGGTGGAGGGGGGCACCGCACACAGCTAAGAGATCAATGATCAACTTGTGTGTCTATGGGGTGCCCCCTTCCCCCCGTATATAAAAGAGTGGAGGAGGGGGAGGAGGCCGGCCTCCTAGGCGCGCCCCAAGGGGAGTCGTACTCCCACCGGGAGTAGGACTCCAACCCTTCCAAGAGTAGGAGTAGGAGGGAAGGAAGGGGGAGAGAGGGGGAAGGAAAAGGGGGGCGACGCCCCCCCTTCCTTGTCCAATTCGGACTAATGGGGGAGGGGGCGCGCGGCCTGCCCTGGCCGCCCCTCCCTCTCCCCACCAAGGCCCATGAGGCCCATTACACTCCCAGGGGGGTTCCGGTAACCCCCCGGTACTCCGGTATTCGTCCAAACTCACTCGGAACACTTCCAAAGTCCAAACATAGTCATCCAATATATCGATCTTTATGTCTCAACCATTTCGAGACTCCTCGTCATGTCCGTGATCATATCCGGGACTCCGAACTACCTTGGTACATCAAAACACATAAACTCATATTACTGATCGTCACCGAACGTTAAGCGTGCGGACCCTATGGGTTCGAGAACTATGTAGACATGACCGAGACACGTTTCCGGTCAATAACCAATAGCAGAACCTGGATGCTCATATTGGCTCCCACATATTCTATGAAGATCTTTATCGGTCAAACCGCATAACAACATACGTTGTTCCCTTTGTCATCGGTATGTTACTTGCCCGAGATTCGATCGTCGGTATCTCAATACCTAGTTCAATCTCGTTATCGGCAAGTCTCTTTACTCATTCCGTAATACATCATCCCGCAACTAACTCATTAGTTACATTGCTTGCAAGGCTTATAATGATGTGCATTACCGAGAGGGCCCAGAGATACCTCTCCGACAATCGGAGTGACAAATCCTAATCTCGATCTATGCCAACTCAACAAGTACCATCGAAGACACCTGTAGAGCACCTTTATAATCACCCAATTACGTTGTGACGTTTTGGTAGCACACAAAGTGTTCCTACGGTATTCGGGAGTTGCATAATCTCATAGTCAGAGGAACATGTATAAGTCATGAAGAAAGCAATAGCAATATACTAAACGATCAAATGCTAAGCTAACGGAATGGGTCAAGTCAATCACATCATTCTCTAATGATGTGACCCCGTTAATCAAATGACAACTCATGTCTATGGGTAGGAAACTTAAACATCTTTGATTCAACGAGCTAGTCAAGTAGAGGCATACTAGTGACACTTTGTTTGTCTATGTATTCACACATGTATTATGTTTCCGGTTAATACAATTCTAGCATGAATAATAAACATTTATCATGATATAAGGAAATATAAATAACAACTTTATTATTGCCTCTAGGGCATAGTTCCTTCAAGGCCTGATTTGTCCGTTTACCCCCAAATGGACGCGGGCGGACCATTTGGGGTCGTGCGTTGGACTTGGCCTCACTCCTCCATCATCGGAGTCAGGCAAACCTTATTATAGTAGACAGTCGAGAAGTCGTCGTGCTAAGGCCATAAAGGACCAGCACACTAGAATAGCAAATTAAAACCCAAAAATGTATAAAGAGGGAATAGTATTAAAAGAGGACCAGTGCTTAATAAGCATCCCTATTTTCTTTTATCGAATCCCTACCTCGCCTACAACTGCATGCAATTCATTAGCCTGGTCTACAGCAATCACCAGAAGGAAATATGCCCTAGACAATTATAAAGTTGTTATTTATATTTCCTTATATCATGATAAATGTTTATTATTCATGCTGGAATTGTATTAACCGGAAACTTAATACATGTGTGAATACATAGACAAACAGAGTGTCCCTGGTATGCCTCTACATGACTAGCTTGTTTATCAAAGATGGTTATGTTTCCTAGCCATAGACATGTGTTGTCATTTGATGAACGAGATCACATCCTTAGAGAATAATGTGATGGACAAGACCCATCCGTTACCTTAGCACTATGATCGTTTAGTTTATTGCTCTTGCTTTCTTCATGACTTATACATGTTCCTCTGACTATGAGATTATGCAACTCCCGAATACCGGAGGAACACTTAGTGTGCTATCAAACGTCACAACGTAACTAGGTGATTATAAAGATGCTCTACAGGTGTCTCCGATGGTGTTTGTTGAGTTGGCATAGATCGAGATTAGGATTTGTCACTCCGATTGTCGGAGAGGTATCTCCGGGCCCTCTCGGTAATGCACATCACAATAAGCCTTGCAAGCAATGTGACTAATGAGTTAGTTGCGGGATGATGCATTACGGAATGAGTAAGAGACTTGCCGGTAATGAGATTGAACTAGGTATGGTGATACCGACGATCGAATCTCGGGCAAGTAACATACCGATGACAAAGGGAACAACGTATGTTGTTATGCAGTTTGACCGATAAAGATCTTCGTAGAATATGTAGGAACCAATATGAGCATCCAGGTTCTGCTATTGGTTATTGACCGGAGATGTGTCTCGGTCATGTCTACATAGTTCTCGAACCCGTAGGGTCCGCACGCTTAACGTTCGATGACGATTGATATTATGAGTTTATGTGATTTGACGTACCGAAGGTTGTTCGGAGTCCCGGATGAGATCACGGACATGACGGGGAGTCTCGAAATGGTCGAGACATAAAGATTGATATATTGGGCCATGTTGTTCGGACACCGGAAGTGTTCCGGATACCGGAGTGCCGGAAGGGGTTACCGGAACCCCCGGTTGAACTAATGGGTCTCTATGGGCCTTAGTGGGAAGAGAGGAAGGGCCGGGAGGGGCTGGTCGCCCCCCCTTGGGTCTAAATTGGACTAGGGGAAGGGGCGATGCCCCCCTTTCCTTCCCTTTTCCCTCTTCCTTCCTTCCCCCTCTCTCCCTCTTGGTGGATTCCTACTAGGACTTGGAGTCCTGGTAGGATTCCCCTCTTGGGGCGTGCCCTAGGGGCCGGTCGGCCCTTCCCTCCTCCCTCCTTTATATACGGGGGAGGGGGCACCCCATAGACACACAAGTTGATCTTTAGCCGTGTGTGGTGCCCCCCTCCACAGTTTTACACCTCGGTCATATCGTCGTAGTGCATAGGCGAAGCCCTGCGCCGGTAATTTCATCATCACCGTCACCACGCCGTCGTGCTGACGGAACTCTCCCTCAGCCTCAGCTGGATCTAGAGTTCAAGGGACATCACCGAGCTGAACGTGTGTAGATCGCGGAGGTGCCGTGCATTCAGTACTTGGATCGATTGAATCGTGAAGACGTTCGACTACATCAACCGCATTACTAAATGCTTCCGCTTTCGGTCTATGAGGGTATGTTGACACACTCTCCCCGCTCGTTGCTATGCTTCTCCTAGATAGACCTTGCGTGATCGTAGGAATTTTTTGAAATACTACGTTCCCCAATAGTGGCATCAGAGCTAGGTCTATGCGTAGATGTTATATGCACGAGTAGAACACAAAGAGTTGTGGGCGATAAAAGTCATACTGCTTACCGGCATGTCATACTTTGATTCGGCGGTATTGTTGGGAGAGCATGATGGTGGTGTGGCTTGAACAATATCTTGCTTCATCTTTGGGTGGCTCCCCAACGCCTCTTCATCATCTTTTTCTTTATTCCATGCATCATTACCTTGAAGATCCTTATCAGCCGAACTTTGTTTGGCTACTTGCTCTTGTCCTTGAGGCTTGTCAAGTTCTACGGCATGAAACTCATAGGGCAGGAAGTAGGTTCCATTAAGTTCAGAAAAATCAAGCATGGTTGTTTTGCTATGCTTGCCATGCCCTTTCTCAATAATGCTTGCCTCTTTGTATTTGATGGATTCGGAATATATACTACTTGATTCGGCTTTTTCAACCGAAGCACTTTCAAGTTCCGAATCATCCTTCTTTTCATTGATACTACCAATTGGCAAAGCTTCTTTTATCTGAGCCAATTCTTTTTCTATTTGTTTCTGGCAGTGAGCGGCAAAGTTGGCTTTAAGCTTTTTCTCAATTTCAGCCCACTCCGGATATGATTGCCCCCCAATGCTTTTAGATTCTTTCGGCAATGACACACGGTTGTTGCCGAAATTTTGCAATAGTGTAGGGGGTGTATAATATGATGTAGTACTAGGTGAAAGCATATGCATTGTTGTAAAACCATATTTTGCTCGCCAATTTTATTAATTGGCAAAGATTCATCTGCTTGCAAAACTCTAGCTTTTATTGCGGCATAATCAGGAAATAGCCCCTTTTCACGTTGTTCAAGGCAAAGAGCACTAATCCTCTTATTTTGGGCTAAACTCTTCAATGCAGCCACCACTACCTCATCTTCTACAATATTGGGCACAACCGCTCCTGTAAAATTTACATTCATTCGGTTATGACCAGGAAGGTCGGAAGCCGAATTATGAACATCTACAGTTGTGTATGGTGCTGAAAAATTATTGTCATGAGGTGTAGCATATGACGGTTGGGAATAACTGGCCGAATAGCTAGTAGTAGCATGGCCAATCCTCTCGTTCATCGGCATGATTGGATTAGTATATTGCACATTACTTGCCGATGAATAAAAGAGTGAAACACTTTCTTGCATGGCACTGGAAATCCTAACATGAGGTGTTTCATATTTACTAACCAAACTCACCATGTTGTTCATCGGCATAACGATTTGAGGGGTTGCCGATGCATGAGAGTTGGGATACATATGGTGCATGTTACTAGTATCATAAAAAGTTGAAGCATGTAAATTACTTTGAATCGGCCTATGCACGTAATTAGATGCATGATTGAACAAACTAGGGCTGGCCGATAGAGTATACTCATTGAACGATCTAGTAACACCATATGAATATTTGCATCTACAGTAGGGAATTGGGTATTCATATTACCTTTGTATAATGCAAACCCTAGATGACGATCTCTTCGTAGCAAGAACGGGCTGGAGACCGTTCAAAGCTTCGATCCCCAGCGGAGTCGCCAAAAAGTGTGTTCGCACACGAACACGTCACCATGTACCCTCGACGCCGGGGGTGATGCACCGCAGCTCACGTCGAAGGAGACCCGTCCGGAAGCGCGGTACACAGGCAATCCGGCGGGCGCTATTGTTGACCTGAAACCCCACATGCCCGGGAGGGACCCCGTCAGGGCGCAGGGCGGCTATGGGCTGCCCTAGGTTGACCTGATCGCCCCTAGGGCCTCGAGGTTCG
The DNA here is from genome assembly GCF_018294505.1 of Triticum aestivum. Taxonomy (NCBI): domain Eukaryota; kingdom Viridiplantae; phylum Streptophyta; class Magnoliopsida; order Poales; family Poaceae; genus Triticum; species Triticum aestivum. The sequence continues at coordinate 309,701,564 of NC_057796.1, read as the reverse complement.
CCGCCCTGCAACAAGAAGAACAGACAAAGAACGAGGAAGAAGAAGAAGTAGGGTTAAGGAGAAAAGATAAAAGATAAAAAGTGGTAGATGATTTGATCGATTGTGTGTTGTTCAATCGGCCGTCACCCCTTAGGTATATAAGAGGGGGCTGGACTTCCCGTGCAAAGAAAAGGCTTGGATTCACGTCCAAAACCCTAGTCAAATTCGGATTGGTTTTGTCCAAACTTTCCAAAACTGTTCGGTCTAAAACTGGCTGCACATTGTGGGTCTTTTTTGAGGTGGTAAACGACTTCGGATGGAAACGAGCCCAAAAGCAATCTTGACCGTTTCGACGAGTCGAACAATTTTCATGCTGAACGTTTTTTCATCGGAGGTCATCTCGAGGGTCAAATCGCTCGCGCAAAACAGCTAATTATTCACGCAGCTCATCAGACATACCCACATATGTGTCTGGTTCCGGGCGTCATATTTTGCTCACTGGAGGGTCGCGCTGTGCGGGCTCTAACTTTTGCATACGACCTTAGATTGGGACGATCTTTATATCAAAATCGATCGCTTCGACGAGACGCACAACTTTCATGCTGAAATATTCTCAATTTGAAGCCATCTTAATGGGGTTTCTAGTCATTCTTTAATCTGGTGTCGACATGAGCATTTCTAAACTTGTCATAACTTTTGCATCCGAGCTCCGTTTTAAACCATCTTCATATTCATCTTGATCTTGTCGAAGAGAGCCATCTCATAGTGACTTTCAATAGTAAGTTTGAATTAATCTTGACACAGCTTCAAGCCACTCTTTATAATCATGCCACTTTTGAGCGTCAACACATGCCCCCCTGCTTTTCGGCAAAGCTAGTATGCCAAAAAATAACTTGTACCAAGTTTATTCTAAGGACGATGTCAACACTTCATAGGCCATTTATATGTTCTTAGGACGATAAGTATATATTGGCCATGTCTTGTGTGAGCTTCTTGATGCAAATTTGGGTGAAAACTTCTCAACTTCCATAACAATCCGGTGATAAGGTTCCATAGATCAAAACCATCCTCCGAACCATATTGTTCACCCTTTCGCTAGGATTTTGCAGATAATCAAGAACGAACTCCTCCAATCCTTACTTCGCCTGCATAAAAGTTTCATTAGTGGCCGAGGTGGTGAGCTCCAATTCGGCCTTACCTATGTTGGCAAGAATAAGTATCGGCTATTGATAGATGTGCAATACACCATGACCGACGTGGTAGCCGGATGCTTACTAAGCCAACTCTCTCCAATTATCATGTCTAGATATATGAGCAATGCTAAAATAATCCAAAGTAGAAATTATATCTAGCCATTTATCAAGATAAACATGAAGTGATTCGTCAAAACATAGAAAGACTTTGGATATTAGTTGCACTACTAATAACGAATCACCAAAAGCCTCAATATGTGTAGCACCTATGGCAAACAACATCTCTAAACCGAATAACAATGCTTCATATTCGGCCTGATTATTTGTGCAGAAATACTCTAAACGGCACGAGGCTTTAAAAAGAGCACCACGAGGAGATATATAAACAACACCAACACCTTGGACATTGGTACAAATTTAACCATCAATATATAATCTCCATAGTACTAGAAAGACAAGGCTAATATCAACATTATGCATGTCATTAATCCGATGCTCAGTAATAAAATCAGCTATGATTTGGCCTCTTATAGATCTCAAAGATGCATAAGCCAAATCATATCCAAACAAAGTATAAGCCCACTAGCCAATTCTGAAACTATGAATTGGCCTATGCAGCATATATTCAATGGCATCGGTCATGATGTCCCAACTCCATTCAATCATAATATAGGCATACATATAAATTTCCATGAGCACATACCTTGTCTCGCTCTCCAATCGAACTAAGGACGATGTTAGAATACTACACCGGCCATGCATTGACATACTCTTAGGACGATAGATACATATCGGCCATTACCATGTAAACTTCATTCAAAGCACATATAGCTGAAACAAACAAATGAAATGACAAATCAAGTATTTCAGCCCTTTGGATCAGCAACAAACTTGTAGCTAATCAAATGTATAGTGACTTGGTAATACCATTTCATGACGTAAGAAATTATATTGCATCCATGGATTAAAATAAGCCCATTGAGGGTTACCAATCATACCTGATGATGAATTCCATGGCATAGGCGTTAATGGCATAGTTGAAGAATATGGATAATGTGTAGACCAAAGATGTTGAAACCTTCGGCTTGGTCCTTCATAGTTTTCACTCTTTTCCTTCTTCACTTTTGCCGCACTTCTTGTAATGGAAGCTTGCACATAATTCTTATTTTGAGCAGTTCCTTTGGGAACCCATGCCATGTTCCTTTCTTCAAGTTCTTGTGCACTAAGTTTTTGTAATTTCTTCTTTTGCCAATACGATAAGCCGGGCAGGCATCTCGGCTGTGATTCTGTTTTGACCAATGGCAATTCCTTTTTGGCTTTGTGCACTCTCAACTTCTTTTCTTCAGATTTGGCACTTCGACTCTCAATAATTGGTTGTTTTGTCTCATTTTCTTTAGTAGCCAATGTCAACACATTAATTGGCTCTTTTTCATTTGAGATCAAATCTGAAGTTGCACTCTTACGACCATCTCTTTTAACACGGTAAACTTGCTTGACCACCTCTTTCTCCTTTCTTGAGCTCTGGACCGATTCCTTATGATTGAAACGGTCTTTAACATGTGATTGTTCAAATGTTGATCTTCTCGGAGCTGCATAATATTGGTGAGATGGTCTAAAATAAGATAGAGAATGTGCCCTTGTATCATACCTGTCCCATGATGGATATGGATCTATATGATCATAGGGAGGCATCCACGGCACTGGCATTGGCGGCCCAAAATAAGGATATGAATATGTTGCATTAAAATTCTCACTTTGCCAATACCAATCCTCATATTTGCGCCTTGGGGGTGATCTTGGTTTCTTTGCATGATTTGGCCGATAAGTATTCTTCTCTTCACTCTTCTTTTGATATTTATCCAATAGTTCAGCGAAGGTGATTTTTGATCTCTTACACTTGCGCTTATTTCGGCCTTTGTTTTTTTTGGTTTGCTTTCGTCGATCATTGGATTTGCTTGCTGCCCCCCAGTCCTTGGCGTCTCCATTGTAGCTTTGATGGAACTCTCGCCCTCAAGATTATGTGCATTATGCTCTTCAACAACTTCTTTACTTGAAAGCTTGGTCTCATCACCTGCAGTTTTTACCTTCTCTTTAAGTGGATCGGCTTGAAGCAGCTGATGCAAAAACTTTCTGCCATTGGGACCAATCGGAATAGACTGGTCATCTCTTGGTGTCTTAACAAATTTCAATCGTCCTTTATCAATGGCCGATTTAGTTATTTGACGAAACATGTTGCAATCCTCAAAATTATGCTTGGACGAATCATGCAACTTACAATACATTCGTCCCTGGACAGATGGCTCAACATGGTGATCAAGAATTCTAATATAATTATTTCTCAACAACAAATCAAAGATTTGATCACACATATTGGAATTGAAGGTAATTTTTTTATTTTCTAGCCGATCTTGTTGTGAGAACGGCTTTGGAGTTAAGCAAACGAATGGTTCAGATTTTGCATCACCCCATTCGGCTATGCATTATGTTTTCCACTCTATCTCCGATGTCTTTCGATAAGATATTATATTAGCATCGGTTTTCTCAATAGAATTTAACCTTGGCTTTAAATTTCTGAAACGAAGATATTTAGAACATACATGTCTCAGTTGAGACCAAGTGCAAGCCAAGTACGAAATAAGCAAAGCTACCCAACTAGATATGAACTTTAGATAAAGCAACGGGGAAAGCTTTGGCTGTAACAATAAGTCACTATTGGTCTTTATAAATGGCGCAATGGGCTGACCGATATGTTCCATAACAATTTTATTGCTAACAAGTAAATTACCTTTCTTCATTGGTCTTTCAAAATTACTTAAGAGGATTTTTCTGATGGATGCATCAACAATAAAGTTTTGACCAAATCTGAAAATAGGTAAATTACTTGCTAAACATACCTCTTCAAATATGTTGGGAGAGCATGATGGTGGTGTGGCTTGAACAATATCTTGCTTCATCTTTGGGTGGCTCCCCAACGCCTCTTCATCATCTTTTTCTTTATTCCATGCATCATTACCTTGAAGATCCTTATCAGCCGAACTTTATTTGGCTACTTGCTCTTGTCCTTGAGGCTTGTCAAGTTCTATGGCACGGAACTCATAGGGCAGGAAGTAGGTTCCATTAAGTTCAGAAAAATCAAGCATGGTTGTTTTGCTATGCTTGCCATGCCCTTTCTCAATAATGCTTGCCTCTTTGGATTTGATGGATTCGGAATATATACTACTTGATTCGGCTTTTTCAACCAAAGCACTTCCAAGTTCCGAATCATCCTTCTTTTCATTGATACTACCAATTGGCAAAGCTTCTTTTATCTGAGCCAATTCTTTTTCTATTTGTTTCTGGCGGCGAGCGGCAAAGTTGGCTTTAAGCTTTTTCTCAATTTCAGCCCACTCCGGATATGATTGGCCCCCAATGCTTTTAGATTCTTTCGGCAATGACACACGGTTGTTGCCGAAATTTTGCAATAGTGTAGGGGGTGTATAATATGATGTAGTACTAGGTGAAGGCATATGCATTGTTGTAAAACCATATTTTTGCTCGCCAATTTTATTAATTGGCAAAGATTCATCTGCTTGCAAAACTCTAGCTTTTATTGCGGCATAATCAGGAAATAGCCCTTTTTCATGTTGTTCAAGGCAAAGAGCACTAATCCTCTTATTTTGGGCTAAACTCTTCAATGCAGCCACCACTACCTCATCTTCTACAATATTGGGCACAACCGCTCCTGTAAAAATTTACATTCATTCGGCTATGACCAAGAAGGTCGGAAGCCGAATTATGAACATCTACAGTTGTGTATGGTGCTGAAAAATTATTGTCACGAGGTGTAGCATATGACAGTTGGGAATAACTGGCCGAATAGCTAGTAGTAGCATGGCCAATCCTCTCGTTCATCGGCATGGTTGGATTAGTATATTGCACATTACTTGCCGATGAATAAAAGAGTGAAACACTTTCTTGCATGGCACTGGAAATCCTAACATGAGGTGTTTCAAATTTATTAACCAAACTCACCATGTTGTTCATCGGCATAACGATTTGAGGGGTTGCCGATGCATGAGAGTTGGGATACATATGGTGCATGTTACTAGTATCATAAAAAGTTGAAGCATGTAAATTACTTTGAATCGGCATATGCACGTAATTAGATGCATGATTGAACAAACTAGGGCTGGCCGATAGAGTATACTCATTGAACGATCTAGTAACACCATATGAATTATTTGCATCTACAGTAGGGAATTGGGTATTCATATTACCTTTGTAGAATGCAAACCCTAGATGACGATCTCTTCGTAGCAAGAACGGGCTGGAGACCGTTCAAAGCTTCGATCCCTAGCGGAGTCACCAAAAAGTGTGTTCGCACACGAACACGTCACCGTGTACCCTCGACGCCGGGGGTGACGCACCGCAACTCATGTCGAAGGAGACCTGTCCGGAAGCGCGGTACGCAGGCAATCCGACGGGCGCTATTGTTGACCCGAAACCCCACATGCCCGGGAGGGACCCCGTCAGGGCGCACAGCGGCTATGGGCTGCCCTAGGTCGACCTGATCGCCCTTAGGGCCTCGAGGTTCGCCGCCCTGCAACAAGAAGAATAGACGAAGAACGAGGAAGAAGAAGAACTAGGGTTAAGGAGAAAAGATAAAAGATAAAAAGTGGTAGATGATTTGATCGATTGTGTGTTGTTCAATCGGCCATCACCCCTTAGGTATATAAGAGGGGGCTGGACTTCCCGTGCAAAGAAAAGGCTTAGATTCACGTCCAAAACCCTAGTCAAATTCGGATTGGTTTTGTCCAAACTTTCCAAAACTGTTCGGTCTAAAACTGGCTGCACATTGTGGGTCTTTTTTGAGGTGGTAAACGACTTCGGATGAAAACGAGCCCAAAAGCAATCTTGCCCGTTTCGACGGGTCGAACAATTTTCATGCTGAACGTTTTTTCATCAGAGGTCATCTCGCGGGTCAAATCACTCGCGCAAAACAGCTAATTATTCACGCAGCTCATCAGACATACCCACATATGTGTCTGGTTCCGGGCGTCATATTTTGCTCACTGGAGGGTCGCGTTGTGCGGGCTCTAACTTTTGCATACGACCTTAGATTGGGATGATATTTATATCAAAATCGATCACTTCGACGAGACACACAACTTTCATGTTGAAACTTTCTCAATTTGAATCCATCTTAATGGGGTTTATAGCTATTCTTTAATCTGGTGTCGACATGAGCATCTCTGAACTTGTCATAACTTTTGCATCCGAGCTCCGTTTTAGACCATCTTCATATTCATCTTGATCTTGTTGAAGAGAGCCATCTCATAGTGACTTTCAATAGTAAGTTTGAGTTAATCTTGACACAGCTTCAAGCCATTCTTTATAATCATGCCACTTTTGAGGGTCAACACGCAGTAATTTCAAAAAATACCTAGCTCAATCTCGTTACCGGCAAGTCTGTTTACTCGTTCGGTAATGCATCATCCCGCAACTAACTCATTAGTCACATTGCTTGCAAGGCTTATAGTGATGTGCATTACCAAAAGGGCCCAGAGATACCTCTCCGAAACATGGAGTGACAAATCCTAATCTCGATCTATGCCAACCCAACAAACACCATCGGAGACACCTGTAGAGCATCTTTATAATCACCCAGTTACGTTGTGACATTTGATAGCATACCAAGTGTTCCTCTGGTATTCGGGAGTTGCATAATCTCATAGTCATAGGAACATGTATAAGTCATGAATAAAGCAATAGCAATAAACTAAACGATCATAGTGCTAAGCTAACGGATGGGTCAAGTCAATCACATCATTCTCTAATGATGTGATCCCGTTCACCAAATGACAACACATGTCTATGGCTAGGAAACTTAACCATCTTTGATTAATGAGCTAGTCAAAGTAGAGGCATACTAGTGACACTCTGTTTGTCTATGTATTCACACATGTACTAAGTTTCCGGTTAATACAATTCTAGCATGAATAATAAACATTTATCATGATATAAGGAAATATAAATAACAACTTTATTATTGCCTCTAGGGCATATTTCCTTCAGTCTCCCACTTGCACTAGAGTCAATAATCTATATTGCATTATAATGATTCTAACAACCATTGAGTCTTGGTGCGGATCATGTTTGCTCGTGAGAGAGGCTTAGTCAACGGGTCTGCAACATTCAGATCCGTATGTATCTTGCAAATCTCTATGTCCCCTTCCGACACTTGATGACGGATGGAATTGAAGCGTCTCTTGATGTGCTTGGTTCTCTTGTGAAATCTGGATTCCTCCGCCAAGGCAATTGCTCCAGTATTGTCACAAAAGATTTTCATTGGACCCGATGCACTAGGTATGACACCTAGATCGGATATGAACTCCTTCATCCAGACTCCTTCATTTGCTGCTTCCGAAGCAGCTATGTATTCTGCTTCACATGTAGATCCCGCCACGATGCTCTGCTTCGAACTGCATGAACTGACAGCTCCACCATTTAATATAAACACGTATCTGGTTTGCGATTTAGAGTCATCCGGATCAGTGTCAAAGCTTGCATCGACGTAACCTTTTACGACGAGCTCTTTGTTACCTCCATAAACGAGAAACATATCCTTAGTCCTTTTCAGGTATTTCAGGATGTTCTTGACCGCTGTCCAGTGATCCACTCCTGGATTACTTTGGAACCTCCCTACTATGCTTATAGCAAGGCACACATTAGGACTGGTACACAGCATTGCATACATGATAGAACCTATGGCTGAAGCATAGGGAATGACTTTCATTTTCTCTCTATCTTCTGCAGTGGTCGGGCATTGAGTCACACTCAACTTCACACCTTGTAACAGTGGCAAGAACCCTTTCTTTGACTGGTCCATTTTGAACTTCTTCAAAATCTTATCAAGGTATGTGCTTTGTGAAAGTCCAATTAAGCGTGTTGATTTATCTCTATAGATCTTGATGCCCAATATATAAGCAGCTTCACCGAGGTCTTTCATTGAAAAACTTTTATTCAAGTATCCTTTTATGCTATGTAGAAATTCTATATCATTTCCAATCAACAATATGTCATCCACATATAATATTAGAAATGCTACAGAGCTCCCACTCACTTTCTTGTAAATACAGGCTTCTCCAAAAGTCTGTATAAAACCATATGCTTTGATCACACTATAAAAACGTTTCTTCCAACTCCGAGAGGCTTGCAGTAGTCCATAAATGGATCGCTAGAGCTTGCACACTTTGTTAGCATCCTTTGGATCGACAAAACCTTCTGGTTGCATCATATACAACTCTTCTTCCAGAAATCCATCCAGGAATGCAGTTTTGACATCCATTTGCCAAATTTGATAATCATAAAATGCAGCAATTGCTAACATGATTTGGACAGACTTAAGCATCGCTACAGGTGAGAAAGTATCATCGTAGTAAACTCCTTGAACTTGTCGAAAACCTTTCACAACAAGTCGAGCTTTGTAGACATTAACATTACCATCAGCGCCAGTCTTCTTCTTGAAGATCCATTTATTCTCGATGGCTTGCTGATCATCGGGCAAGTCAACAAAAGTCCACACTTTGTTCTCATACATGGATCCCATCTCAGATTTCATGGCCTCAAGCCATTTTGCGGAATCTGGGCTCATCATCGCTTCCTCATAGTTTGTAGGTTCATTATGGTCTAGTAACAAGACGTCCAGAACAGGATTACCGTACCACTCTGGTGTGGACCTTACTCTGGTAGACCTACGAGGTTCAGCAGTAACTTGATCTGAAGTTTCATGATCACTATCATTAGCTTCCTCACTAATTGGTGTAGGAATCACTGGAACTGATTTCTGTGATGAACTACTTTCCAATTCGGGAGTAGGTACAATTACGTCATCAAGTTCTACTTTCCTCCCACTCACTTCTTTCAAGAGAAACTCCTTCTCTAGAAAGGATCCATTCTTAGCAACGAATATCTTGCCTTCGGATCTGTGATAGAAGGTGTACCCAACAGTCTCCTTTGGGTATCCTATGAAGACACATTTCTCCGATTTGGGTTCGAGCTTATCAGGTTGAAGCTTTTTCACATAAGCATCGCAGCCCCAAACTTTCAGAAACGACAACTTGGGTTTCTTTTTAAAACCATAGTTCATAAGGTGTCATCTCAACGGATTTAGATGGTGCCCTATTTAACGTGAATGCTGCCGTCTCTAAAGCATAACCCCAAAAAGATAGCGGTAAATCAGTAAGAGACATCATAGATCACACCATATCTAATAAAGTGCGGTTACAACATTTGGACACATCATTACGCTGTGGTGTTCCAGGTGGCGTGAGTTGTGAAACTATTCCGCATTGTTTCAAATGAAGACCAAACTCGTAACTCAAATATTCTCCTCCACGATCAGATCGTAGAAACTTTATTCAATTGTTATGATGATTTTCCACTTCACTCTGAAATTCTTTGAACTTTTCAAATGTTTCAGACTTATGTTTCATTAAGTAGATATACCCATATCTGCTCAAATCATCCGTGAAGGTCAGAAAATAACGATACCCGCCGCGAGCATCAACACTCATTGGACCGCATACATCGGTATGTATTATTTCCAACAAGTCTGTTGCTCGCTCAATAGTTCCGGAGAACGGAGTCTTAGTCATCTTGCCCATGAGGCATGGTTCGCAAGTATCAAGTGATTCCAAAAGTCCATCGGCATGGAGTTTCTTCATGCGCTTTACACCAATATGACCTAAACGGCAGTGCCACAAATAAGTTGCACTATCATTATTGAACTTATATCTTTTGGCTTCAATACTATGAAAACGTGTATCACTACTATCGAGATTCAACAAAAATAGACCACTCATCAAGGGTGCATGACCATAAAAGATATTACTCATATAAATAGAACAACCATTATTCTCTGATTTAAATGAATAACCGTCTCGCATCAAACAAGATCCAGATATAATGTTCGTGCTCAACACTGGCACCAAATAACAATTATTCAGGTCTAAAACTAATCCCGAAGGTACATGTAGAGGTAGCGTGCCGACCGCGATCACATCGACTTTGGAACCATTTCCCACGCGCATCGTCACCTCGTCCTTAGCCAATCTTCGCTCAATCCGTAGCCCCTGTTTCGAGTTGCAAATATGAGCAACAGAACCAGTATCAAATACCCAGGCGCTACTGCGAGCATTAGTTAAGTACACATCAATAACATGTGTATCAAATATACCTTTCTCTTTGCCATCCTTCTTATCCGCCAAATACTTGGGGCAGTTCTGCTTCCAGTGACCAGTCCCTTTGCAGTAGAAGCACTCGGTCTCAGGCTTTGGTCCAGACTTGGGCTTCTTCACTTGAGCAGCAACTTGCTTGCCGTTCTTCTTGAAGTTCCCCTTCTTCCCTTTGCCCTTCTTCTTGAAACTGATGGCCTTATTGACCATCAACACTTGATGCTCCTTCTTGATTTCTACCTCCGCAACTTTTAGCATCGCGAAGAGCTTGGGAATTGTCTTATCCATCCCTTGCATATTATAGTTCATCACGAAGCTTTTTTAGCTTGGTGGCAGTGATTGAAGAACTCTGTCAATGACACTATCATCAGGAAGATTAACTCCCAGTTGAGTCAAGTGGTTGTGGTACCCAGACATTCTGAGTATATGTTCACTGACAGAACTATTCTCCTCCATCTTGCAGCTATAGAACTTATTGGAGACTTCATATCTGTCAATCCGGGCATTTGCTTGAAATATTAACTTCAACTCCTGGAACATCTCATATGCTCTACGACGTTCAAAACGTCGTTGAAGTCCCGGTTCTAAGCCGTAAAGCATGGCGCACTGAACTATCGAGTAGTCATCAGCTTTGCTCTGCCAGACGTTCTTAACGTCATCAGTAGCATCTGCAGCAGGCCTAGCACCCAGCGGTGCTTCCAGGACGTAATTCTTCTGTGCAGCAATGAGGATAATCCTCAAGTTACGGACCCAGTCCGTGTAGTTGCTACCATCATAAACTTAGCTTTCTCTAGGAACGTGTTAAAATTCAAAGGAACAGTAGCACGGGCCATTTATCTACAACAACATAGACATGCAAAATACTATCAGGTACTAAGTTCATGATAATTAAAGTTCAATTAATCATATTACTTAAGAACTCCCACTTAGATAGACATCCCTCTAATCATCTAAGTGATCACGTGATCCAAATCAACTAAACCATGTCCGATCATCACGTGAGATGGAGTAGTTTTCAATGGTGAACATCACTATGTTGATCATATCTACTATATGATTCACGCTCGACCTTTTGGTCTCAGTGTTCCGAGGCCATATCTGCATATGCTAGGCTCGTCAAGTTTAACCCGAGTATTCTGCGTGTGCAAAACTGGCTTGCACCCATTGTATGTGAACATAGAGCTTATCACACCCGATCATCACGTGGTGTCTCGGCAGGATGAACTTTCGCAACGATGCATACTCAGGGAGAATACTTGTACCTTGAAATTTAGTGAGAGATCATCTTATAATGCTACCACAGAACTAAGCAAAATAAGATGCATAAAGGATAAACATCACATGCAATCAATATAAGTGATATGATATGGCCATCATCATCTTGTGCCTTTGATCTCTATCTCCAAAGCACCGTTATTACCACCATCGTCACCGGCACAACACCTTGATCTCCATCATAGCATCGTTGTCGTCTCGCCAACTATTGCTTCTACGACTATCGCTACCGCTTAGTGATAAAGTAAAAACAATTACAGGGCGATTGCATTGCATGCAATAAAGCGACAACCATATGGCTCCTGCCAGTTGCCGATAACTCTGCTACAAAACATGATCATCTCATACAATAAAATATAGCATCATGTCTTGACCATATCACATCACAACATGCCCTGCAAAAACAAGTTAGACGTCCCCTACTTTATTGTTGCAAGTTTTACGTGGCTGCTACGGGCTTAGCAAGAACCGTTCTTACCTACGCATCAAAAACCACAACGATTTTTTGTCAAGTGTGTTGTTTTAACCTTCAACAAGGACCGGGCGTAGCCACACTTGATTCAACTAAAGTTGGAGGAACTGACACCCGCCAGCCACTTGTGTGCAAAGCACGTCGGTAGAACCAGTCTCGCGTAAGCGTACGCGTAATGTCGGTCCGGGCCGCTTCATCCAACAATACCGCCAAATCAAAGTATGACATGCTGGTAAGCAGTATGACTATCATCGCCCACAACTCTTTGTGTTCTACTCGTGCATATAACATCTACGCATAGACCTGGCTCGGATGCCACTGTTGGGGAACGTAGTAATTTCGAAAAAACTCCTACGATCATGCAAGATCCATCTAGGTGATGCATAGCAACGAGAGGGAAGAGTGTTGTCTACGTACCCTCGTAGACTGAAAGCGGAAGCGTTATGACAACGCGGTTGATCTAGTCGTACGTCTTCATGATCCGACCGATCCTAGCACCGAAGGTACAACACCTCCGCGATCTGCACACGTTCAGCTCGGTGACATCCCACGAACTCTAGATCCAGCTGAGGTTGAGGGAGAGTTTCGTCAGCACGATGGTGTGATGATGGTGATGATGAAGTTACCGATGCAGGGCTTCGCCTAAGCACTACAACGATATGACCGAGGTGGAAATCTGTGGAGGGGGCACCGCACACGGCTAAGACAACTGTCAACTTGTGTGTTCTAGGGTGCCCCCTGCCCCCGTATATAAAGGAGCAAGGGGGAGGCCGGCCGGCCCTCCTTGGCGTGCCCCCAAGAGGGGAATCCTACTAGGACTCCAAGTCCTAGTAGGTTTCCACCAAAAGGGAGAGAGGGGGAAGGAAGGAGAGGGAGAGGGAGAGGGAAAGGGGGGAGGGCGCCGCCCCCCTTCCTAGTCCAATTCGGACTCAAGGGGGAGGGGGCGCGCGGCCTGCCCTGGCCGCCCCTTTCTCTCTCCACTAAGGCCCATCGAGGCCCATTAGTTCCCCCGGGGTTTCCGATAACCCTCCGGCACTCTGGTTTTATCCGAAACTTCTCCGGAACATTTCCGGTGTTCGAATATAGTCGTCCAATATATCAATATTTATGTCTCGACCATTTCGAGACTCCTCGTCATGTCCGTGATCACATCCGGGACTCTGAACTACCTTCGGTACATCAAAACACATAAACTCATAATACCGATCGTCACCGAACGTTAAGTGTGCGGACCCTACGGGTTCGAGAACTATGTAGACATGACCGAGAGTCACTTCTGGTCAATAAGCAATAGCGGAACCTGGATGCTCATATTGGTGCCTACATATTCCACGAAGATCTTTAACGGTCAAACCGCATAACAACATACGTTGTTCCCTTTGTCATCGGTATGTTACTTGCCCGAGATTCGATCGTTGGTATCTCAATACCTAGTTCAATCTCATTACCGGCAAGTCTCTTTACTCGTTCCGTAATGCATCATCCCGCAACTAACTCATTAGTCACATTGCTTGCAAGGCTTATAGTGATGTGCATTACCGAGGGGCCCCAGAGATACCTCTCCGAAACACGGAGTGACAAATCCTAATCTCGATCTATGCCAACCCAACAAACACCATCGGAGACACATGTAGAGCATCTTTATAATCACCCAGTTATGTTGTGACCTTTGATAGCACACTAAGTGTTCCTCCGGTATTTGGGAGTTGCATAATCTCATAGTCACAGGAACATGTATAAGTCATGAAGAAAGCAATAGCAATAAACTAAACAATCATAGTGCTAAGCTAACGGATGGGTCAAGTCAATCACATCATTCTCTAATGATGTGATCCCGTTCATCAAATGACAACACATGTCAATGGCTAGGAAACTTAACCATCTTTGATTGATGAGCTAGTCAAAGTAGACGCATACTAGTGACACTCTGTTTGTCTATGTATTCACACATGTACTAAGTTTCCGGTTAATACAATTCTAGCATGAATAATAAACATTTATCATGATATAAGGATATATAAATAACAACTTTATTATTGCCTCTAGGGCATATTTCCTTCAGTCTCCCACTTGCACTAGAGTCAATAATCTATATTACATTGTAATGATTCTAACAACCATTGAGTCTTGGTGTGGATCATGTTTGCTCGTGAGAGAGGCTTAGTCAACGGGTCTTCAACATTCAGATCCGTATGTATCTTGCAAATCTCTATGTCCCCTTCCGACACTTGATGACGGATGGAATTGAAGCGTCTCTTGATGTGCTTGGTTCTCTTGTGAAATCTGGATTCCTCCGCCAAGGCAATTGCTCCAGTATTGTCACAAAAGATTTTCATTGGGCCCGATGCACTAGGTATGACACCTAGATCGGATATGAACTCCTTCATCCAGACTCCTTCATTTGCTGCTTCCGAAGCAGCTATGTATTCTGCTTCACACGTAGATCCCGCCACGATGCTCTGCTTCAAACTGCATGAACTGACAGCTCCACCGTTCAATATAAACACGTATCTGGTTTGCGATTTAGAGTCATCCGGATCAGTGGCAAAGCTTGCATCGACGTAACCTTTTACGACGAGCTCTTTGTTACCTCCATAAACGAGAAACATATCCTTAGTCCTTTTCAGGTATTTTAGGATGTTCTTGACCGCTGTCCAGTGATCCACTCCTGGATTACTTTGGTACCTCCCTACTATGCTTATAGCAAGGCACACATCAGGTCTGGTACACAGCATTGCATACATGATAGAACCTATGGCTGAAGCATAGGGAATGACTTTCATTTTCTCTCTATCTTCTGCAGTGGTCGGGCATTGAGTCTCACTCAACTTTACACCTTGTAACAGTGGCAAGAACCCTTTCTTTGACCGGTCCATTTTGAACTTCTTCAAAATCTTATCAAGGTATGTGCTTTGTGAAAGTCCAATTAAGCGTGTTGATTTATCTCTATAAATCTTGATGCCCAATATATAAGCAGCTTCACCGAGGTCTTTCATTGAAAAACTTTTATTCAAGTATCCTTTTATGCTATCCAGAAATTCTATATCATTTCCAATCAACAATATGTCATCCACATATAATATTAGAAATGCTACAGAGCTCCCACACACTTTCTTGTAAATACAAGCTTCTCCAAAAGTCTGTATAAAACCATATGCTTTGATCACACTATCAAAACATTTCTTCCAACTCCGAGAGGCTTGCAGTAGTCCATAAATGGATCGCTGGAGCTTGCACACTTTGTTAGCATCCTTTGGATCGACAAAACCTTCTGGTTGCATTATATACAACTCTTCTTCCAGAAATCCATTCAGGAATGTAGTTTTGACATCCATTTGCCAAATTTCATAATCATAAAATGCAGCAATTGCTAACATGATTCAGACAGACTTAAGCATCGCTACGGGTGAGAAAGTATCATCGTAGTCAACTCCTTGAACTTGTCGAAAACCTTTCGCAACAAGTCGAGCTTTGTAGACATTAACATTACCGTCAGCGTCAGTCTTCTTCTTGAAGATCCATTTATTCTCGATGGCTTGCCGATCATCGGGCAAGTCAACCAAAGTCCACGCTTTGTTCTCATACATGGATCCCATCTCAGGTTTCATGGCCTCAAGCCATTTTGCGGAATCTGGGCTCATCATCGCTTCCTCGTAGTTCGTAGGTTCGTTATGGTCTAGTAACATGACGTCCAGAACAGGATTATCGTACCACTCTGGTGTGGACCTTACTCTGGTAGACCTACGATGTTCAGCAGTAACTTGATCTGAAGTTTCATGATCACTATCATTAGCTTCCTCACTAATTGGTGTAGAAATCAATGGAACTGATTTCTGTGATGAACTACTTTCCAATTCGGGAGCAGGTACAATTACGTCATCAAGTTCTACTTTCCTCCCACTCACTTCTTTCGAGAGAAACTCCTTCTCTAGAAAGGATCCATTCTTAGCAACGAATATCTTGCCTTCGGATCTGTGATAGAAGGTGTACCCAACAGTCTCCTTTGGGTATCCTATGAAGACACATTTCTCCGATTTGGGTTCGAGCTTATCAGGTTGAAGCTTTTTCACATAAGCATCGCAGCCCCAAACTTTCAGAAACGACAACTTGGGTTTCTTGCCAAACCACAGTTCCTAAGGTGTCGTCTCAACGGATTTAGATGGTGCCCTATTTAACGTGAATGCAGCCGTCTCTTAAGCATAACCCCAAAACGATAGCGGTAAATCAGTAAGAGACATCAAAGATCACACCATATCTAATAAAGTGCGGTTACAACGTTTGGACACACCATTACGTTGTGGTGTTCCAAGTGGCGTGAGTTGCGAAACTATTCCGCATTGTTTCAAATGAAGACCAACCTCGTAACTCAAATATTCTCCTCCACGATCAGATCGTAGAAACTTTATTTTCTTGTTACGATGATTTTCCACTTCACTCTGAAATTCTTTGAACTTTTCAAATGTTTCAGACTTATGTTTCATTAAGTAGATATACCCATATCTGCTCAAATCATCTGTGAATGTCAGAAAATAACGATACCCGCCGCGAGCATCAACACTCATCGGACCGCATACATCGGTATGTATTATTTCCAACAAGTCTGTTGCTCGCTCCATAGTTCCGGAGAACGGAGTCTTAGTCAACTTGCCCATGAGGCATGGTTCGCAAGTATCAAGTGATTCATAATCAAGTGATTCTAAAAGTCCATCAGCATGGAGTTTCTTCATGCGCTTTACACCAATATGACCTAAATGGCAGTGCACAAATAAGTTGCACTATCATTATTGAACTTATATCTTTTGGCTTCTTACTATGAATATGTGTATCACTACTATCGAGATTCAACAAAAATAGACCACTCATCAAGGGTGCATGACCATAAAAGATATTACCCATATAAATAGAACAACCATTATTCTCCGATTTAAATGAATAACCATCTCACATCAAACAAGATCTAGATATAATGTTCATGCTCAACGCTGGCACCAAATAACAATTATTCAGGTCTAAAACTAATCCCGAAGGTATATGTAGAGGTAGCATGCCGACCGCGATTACATCGGCTTTGGAACCATTTCCCACGCGCATCGTCACCTCGTCCTTAGCCAATCTTCGCTTAATCCGTAGCCCCTGTTTCGAGTTGTAAATATGAGCAACAGAACCAGTATCAAATACCCAGGCGCTACTGCGAGCATTAGTTAAGTACACATCAATAACATGTGTATCAAATATACCTTTCACTTTGCCATCCTTCTTATCCGCCAAATACTTGGGGCAGTTCCGCTTCCAGTGACCGGTCCCTTTGCAGTAGAAGCACTCGGTCTCAGGATTTGGTCCAGACTTGGGGTTCTTGACTTGAGCAGCAACTTGCTTGTCGTTCTTCTTGAAGTTCCCCTTCTTCTCTTTGCCCTTCTTCTTGAAACTGGTGGTCTTATTGACCATCAACACTTGATGCTCCTTCTTGATTTCTACCTCCGCAGCTTTTAGCATCGCAAAGAGCTCGGGAATTGTCTTATCCATCCCTTGCATATTATAGTTCATCATGAAGCTTTTGTAGCTTGGTGGCAGTGGTTGAAGAACTCTGTCAATGACACTATCATGAGAAAAATTAACTCCCAATTGAGTCAAGTTGTTGTGGTACCCAGACATTCTGAGTATATGTTCACTGACAGAACTATTCTCCTCCATCTTGCAGCTATAGAACTTATTGGAGACTTCATATCTGTCAATCCGGGCATTTGCTTGAAATATTAACTTCAACTCCTGGAACATCTCATATGCTCCATGACGTTCAAAACGTCGTTGAAGTCCCGGTTCTAAGCCGTAAAGCATGGCACGCTGAACTATGGAGTAGTCATCAGCTTTGCTCTGCCAGACGTTCTTAACGTCGTCAGTAGCATCTGCAGCAGTCCTACACTACAAAAAAAAGACACTTCCGTGATGATACATGTTTGTCATAGTAGGTCACGTTTTCTGTCATGCATGTACATCCATGACAATTTTATGACAGAATCAAGATAGTCATACCTATGCTGTTGTAGAAGTGTTCAATGACATTACCAAAATTATCATCACGGAAGTGTCCACTTCCATGACGATAAATCGCGCGTCATAGAAGTGCTTTGGTCAAGGGTGACTAACACATGGCATCGACCGTAATGGCTCACCGTTAAGCTATCGAGTCCGGTTTTGGATCCGATAACCCGTTAATAGCCCGGACCAATGGGGATTTTCCATGTGTAAAATTCTCATTGGCCGACGGAACCACGTGTCAGCTCCTCGTTGGGGCGGATGTCATCCACTCATTGGACAGGAGGCGCCTATGATACGTCGACACGTGGCACGACCCAATAGAGGCCCATTCCGGTGAAAAGGCCGGCCCAGCTAAAGGCCCACCATGTTTTTTCAGACACTAGTGGGCTGGCCCGTTAACAGCCTGCCATGTGTTTGGGTCAAATTGAGGCCCATATTAGATCAGGCCCGTTCACAGCCTGCCAAGTTTTGGGCCAAATTACGGCCCATATCGGATCAGGCCCAT
The DNA here is from genome assembly GCF_018294505.1 of Triticum aestivum. NCBI lineage: Eukaryota > Viridiplantae > Streptophyta > Magnoliopsida > Poales > Poaceae > Triticum > Triticum aestivum. The sequence goes on along the minus strand of NC_057796.1, from coordinate 309,682,889 downwards.
TAACAGGCCACTGTTCCTTTGGGCCCATTCTAAGACATGTTTGTATTTCAGCCTGTTAAATGCCCATTTACCAGTTCGGCTCGATAATAGTTTCAGCCTGTTAGCGACCCGTGGAGTATCTGGGACGTTGTCGGCCCGGTTTAACTTTAGGCCATTTAACGGCCCACGCAGAAACTGGGCTATTTCTTGTCCGAAGTAACTTTAGGCCTCTTAATGGCATGTAGTCTTCGTGGATAAATTTCAGCCGAACTGGCCTATCGGCCTGTTAATGGCACGTGTAACAGTTGGGCCTAATTACAGCCCGCGTTGAATCCGGCCTGCTTATAGCCCATGTGATAATGGCCCGTGACACTTTTGGGCCTATGGCCCGCGTGGATACCGGCCTGCTTAAAGCCCATAATTTTATTGGGCCAAACAGGCCCGAGATATATTTTGGCCTGTTAACTGCTCGTCCTATTTGGGCCCAACATGGGCCTTAGGCAATTTCGGCCTGTATTGGCCCGTGAATTTTTTGGGTCAATGCTAGCCCAATCTAGGTTTTAGCCTGTTAAAAGCCCATGGTATTCTCTGGCCCAGCTGGCCAGAACTTTACTCGGCCTGTTAAAGGCGGGAAACTACTATAGGTTTAGACCTGCTAATGGCCCAAGATGATTATAGGCCCATGTTTTGGCCCATATGAGTAACGGGCCGGCCTGAAGACCGACAACACTGAGATCCACTGAACCTTCCGGCCTAAATTACAGCATACCGACCAAAGAATAAACCTAGACTATACAATAAAGAAATTACGACATATTACATCCACTGGGAATCAAAGTTCGCTACCGATGATAATAAAGCGCAACATGACCGCGGATTACATACACTGGGCATCAAAGGTCGCCAACAGTGCATATAAACGCGCCAACAAAAGAATATACAAAACTGAGAGCACTTCAGAAGGCACTAGGCCTGGCAAGGTCGGGCCCCGCAAGCAGCCGAACAAGCTGATGAGACGTCAGTTGTGTCAACGGTGGATGCTTCATCCCTAGCTGTATGGCACCATAGTGCACACGGCAGTCCCCTGACATCTTCATTATATCTTTGACTTCAAGTCGGAGCTGAGCTGAATCAAGCCTTTCCGCTTTAAGTTGAGACTGAAGAAGTCAAACTGATTGAGGCAGCGACTGCATAGAGGTTGTCTCACACTTGCTGGTGAGTAGCTTCAACTCACTGTCTTCATCAAGACATGACCTTGGGGTCATCTCGCTGTCCTCAAGATGGTTTGGCTCACTATCTTCCCTAAAGTTCTGCCTGGCATAAGAGATACGACTCTGAAAAGAGAAATAAGGAAACACGTAACAGGTTTCACAATTATATAAGCAAATAAATGGATCTGTTCTGCATAAGGAACATGTTTTTACAACTACAATTTAAATCTGGTAGTTGTTGCAAACATCCAATCAGATGTAAACAGCAAAGTAAACAGCAGTGGAGGAAATGATGCCTATCCAAATCTATACTAGAACAAAGTTTGAAGGCTTGAGAAGGATGAACTTACATTACATGTTAACACGGGCTGGACAAAGCCCTTCTCCATGTTGATGGAAGGATAATTCAATAAATTCCCCAAAGAAAATTCTTTATAAGCGTTGCCATTATTCTACATTTTGCAAAGAGTAAATATAGATCAAATAATATTGGAAGAAACAGAGGATAATGAAGCTCAGGTGCAGACTGATGATACATTATCAAATAGCAATTAATTAAGTACAGCGTTACAAGGCAAAAGGTACTGGCAAGAGGAATGCAGACATCAATGTGTGCAGTGGCATTGGCTTTATTCAACATTTTGGCAAGAGTAAATGTAGATACGATTATTTGGAGAAAGTGGAGGGCAGGGCAGATAAGATGCAGAGTAATGCTAGACAATCAACTATCTCGCGATGCAAGTATAGTAATACCACCACCGTCCGTTATTACTTGTCGCTCAAATGGATGTATCTAGCACTATTAAGTTCTAAATACATCCAATTGATCAACAATTAATTCGATACAGAGGGAGTACATGACAACAGGTACTTACATGAGCAATCCAAAACTTCATAACCATTGTGTTAATTCTACATTTATCTAAGAGTAAATATAGATCTTATAATTTCAAGCAAAGGGAGGATAAAGAAGTGAACATTTACAGTGATGCTACATAATCAAACAGCAATGAGTGTAAGTATGCTGGCAAAGGGCAAGAGGTACTGACAAGAGCAATGCAGAGCCCAGTATTGTCGTGAGATCCTATGATCCTTTGAGCAAGGAGATTCATCTGAAATTAGTTTTCATACAAGAGAGAAGGTAAGGCACATGCAGAAATTTAGGAGTTCAAATTTTGAATTGATATCATAGACAGTACCTGACGCCGGGCTCTCAGCAGTTCTAATAGGGGTTTGGCCACTGGAGTAGGGGTAAAGTGTGGTACAGTTGGGCCTGTGTTTTCTGTGGCTGCTGATCTATCTGATTTAACAGGTATCACTACCTTTTCCAAATACCTAGTTTGTACTCCTTGAGGATCTGCACTCACCCTCTTCCTTTTGGACATCTATTACGAAAGAACAACATTTGACTGGAAAAACATGGTATGCCGACACATGGAATAGGTACAGAAAATGGATAGGTATGGCATACACTCATATATGATGCTTAAAGTAAGCAAATGGTGTAACAAAGTAGAAGTAATGCAAGAGGCTCAGATGCAAAATATGTGCAACCAATACAACCTTGCCAAGTTAGAGCAAGCACCTTGATGGGTGAATAAGATAGGCCATCCTCCACCATGTCAAGTTTGTTAGCCAGTGGATTGTTCCGCAATATTCCTCTTGTGCGCCCATTCTCATATTCATTTTGATAATGTTCAATACCTGACATGCATGAAAACATAAAAACAAGTGAGATTATCTTTGTAATGCAGAAGTGATTCTAATCCAATACTTCCTCCCTGTAAACCACTTTGTGTTATCTCTGCAATTCTTCTAAGAGGTGCCATGCATGCTGTAATTTGGTGTGTGCATTAATATAATGTGGCCTACTACTGAAAGTATGATAGCTCCAGAAGTGATGATACTTCGCAGATGATAGCTTCAACATATAGTAAAGAAGAACAAGTTAACCTGACCTGACAGATTCAAAATATACTAAGGGAGAATAACTCGACCTGACCAGTCGACCGCAAGAGAAGAGAATCATTTTAAAGAAGAGCAGAAGAGCAAGCAGATTGAAGATATTACAAGTCTTTCTATACAATGTCGGTTGGCCACCCATGATGAACTAGAGCGCACAGAGAAATACTATTCTTTCCAGTCTCTCCATATGTGGCTCACATGCATTTCGAAACTAAAGTAGGAACATTTAGCTAACCAATTAAACATCTCTCAGTTTTACTAATATCAGCATAATATCATATTTGAATTTGTACAACTAAGCTTGTTTAGCTCGATGGGTGGAGCAGTGCTATTACGACACGAACCACGTAGGCTAATCGTGGTCATCATAAAATGGGGAAACCGTAAGCATGATGAGTATAGTGTTGACCGTGGCAGTGGGATGGCAGATCTGAAGCTGCAAACCACGCAAAGGGTAGTTAGCAACCGATGTTTGCTTTGAAATAACAACTAAGATTTGGTATGGACAAGAAAGTACAGTCAACAATTGACAAAGAAATGCAATTCTGCTGTCTCTCTATATGTCGCGACATGCATTTGGAAACTCAAGTGGGACCTTTAGCTAACCAATTAAATGTGTCTGTTAACTAATATCAGTATCATATCACAATCATATTTGAACAACTAAGCTTTGGAATTTTGAGTGTTGTGTTGTTTAGCTTGAAGGGTGGAGTAATGCTAGTACGACAGAAAGCACCTACGCAGATCATAGTAGAGTAGATAAAAGGGGAAAACCCTAAGCATCAAGAGTAAAATCAGGAAAGTGGAACTAGCTGGACCAGTGGGTGGCGCACATGCTTTTCGAAATGAATATAGGAACATTAGGTGACCAATTACACGTTCTCTATTTTAGTAATATGAGCATCATATCAGATTCGTATTTCAACACGTAAGCTTTGGAATTATGAGTGGCATGTTGTTTCGCTTGATGGGTTGAGGTCTCGAGGAGCAGTGCTAGCACGACATGAAGCAGTGAAGCACCTACGATGATGGTAGTGAATACAAAGGGGGGAAACCATAAGCTTTACGAGTATAGTGACCGTGCCATGGCGGATCTGAAGGTGCAAACCAGACAAAGCTACTTCGCAACCAATGTTTGCTTTCAACTAGCCACTACAATTTGGTACGGACAAGAAAAGTACAGTAAACAATTTACGATCTATTTTATGGGTGAGATCAATAACTTAAGCACATATGGAAGAGTACCACCTCTCTTGCGACGCCGTGTAGGCCCCTGCTGATTCACTGAGGGTGTTGCGGGTGCGATGGCTGTCGGCGGCGGGGAAGAAGACTTTAGACGGCAGATGGCCGGGTCGGGGGATAACTCCTGTTGCCGTGGGCGAGGCAGTCGTAGGAGCGGCAACGGCAAGGTGGACGACGGTGCCGATGAAGCGAGACGACGCGATGAAAGGATCCTGGTTCGGCGCCGTGGATGAGAGACATCCATCTCTTGCAGTGGACGACGGGGTAGGGGTAGCAGCTCCGGTAAGGTGGAGGATGGGGTGGCGGACGGAGGAGGCTGGCCGCAGTGGGGAGGTTGTCGTGGCGCCGACGGTGTATGAATGGGGAAATGGAGGGGGAGGGGGGATCTCAAACTTTGGGATGCGCTTGTCTGAAATGTGGGAAAGTTACGAACTTATCCCCCGTTTAAAATTTCGGACATCACATCGGTTGGGGATAGGACGGTAATCTCGCATCTCCCAAATATTTGTCGGTAACGATTTCGGGCGAGGAGAGGGTGTTTTGCCGCCCACGGTTGGCGCCCACGGTGTATGAACGGGGCTGAAAGGTAGGGCGGTTGTGTCACATCTGAGGGAAGTTACACATCTGCCCCTATTTAAAATATTAGCCTACATGAATTTCGGACGAGGAGAGTTTGTTTTGGCGCCCACCGTGGATGAATGGGGAAATGGAGGGAGAGACACATGTCTTTCAGACAAGCTTGAATCAAATGTTTTTTGCCGCCCAGGTTTGGCGCCCACCGTGTCTGAATGGGCTTAGAGGCCGTCGTGTCACGTCTGATTGAAGTTACTAGTCTACCCCTATCGACAGCAGTGTAAATCCGGTCGATAAGGATGTCAAGTGTCAGGGGTAGACAGTAATTTCCATCTCGCAAACACTTGCTTCGAGCAACCCACAAATGATAGTGGGTGTTTAGCCGCTTCGTTCAAAACTTGGAAGAATTAGCATTCACGTTTGCCCTGGGCCCTGGCAACTAAATCCAAATCCAATTTTTATTCAGATAATTCTACGTTTTGTTATTTATTTCTTCAAAACCACAACAAAGATTTATTCCACCTTTATATATGATTATGATTTAGAAATGCCATGATCTTCGAATTCAGTAGGTTGGATACACTTTGAGTCAAACAGTTATTTCATCCAATACAATATGCTCACACAAAAAATAGTTTGCCTTATGTCAATCATACAAGTACTGAGGATTACCTCGCCTACAAAATTCGGATCATTACAACTCATGGACAACATAGGGGGTCTTACAACATAATCCATTCAAAGACATGACACAACATGCAAGTACAATAATCTAATGACAATTTCAACTGGTATCTAAAGAAGAACTGGGATTACCCTGGCCTTCAGATAGCAGAAGCAGCAGGACCTCCTCCGTCTTCAAATGCAACATTCTTACTTCCTCCAATTCTTGGGTTGCTTGCAAATGCGTGCAGCTAATTGCATGATTTCCAGCTTCAAGATCGAGATTACCTCATTCATGGTAGCCACACCATCTCTTTCTGCCTCTAGTAGAGCCTCAAGAATTATAATATCTGGGCTCAGACTGCTCTCCGGCGGTGTTGCCTCTGAACTGCTATCATCTGGTAACATGGATGGCGCACTGCTTCCACAAATAGATTCTGGGGTTGTACATTGTGTCCTAGTGTGAACGGCATCCTGAAAGGTTTCCACTGGACATAAGTAAGAGATGGCTATCGCATGATCGAGGCAGTAAGCTTACATGGTAAATGACATACGAATTATTGCCGAGCATGGCAAGCTATATTTAAATGGTTCGAAGCAGCATCAGCCGAAAAGAGATTAAAATGGTAAGATGAAACTAGGGATGTAAGTGGCAAATAAACGACATCCGCCAGTCCCATCTAGTTAGTTTTTGCTAGCTCCCTAGTTCATTTTCCTCAAAACACAAAAACTCTTTTGAACTATCATACCACTAGTGGACTTTAATTGGGATTAAACGGGACCCAGTTGACATCCCTAGTTGAAAGGGAGTGTACCACCACTATATTTAAGTTGCCAAGGCATCTAAGCAGTTGAAATAATCTGAGAAAGCACTTAACAGTGTGGCCTCGTATAAACTACGAAGACAGTCTTGTGATGAAGTTCAGAGGAAAAATTAAGGACTCAAATGAACTAGGCATGCATTTCTTTACGATAGTACAGCAGGCACTGCTGACATATTGGCCAACTCAGGTATAGCGTAACAAGTAACAAACAAGCATTCGAATCAAGCAATACAACAAAGCAGACAACTGAACTATTTGTAATTCTGTAGGATTACAGGTTGAGGGCACAAGCCAAGAAATCAGCCCACACGCATTACATTTCACATGTACTAAAACACACTGGCTTACCATATGTTGCTGTGAAGCCTCGCTGCTGTTGCAATGTTCTTTGAAGATATCGTCAGCATCCCATGGTTGCAAATCTAGTTGTTGTAGTTTATTCTGCACCCTCTATTTAGGTAAAATTAATTTTAATCGCATGCACTGGTTTGAATTGATCATCAATGGTTCATCTAAACTAATGAAAGAAGGGCGTGTGCATACACGACAATATATCTGCTTCCCTCTATTTTTATTCTTGTTCGAGGTGCCAGCCCCAAAAGAACAAATATTTTTCTTGATGGGGTTGGCAGCTCCATAATTAATAGAAGCATCAAATTAGTCATGCAACTTGGGAAGATCAAGAACACACAAAAAAGTAATGAACAGAGGCTCGGATTAGTGATGTAATAGCTAGCATCAGAAAATGTAGGGTAAAAGAAACAAAAAGCAGCGGAACCACATGCTAGTTTGCTGATGTGTAATTAAGCATAGAGAACATGAAGCAGTCTGATGGAACCAACAGGTGGCATCAGAACAACACCATTATTATAAATATAGCATGCAAGAAGTAAAATAGTAGGCAGTGATATCTAGGAAGTACAGTAATACTTAGGACAAAACTAAAGCATATTAACTATAGGTGCACTGGTATGTAATTTAGCACATGTAACATGTTCACTGCCAGAAGTATGGCCCTACAGGGGCAAGCAGAATAACACGTCTCATGAAAAATTGAATGATGTCCTGAAGAAATTCAAAGGTGCGGTGCTTATGCTAAGAAAGTGAACGTAGGCGCCGGCCGTTGGATAATAGTACCTGATTCTCGGTGGCGTATGGGTATCGTTGTCATACTTGATAGCTAAGGATCGTCGATGGTGCTCGTGTTGCGGTTGAGTTTGGGCTGGCTGTTGCCGTCGCTCAAGCGGCTCCGGTGCTTCGGTTGCGGCGCCTGTCGACATGCAAGAAAGCTCATCTGTGGTAAGTGAACAGTTGCACGATCAAGAAGAGAAAAACCTAAGGAGTACAAATCGAAATAACTTGATGAGGCTGCAGCGTCAGTAAAGCAGGGCCGGTGGAGTTGAATATGGCGTCCGTGGAGCAAGTCCGGTGCAGTGGACAAAGGCTTCGGCGGGCGGGGTGTACAGTGCTTTTGGTGAGGCGGACCTATTGTGGCGGACGAGGGCTTGTATGAAGGGCCAGCGATGGGGCGGACGAGGGAGTCAGTGAAGGGCCTACACTGTGGTGGACGAGGGCGCCGGTTAAGCAGATCCGGTGTAGTGGACCATGATGGCAGTCAAAGAGATCTGGAGGAGTGGACAAGCCAGTCGCTGAAGCGGCTCCGGTGAAGTGGTGAGTTGGCAGTTGGGGGTTCCAAGGTGCGGAAGGTAGATTTGGGGCGGGGGTGTGTGAGGTCCGCCGCTACGGCGGAGGACTAGATTCGGCGGCTTGCCGGGGTTGGGGGGGTCGGGGAGGGGAAGGGGAGGGGCTTTGGGGAAGAATTTTGGGGGCAAAGAGGGGAAAGCAATTGAGTTACCAAAGTAGCCCTTTTCCGTTCATGTGGCAGGGGTAAAACAGGAATATCGCAGGGCTAAACTTTCGGGCGTGAGATATTTCAATGTGAGCGGGAAGTTTCAAAGCTTTTGGCGCCTGAAATTATAAGTGTTCTGCTCTTGTACGGCCGACTATGATATCATGGCCGAGAATTTATATGTTTTGCACACAAAAAAGTGCAAGTTTTGAAAATCAGTGTCTCCAACTCGAAACTTAGATTGTCCATTCAATTCAAATATGGATCATTGAGCTAGTACAAGCAAATACCATCATACGGTCCAATTCAAATGAAATCCCAAATGTGTTTATCCTAAATATGATGACAAAAGCAAAAATGTGTATGTGTATGAATAAAGTGGATGATTAAAAAGTTTGAACATGCCCGTCTGTGTATATCTCTAGGTTTGATATATGAATTTGAAATTACGAAATCCCGGCTTAAAAAATGTACCTCCGTTTAAATGAATTACAAAAGCTAATGATGGAGTCGAATTCCAAAATTCCAATCTTAGGTTTGTAATTCTGGTACATCAAGGTATATCACGCATGTTCAAAAGTATCGTTATCTCATAGTCCAAACTGTGAAACAAATTGATCAACCATGAGTGCACACACTATTGACCATATATATCTCAATTACACAAGTCGTTCTCTTCCCCAGACACGACCACACGAGCACATTAACACCCCCTCTCTTCTAAAGTCTGGACCCCAATATAGGTCTCTATCTTGTCTCTCGAGCATGCACACATCTCTCCCCCCACTCTCTAGGTCTCCCGGCATCTCTCTTTGCCAAGCACACGCACTATGTAGAGTGTATCTTTCCCATACACACAAAACGTCGCCCCCAAACGTCTATCTCCCTAGTTATGTGGTTCTCGCACACTCACCTCACACACCACCCCCACTGCAAACAAGCACACTTTGTCTCCTTGTGCACCACTCTCCTCTTTCTATCTCTCCCACACGCGGACCCGCCCCAGCTCCTTCCCTGTATACATATATGCCGTGACTCTTTCCATAGCTCCCTAATGTATCATCGTTCTCAATATTGCACGTTGTTCTCTACACCGTCTATTCTAGATCTCTCATGAAGTCCCTATCACACACACGATGACTCGCTTCCCTTGCGTCTCCGTACATAGGCCAATTTCGAACAACATCAACATTGTCTCCCTATCTATACACCATTTATGGACACAAACGACCCCTCTCCCCCTCTCTTCCTCTCTCTCTCTTCGTCGCTCTCTCCCTCTCTCTCTCTCACTCTCACACCCCTCTCCCACACACACTCGATGTCTCTTCCAAATAGTCTGCTCCCCGCCCGCACCCATGCTATCCCGCTACTACACATGCCTTTGTCTCTCTGTGACACACATGTCACACCATTCCCCCTTCCCTTATACTAGGTTTACATCATTAGCGGTCTCTCTACTCCACATACACACACTCCCTCTCACACACAAATGCGCACACAAACACACACAGACACGCACAAACACCCATTTATCTGGATCCTCATCTCTCCCCATATCCGCATGTGTATCTCACACACTCACTCTCTGATTATGTCTATGTGTCTCCACGTTACACAACACAAAGCCCCATGTACATGTCTCTCTCTATCCGCCACACACATAGACACAAAGAACATCTTATCATTGCCTCAGTCTCTAGACATATCACACACGCACACTGTCTCTCTCTCTCTCGCAAACACACACAACAAGGGTTTCCCCGTGAATAACTTACCGTCTATTCATCAACAGTCGTGGCAGTACGGCGAACACGAGACGTGAAAAAGAATAAATCTACACGTGCGTAGACCACCTAGTATGACTACTAGGACTAGAGCAAGCCAAAAACGTGCCGCCGTCACCCCCTCCTTATCGGCGACGGGAAAACCTTTGTTTTACACAGTCAAGAAGTCATTGTGCTAAGGCCCCGCATGCTGAGGCGTTGAATAGAATGTAGATCCTAGTTTACGGAAACAAGTATCGAGAATACGTTTGTATCTCCATACTTATATTTTTGCTCTTATAAAAAACCGAGTTGGTGATGATGGTACGCGTGCCATCTTACAATATAGACCGTCCGATCTATATCCGACGGATGGAAATTAAACTAAAAGATACCCGCACCTCTCTCCACACTTGCACACAAGGCCTTCCCTCGTTCATCCTTATCTCCAACAACCTCATTGTTGAGCAATTAAAAAAGGAAGCCTTTGGAACAAACTGGCCTGGTGGCCGCTGCCGGCGTCGTCCATCCCAATGCCTCCGCTCAGTCCGACCACCAATCACCACCACGCCCCACTCCTCTTCACCTTATCTCCTATTTCTCGATATATCATTAGTTTTTACACATGGGATTACTCCCGCATGGGTCAATCACAACAAGTGTTTTATAAAAAAATGCATATGTCCGTCCAATTCTCAGGATACGGATCTCTTGTCTCCTGGTACAACCCCCGGCAGGATAGGCGATTTATGCTGATCAAGGATCGTGTTATTAGGCTGCGTTTAATCCCTAAGAGCTTTGTTGTGTGGCAACTTGGTGGAGCCAGAGATTGCTGGACGGTGCAAATCACTATCCTCCATAGCAATGACTCCAACGAGCTGCTTCCTGAAGTTCCTCCAGCTGGGGAAGGACCACCTCCACCCGATGGCAACCCTCACCCCCAATTTGGACCAGAACTCACTGCTGAACAACTCTATCAACAGCAAGTGCACAACTGGTTAGTGCAAAATGTTGCACCAGATGCTGGAGACGCCCACAATGAGAATGATCAACCTGCCCATCATAATGCAGCTTGGGGAGAGTGGCCTGCCCCTCCTGCACCTCCAATGCCGCCTCACCTTGTTAATTACCAGGTCTGGCTTGCTGCACAAGGGCTTGCTGTTCATCATGGAGTGGTTCCTGAGAACAACATCATTGACAATGCCATGGAAGCCTGTAATGATACTTTCTCCTCTTCTGATGATAGCTCTGACAGCCCCGTTCTGATAGTTTTTCCACCTGCAGCCACTCCTCAGGTTTAGACTGCAAACATGCTACAGGCTCAGAATGAGATTCAGATTGAGGTTCCGGTTCAGTATGAGCTTCAGTCTGCTGTTACTGTCACTGTGGCTCTGCACAACCAAGGGATCCAGTTTGGCCTTTCTGCTCAAGGTAATGAGACGATCAACCTCTTGTTAGCAGACCCCATTCCAAGGCAGCAGCTCAACTACATGATCTTCCATGCCCTGCGTCCTGTGATTGCCACCATTGGCCCCTGGAGTTCTGGCTATGGCCTTCAGAATAGCACCAACCAGGTGTCCATACTGTGTCCACTGATGCTCTTGGTATTCAGTTCAATCAGCTTGCTCCGCCTCCTTCCTCTGTGGTTTTGGAGGAGATCAGTGACAATGAGCCTTCCCAGGCTTTGCCCCAAACTCCGGAGTCTTCTGCTCAAAATACTGCCATCATATCTCTAACGTCGCTGCCTGCTGACAGCTTGATGAACGACTCTGCTGCTCTTCCATCAGATGCGCCCTCTCCCAGGCTGGTGAGGGATAACCTTGGCCTCACTGCTCTGAATGACACTGATAACATCTCTGGCCCTGTTCTGACCCGCGGTCGTCGTGCTCGTGCTCCAGCTCCAGTCTCCACCACTGAAGTTCGTCGTAGCAACCGCTCCACCAGGTATAATGGTTTCAGAGTGCCACCTCTTTCTGATGCACGCCCTATCAACTCCAAGGTGAAGCCCAGGGTGATCCCCTCCATTGGATCTTCTTCGTCTGCTCACGCTTCTGGTCAGCAGTCTGAGCCGATCCCCCTACTCCAATCAATATCATACAGGACATTGCCATAAACAGGTGTGCTATCCCTGCCGAAGAGGTAACTGAAGCAATCCTGCTTGCTGAACCTTCTGCTACACCAGCCCCGACTGCAGACACTCCCCCGCCTGAAGATCATGTGGGCGCCCCAGCTACGCCTGCTGCTTAAATCACCTGCCCCTTATGGTTCTTTTGAGTAGCTGGAATGTTCTCAGTTGGAACATTCGTGGACTGAACTCTGAGGATAAATAGCTCGCCCTTATTAACGCCATTCGCTCTAGCGGTTGCTCCATTGTCTGTTTACAGGAGACAAAAAAGACCTCTTTTGATTTGCCTTTTATTAAGTCTTGCTGTCCTAGACAATTTGACCAATTTTGCTTATGTTCCCTCGCAAGGTGCTTCTGGAGGTTTAATTGTCATTTGGAAAGGCTCTGTTTCACTGGGTCTGTGGTATTTTCTAATTCATACGCCCTGGTGATTGATTTTATTAGCACGCAATCCGCACAAAAATGGACGTTAGCTAACATCTATGGCCCTTGTTCTGGTGATGCGCGTACTGATTTTACCAACTGGCTATATGACCTTGATATCCCAAGCAATCACGATTGGCTCTTACTCGGGGACTTTAATTACATCCGTGCTCCTGATAATCGTAACAAACCTGGGGGCTGCCCTAATGATATGTTCACTTTCAATGACATTATTCGCAAGCAAAATCTAATTGAGCTCCCCATCAAAGGTCGTTTGTACACCTGGAGCAACATGCAGCAGGAACCTCTTTTGGAGCAACTCGACTGGTTTTTTACCTCGCTTAATTGGACTAGTGTTTACCCCAACACCTTGGTTAAACCTTTGGGCAAGCCGGTCTCGGATCACGTGCATTGTCTGGTCTCCATCCAAACCTCTATCCCTCACAGCAAGATTTTCAGGTTTGAACCTTATTGGGTCTTGCATCATGGCTTTATGGACCTCGTTCAAGAGGTGTGGGATAGACCTGTTCGATCCTCCAATGCTGCTACAATTCTTTGCCGCAAGTTCAAAGCGCTCCGTCATGCGCTCAAACTTTGGAGTAAACACATTTCCCGTCTATCTGTGGCAATTGAAAACTGTAATAAGGCCTTGGCAGACCTAGATGAACTGGAAAACAACAGATTTTTGACAACCCCTGAAATGAACTTCCGAAAAATCCTAAAAAAGCACCTGCTACGGTTACTTAATTATCAGAAGCAGTATTGGAAAAAATGTTGCACCATTCGATGGATTAAGTTCGGGGATGAAAACACCAAATTTTTTCAAGCGGTGGCAACTGAATGCTATAGGAAAAATAATATTGCCAGCTTTAGAACCGATGATGGCACAGTTCTTGAGGATCATCCGAGCAAAGAAGCCTTATTGTTCCAAACCTATAAAGATCGATTGGGTACTTCCAACCCCACTGAGATGAAATTCAATCTCCAAGAAATAATCCAACATAACACCAACCTTGATCACTTGACTGACCCTTTCACTCACACTGAAATTGATGATATTGTCAAGGATATGCCTACGGATCGGGCCCCCGGTCCAGACGGATTTAGTGGGGTATTCCTGAAAACATGTTGGCCCATCATCAAACAGGACTTCTATACACTCTGTGATCAATTTCACGCTGGTGACCTCGACATCACAAGTATTAATGACGGCCTCATAACCCTTATACCCAAGACGAACTCTTCAGAGACAGTTAATTACTATCGGCCGATCACTCTGCTTAACTGTTGCCTTAAACTCCTCACCAAGCTGCTTGCTATCATCTCCAAAGTGTCATTCCGCAACTCATTCACAGGAATCAATATGGTTTCATCAAAGGGCGCACGATCCAAGATTGCCTAGCTTGGGCATTCCAATACATCCACCAATGCCAAACGTCCGGACACGCGATCATTCTCCTGAAGCTTGACTTTGCAAAAGCCTTTGATACTATCGAGCATACTCCTATGATCAATATCATGAAGCACATGGGGTTTAACGATAAATGGCTCTCATGGATCAGGTGCCTATTCTCCACTGGTCGTTCTTCTGTACTCCTTAATGGAGTCCCTGGCCGACAATTCCACTGTCGGAGTGGCGTGCGACAAGGTGACCCCCTATCACCTTTAATCTTTGTCCTTGCCGCTGACCTCCTTCAAGCGGCCATCAATACAGCATTCAGACAAGGGGCGATCTAGCTTCCTTTCTCGTGCGCAGGCCAAACAGATTATCTAGTAATACAATACGCTGACGATATGATCTTGGTCTTGCCGGCCTGTCCTCAGCAGGCTACCACTGTTAAAGAGATCCTGACAGACTACGCGTCATCCATTGGCCTGAAAATCAACTTCCACAAGTCAACTCTAATACCGATCAACACATCTCCCATGCTAGCAGCTGATTTGGCAACTATCTTTGGCTGTACTGTAGGGTCTATGCCATTCACATACCTTGGGCTACCTCTTGGCACGTCTAAACCAACAGTTCTTAATCTTATGCCATTAGTGTGCTCAGCAGAGCGACGCCTCACATCCACGATCGCCATGATGTCGTATGGGGGCAAACTTTCTTGGCTCAACGCAATGGTCACTTCCCTCCTCATTTATGCGGTGTGCACTCTAATTCCCTCCAAAGCTGACCGAGATGCTAGACAAAATCAGAAGGAGATGTCTTTGGACCAAAAAAACAGAGCAAGGTGACAAGTGTAACTCTTTGGCTGCGTGGGAAACAGTTTGTAGACCCAAGAAGCATGGTGGCCTTGGGGTAATCAACATCAAACTCCAAAATGAAGCACTCCTCCTGAAGTTTCTTCACAAGTTTTATAAAATGTTGGACATCCCATGGGTACATCTTCTCTGGGGCAACTACTATGCAGACAAAATACCTCACACTTCAGACCCCATGGGATCCTTCTGGTGGCGCGACATACTCAAACTCACACCCATATTCAGAGGGATTTCATGTGTCCAGGTTGTTTCTGGCTCGACGGTTTTGCTTTGGAAAGATCTCTGGCATGATGACGTGCTTGACACCTCTCATCCCCGTGCTTTCTCCTTTTCCATCCATGAAGACATGTCTGTTAAGGATTTCTTGGGCAACACGACGCTTGCTGAAACCTTTAACCTCCCCTTGTCCCCTCAAGCATTGGATGAGGTACGCGATCTCCAAGAAATAGCCATGCACATGCAGCCTTCCACGTCCACAAATGATGTTTGGACTTACACCTGGAGGAAAGCTGATTTCAAAGCAGCCGACTACTACAAGTATTGTTTCCGCGATGTGGCCACACACCCCACCTTCTCACACTTATGGAAGTCACACTGCATTATGCGGATCAAAGTCTTTGGGTGGCTCCTCATTCATGATCGAATCAATACTAGGAACATGTTGAAATGCAGGCACTTTAACATTGGGGATGATCACACGTGCCTACTTTGTGGGACGCAGGTGGAGGAAACGGTTGACCACATGATTTTCTCATGCTCATTCAGCCGAGCTTGCTGGGCCAAACTTGGCATCTTCTGGCCACCTTATTCATGCAGGCTTCAACTACTCCAAGAAATGCACCAATCCTGGGACGGTCCACTGTTTTTCTTCGACATATTTTTGGTTGCTGCCTGGAGTCTATGGAAAGAAAGGAACAATAAACACTTTAGGGGCATCAATCCCAGCATTGACTCCTGGCTTCATAGATTCGTTGAGGACTTTAGCCTGCTGCAGCATAGAACTAAAGGGGACCTTGGTGCCTCCATTATCTCCTTTGTAACCTCTTTACACTAGCACTTGTACTTCTCCTCTCTTAGCTTTGCCACCATACAAATCTCAAACCCCCTCTCCCCCATGTGGGGGGGGATAGAGATGTCTGTAACCCTTGTACATGAGATGTAAATGTGTACCATACCATATATGAAAAAACAGTAGGAGCCTCTCCTACTGTCTAATTCCTCAAAAAAATGCATCTTGATGTTCCGTGCAATGCACGGACATCTTGCTGGAACTCCTACATAAGACTAAGTTGGTAATGATGGTGTGTCTGCCATCTGTCATTTCTGACCATTAGATCTACATCTAACGACTGCGAGGTAAGTTGTTGCCTTTTCTCACCAACATCCCACTTCTCTACCAATTTACAGAAAAACCCATAATTAGTATCTTAAAACCAACCACATCCCTCCCTCACCTCACCAAAACAGCC
This sequence comes from Triticum aestivum, assembly GCF_018294505.1. Classification (NCBI taxonomy): domain Eukaryota; kingdom Viridiplantae; phylum Streptophyta; class Magnoliopsida; order Poales; family Poaceae; genus Triticum; species Triticum aestivum. Next base: position 309,666,538 of record NC_057796.1, on the reverse strand, counting down.
CAAGGAATATATTCTGATCGAAACATAATATATCTCTAGTGATATATGTATATCAAAATTAGAGTGTTTTGTATCAAGTTTGTGAATAAGTATTATTCTAATTATGATCCGTTGCAACGCACGTGAACATTGCTAGTATTTCCAACCATGCAAAAAATGCTAGTATTTCCATAGTTTCGAGTTTTCCATCAAGATATTAGTCACTCATGGTTGATATTTACTTTCAATCACGTAGACATATGCACTATGTAACTAGCCTTGCTTATTGGCTTGCAAAGCTTAACTTTCACTCCTACTTACAATATGTAGAGTATTTAACAAAAAACTACCACTTTTAACCAGCCCTAGGAAGAAACTATTGTACAAAAAATAGCAAAAACATACCAAAAATTTCTTAATCCGCGCCAAAAACTACTACCTAGTGCCGATTAGGCTCGTTTAAACCCGTTTATGACAGGGTTGACCCACACGTCCGTGCTGACGAGGCAGCTCAAACCAACACATTTGGTTTGATTGTTGACACGAGGGACCCACATCTAACCTTCTATCATGTTATCCCCCCTCAAATCATTATTTTTCCTGAACATTACTTCAAACAGTACTGATGCATGTTCGTCGGTGGCGCCGGTGATGAGCGAGTTGGCCGCCGCTCCACCAGATGGGCCGGACGCCGCGCTGGCCTCCGCACGGGTTGGCAGGCTGGCCCGAGCGTGACTCACGAGCGAGCAAGCCGCCGCGCTGGCCTTCGCTCGAGCCAGATGGCTGGCCTTAGCACGGCGCGCGTGAGCAAGCCGCCACGCCGCTGTGCCAATCTAGTTAGCAAACCTTGCAGACAAGCAGCTGGACGTAGCTATCTTGGCTAGCTAGTGGCCGCGAGCGCCGGACGGAGCTGTATCCGGGCTGCCGCAAGATGGGCTCCGCACCGCCGGCGGTTTTGACCTCGCCTTCTGCCGGCGGTGGTAGCTGCGTCCCATGGCCGAGGATGACTAGGTGGACGGGCTGGAGGTAGGAGGTCACTCGGGGATTTTTGTGCAGACTGACATGTAGGTCCCACAAGTCATAACGCCAAACTTGCCGGTCGAATAGAAGGCGTTGACTTAAGGGGCAACATGGGTTGAAACATGCCTATAACGGCACTTTTAGAGTAGTCGTTTCTTGGTAGGTCTGGTTGGTAAGGGCATGTACAATGGTTGATAAGGTAGTCTTATCTTAAGTCTGCCACGTATGCAAGTGGTAGCAGTTTCTTGGCATTATTAGTGGTTTCTTGTAAGGAATAATGTACTACTAGCGACAAAAGGCGATTCTAGGTTGCGTTGTACTCCAATGAGTACTACTAGTGGTCGTGGGAGTGTATACCTCGTTTTATGGGTTCGATCCCGGCCGAACGCACGGCGGCCTCTTTTTAAAATAGTAACTTCGCTGCGAGCCAATATTGTACACGGGTAGTTTGAGTTTTGAAGTCGAACGGACGTGTCACACCACAATCTGGGTGCACTGGATAGCCCAGCCATGTGAACGGGTTTTCCTTCCCATCATCTCGTGGCTCGCGTGCTCGCCCTAGCCACACCTTGCTTGCAGCTTCCTCGTCAGCTAGTAGCATATTTAAACTAGCGCCTCCCAATTAAGCCCGAGGAGCCGGAAAAGCCTGGCGCGGCATTGGGAACTGTGCAATATGGCTCTGTACGTAAAGTGCTAGTACTCTACTAGTACTCTGTAGCTTGTGGCGTTGCACGCATGGACTTCACTCCATTATCGGCTCTATAAAAGAAATTCCTCTTGACGTGATTTTTTTAAACGGAGGCAAAAGCTTTGCCTCATCTCATTCATAAAGAAGGAACTACTAACAAAGTTCAACGAGATCCATTACACCTCCACAAATGGAAGCGAAAAGCCTACTCTCGCTGTATCAAATAACTCAAATGTTCTGCCCCCGCAGTAACCATCGCTGATAAACAGGCTGCTAGTGTGTGCGTGAGAGGAGCGGCTGAGTAGGCCAGCTATGCGCTTGAATAGAGCACCGAGAGTACCCACTAGGCAGGTGTACTTTCCCTGCATTGATAGTACAGCGATGGTTCTAGAGAACAGTACTACCCTCCACTTCCAACTGTAGCTCCTTGGCCCTGAGATTAAGAGTTCAAAACTGGTGCACTATACTAGAAGCACAGTACACCGCACTACTAGTTGAGAAAGTAGTACTAGTACTGCTACAGTACGAGTACGTAGTAAATAATAGCCTCACCCCTTCGCTAAGGAACGATCGAGGAGCTACAGTTGGAAGGGACGAGGCCCTGCAGTTACTATGCTCTTATCTCCTCCTCGCCAGTTCCCCTCCCCCCAAAGAGAAGGCAGTTCGTCGCTACTCCCATGGATTCGCCAGGCGGTTCTCCTCCTCGTCGGGGCTGGGAGACCTTGGACGATGATCCTCTGGGAGAAATCGCACGCCACTCCGATGTCCTCACCGCCGCAAGACTCGGTGCTTCCTGCACCAACTTTTTCAAGACGGTGCTTAAACAAGCTTGGGAAAAGGCCATGCTTGTTGGTCTTCCATGCGTCCTCGAGGAGAAGGTTCTTCTATGGGACAATCCTTTGAACAGTCCATCGCTCCCTGGCCATGGTTGCACGTTGACTCCGCTAGAGTTGCTGACATTGAGAGGTAGTCGGATTTTGTCCGATGAGCAGGTCAGTCATGGAGTTTGATCATGTAGTACTTAGTTATTCCATTTCCATCCCGTAATTTCTCCGCTACCCACCGTCTTATATATAGGTCTGGGTCGGTGCCAACGAAGATTGGCTTGCATACCTCCGGCCGGATACCACCATCATTTTGTACAACATCCACAGCAATGCGGCCGCTCTTGTAGACCCCTTCTCAACCATTGGGATCGGCCTTCCGGACTAGCTGGGCTTGAATACGTATGATGATGCCTACATGAGATTGAAGAAGATAGCAATTGCGGACCCGCCGACAAAGCGACGCGGCTACGACGATTACTATCTCATCGCGGTGTTCGACATAAGGATTGCCATCAATGCAAGAGGCAGTAACGGCAGAGGCTGGCACATGTTGGCCGCGGCAGATTTGTACCCCTACACATTCGAAGATGCCGTGCGCCATCTAGGCCGCATCTTCGCGGTGACAAGCCAGGGGACTTGTTTCATCTGGTTGCCATCCTACGGTACGGGAGATTACAAATGGAATGCACAAACCATCATTTGCATCCCTAACGGTACTCCACAATTTTGCAGGGACCGGTCATCCCCCAATCAAAATAAGACCGCCGATCCTGGATGTGCATTTGCATCCGCGATTCGGTCTAACCTGGAACCTTGTAGCTGACTTTTGCATATTGGGATCAACTATCTTAGCAGTCGTTACCCATGGTACCACTGATGTGCAACATGGTCACACAATCTACCACGATCGGACCGTCACCATCTACCCAGGTATTCCATTTAGTATTATATTTTTAACCCTCTCGCCTTCTCTTTCGTTGTTGTACTACTTACTAGTAGGAGTACTTTTTACCTTGGAGGACGCGTATAGCTAGCTAGGCCCTTGAAGACTTGAACCCACTAGCTGCCACCATTTTTGTTTTTCCATGTCTTACTATCTCGTCCATGTAGCCAAGAGTGTCTATATATAATAAGCTGATTATTTTACTTCCTCTATACCGGAGTAGTACTATTTGTTGCACAGTATTACTGACCGCCATATTTGAGCACAATATTATTATGCATGGACCTTGACTGTGTACGTCACCATGTGTCCAGATCTGAGATGCTGCGTGTACCAGATGAACGGCGCCGAGTTCGACCCCCGTGATGCTACGTGGGTGCCGAGGAACACTCTTGGAGAGTACTCGCTTTTCAGTGGGGACAGCTACCCCATTGTGAAGCAGATGCCACCTTCCGTGCACGACACCGAAGGCCTGCCGTTCATGAAGCATGGTTGTGTCTTTAGTGCGCACCGCCGGATGAACGACATGCTGGGACACGCTATCCCTGATTTATGCCGCTTCAGCTTGGATGAGTCTCCATCGTGTGGAACCGGACTAGAAAGTTGTGACAATGATTCCCATTGCCCACCGCTATGGATCGTGCCATCCATGAAGAACACCTGGGACTGGAACCTGGAGGAGGACATGTAGCCCATCTATAACGTGAATATATGTAGACTAGTCGTGCACAAATTTATCTAATGAATGTGTGGCATACTGGCATTTGTCCTTTAGAATTTATTACTAGTAAATGTGTTATGTGTACGTGTAACTTGTGTGGTTGTTGCACGGGATCCAACACGCTCATTGAGAAAAAAAGGTGGCACAGCTTTGGATATAGGTGACGTGGCGGCATCATAGAGTAGCATCGTTCGCTATAGTTGTAATACTCCTACTAGGACGACAACTCCTATAAAACCTTGCGCTTGGCTCTTTGCCTCTTCGGGAGGTTCAACAGTTCATACTCATGTGAACCTTGCACTTGGCTCTTCGCCTCTTCGGAAGGTCCAACAATGATGATACTACAGTACAATATGCTTCTGGCAATCTGACACCGATTGAACTGTTGCACGTCCACCGCGAGGGCGAGGGCGAGCGCAGGGAGAGGGCACTGTAGTCAAAACCCTCTCCTCGTCCTGCGAGCCACCGCGTGCGTGGGCGAGGGAGAGGCGTAGTAAGCAAGCTTCTCCTTGTTCGACGAGTTGACGGGACACATTAAAGCAGTACAAGTAATAGTCCTTTCCGGTTAAATATGGCTTAATTTGAAACGAGAAAAATACACTGGCAAGTCAACATATGTAACAATACGCTCTTTACGGTCACTATATATAGTTTTGCGGTGATTATACGATCACTAGCTCATCGTAGAGCACCGTATTGCACCCTACTGACCGGCCACATAGTCGACATGGCACTTTGTTGACTGGTTAAATTGTCACCTGGTTTCTGGGTCCCACCTGTCAGTTGGTAGAGCAAAGAAATCAGTTGAACAAAACTTTACGCAGGCGCGATAGGAGTCCAATCCTTGCGCGCGAACCATCCTGGCTGTGTATGTGAGTGCATGCACGTGTACTCCCTCGGTCTTCCAACAAAGAGTGTGCATCGGCTAAAAAAACAAAGAGTGTACATCTACACTTCCAATGCATTTAGCTTTTAATCTAAAATCGATATTGATTGACTAATGCACCAACTTGTGCTCTAGCTATAGGCTACATGTCTATCCTTAATTACAGCATGCAACAACCTTCATTTAATCTTCTTCTCTCAATGGTCGCATGCACACATAAATCTGCTACTTTTGGGCATTAATTATGCCCTGGTCAATGTGTAAATCTCTAAATGTACAATCTTTCACGGACGTAGGGAGTAGGTTGAGCACTTGAACGTGAGCGTGTGTGTTGCGTCACGTGCTGTGTGCGGCATGGGTGTGTGAGTGTTGCGTGCGTCCATGTGTATGTGTGAGTGTTGCATGTTGCATGCATGCATGCATGCATGAGGCTTTTACTCCCTCCCATTGACATGTTCATATTTCAAGCTTCCTCTGTTCCCTCCATATTGTGATACTCCTCTGTTCCCAAATACGGAGTAAAAGCCTCCCTCTGTTCCCATGGAGTATTTGTCTCTATAGAGATTTCAACAAGTGACTACGCACAGAGCAAAATGAGTGAATCTACACTCTAAAATATGTCTACATACATCCGTATGTTGTATTCCATTTGAATGTCTAAAAAGACAATATTTAGGAACGGAGGGAGTAGCAAATAAACATTAAGTTCTCTTGTTTTTCCCTCCTTGGTCATGGTGCACAACCAAAGATGACTCACCTGGATGTTTGACACAAAATTAATGCATTGGTAAACATAATTTTTTGAGGAAAACGAGTGCATTAATTGAGTGTTTTTGCAAACTACAAAAATTATTCCACCACTCATCATCTACCTTGGTTGATGAGATTTTTTAATTGAGCACTATAAACCGGAAAGGAGGTAGTACTAGTACTCCTACATTATTGGCGCCGGGTGCCTTGGCTTCATCTTGTTGGACAGGATGCATCGATGCTTACATGGGGTGCTAAGCACATTAAAAACTTTAGCAACTAAAGCTCCCAATGCTTACATGTATAGGTGCTTAAATTGTTGGTGCTAAGCATCCTTTATTTAATGATTTTGTAACTAAAGTTCTTCATGCATTGGTGGGATTATTCCATTTAAGTCTTTTGTCTAGGTTCTCGCGCTTAGTACTGGGGCCACCACACTTATCTCTCCTCTTAATTACCTTGCCACATCAGACTTTTTGCCTACATGGTAGCCTTAGCACATGTACAAGGCGGAGCATTGGGAGGGGCCCGAGCGTACATGCATAGGGACACTGTAGATAGGAAGTCTTCACGATCCATTATTCCCCATCTCGGTCAGAGAGAACTATTCAACTAGTCTTCATAGTGAAGTGACAATACACACTGCAGCAGATGGGACACTTGATTAATAAGCTGAACCAGCGTGTTGGTGTTACTAAATCAGCCTTACCCGGTACTGCCAGTAGTAGAAAACAGGGCTTAGGTCACAGGGCAGTTTTCACATTAGCCCCGGTTCAGTCACGAACCGGGACTAATGTGAGCATTGGTCCCGGTTCGTGAGCCCAGGGGGCCGGCCGGGGCCTCGTGGGCATTGGTCCCGGTTCGTATGGACCCTTTGGTCCCGGTTGGTGGTACAAACCGGGACCAATGGGCCACGCTCCTGGCCCACCACCCTTTAGTCCCGGTTCATACCACAAACCGGGACTAAAGGGCTGGTCCTAGTTGCGGCCAGTGTTTAGTCCCACCTCGCCAACCGAAGGGCACTCACACCAGTTTATAAGCCCATCCCTCTATGCCTTGTTGAGCTTCTCTTAAAGTGAAAATAGATGCCCTTATACAGAAAATTTCACCTAAATACACAGTAAATTGAAATTTACTGTGAATTTAGGTTTAATTTTCTCTATAAGCGCATCTATGTTCATTTTTTATATTTATAAAATAAATAAACCTTAATAAAATAAATAAAACTAAATAAACCTTAATAAAATAAAATAAAATAAACTATAGTAACTACAATAAATAAACCTTCATAAAATAAGTAAAAATAGCAGCAGTAAAATAAATAAAAATAAAATAATTAAAGTAAAAGACATAAGTAATTAGAAATAAAATAAATAAGTTTTTTGTTGTAAGTAGAAACAAAACCTTTCCAGAGTTCATTTGAAATGCTTTTCAATTTTAGGGTCTTATAGCTCAAAATAATTAGTAAATGCATGAAAAATAACAAATGAAGTCAGAAATGATTGAAAAATGATGATGTGGCTTTGAATGGTGCATTTGAACACACAAAAAGTCAGGAGTTCAAATAAGTTTTAAAAAATGAAATCCCTTTGTAACAGACGAGTTTCCGGATGAAATCCTGATACTTTGAAAGAGATTGTCCGTTTTGTACACGAAGTGCATCCAGTTTTTGTCGTAACCCTCTCAACTTTCTTGCACATGCTATGTGGATGAAATGATGATGTCATGCCAACTTTCAACCTTTTCAGATTCATTTGAAATGCTTTCCAATTTTAGGGTCTTATAGCTCAAAATAATTAGTAAATGCATGAAAAATAACAAATGAAGTCAGAAAGGATTGAAAAATGATGATGTGGCTAATTAGTAAATGCATGAAAAATAACAAATGAAGTCAGAAAGGATTGAAAAATGATGATGTGGCTTTGAATGGTGCATTTTGAACACACAAAAAGTCAGTAGTTCAAATAAGTTTTAAAAAATGAAATCCCTTTGTAACAGACGAGTTTCCGGATGAAATCCTGATACTTTGAAAGAGATTGTCCGTTTTGTACACGAAGTGCATCCAGTTTTTGCCGTAACCCTCTCAACTTTCTTGCACATGCTATGTGGATGAAATGATGATATCATGCCAACTTTCAACCTTTTCAGAGTTCATTTGAAATGCTTTTCAATTTTAGGGTCTTATAGCTCAAAATAATTAGTAAATGCATGAAAAATAACAAATGAAGTCAGAAAGGATTGAAAAAGGATGATGTGGCTTTGAATGGTGCATTTTGAACACACAAAAATTCAGGAGTTCAAATAAGTTTTAAAAATGAAATCCCTTTGTAACAGACGAGTTTCCGGATGAAATCCTGATACTTTGAAAGAGATTGTCCGTTTTGTACACGAAGTGCATCCAGTTTTTGCCGTAACCCTCTCAACTTTCTTGCACATGCTATGTGGATGAAATGATGATATCATGCCAACTTTCAACCTTTTCAGAGTTCATTTGAAATGCTTTTCAATTTTAGGGTCTTATAGCTCAAAATAATTAGTAAATGCATGAAAAATAACAAATGAAGTCAGAAAGGATTGAAAAATGATGATGTGGCTTTGAATGGTGCATTTTGAACACACAAAAAGTCAGGAGTTCAAATAAGTTTTAAAAAATGAAATCCCTTTGTAACAGACGAGTTTCCGGATGAAATCCTGATACTTTGAAAGAGATTGTCCGTTTTGTACACGAAGTGCATCCAGTTTTTGCCGTAACCCTCTCAACTTTCTTGCACATGCTATGTGGATGAAATGATGATATCATGCCAACTTTCAACCTTTTCAGAGTTCATTTGAAATGCTTTTCAATTTTAGGGTCTTATAGCTCAAAATAATTAGTAAATGCATGAAAAATAACAAATGAAGTCAGAAAGGATTGAAAAATGATGATGTGGCTTTGAATGGTGCATTTTGAACACACAAAAAGTCAGGAGTTCAAATAAGTTTTAAAAAATGAAATCCCTTTGTAACAGACGAGTTTCCGGATGAAATCCTGATACTTTGAAAGAGATTGTCCGTTTTGTACACGAAGTGCATCCAGTTTTTGCCGTAACCCTCTCAACTTTCTTGCACATGCTATGTGGATGAAATGATGATATCATGCCAACTTTCAACCTTTTCAGAGTTCATTTGAAATGCTTTTCAATTTTAGGGTCTTATAGCTCAAAATAATTAGTAAATGCATGAAAAATAACAAATGAAGTCAGAAAGGATTGAAAAATGATGATGTGGCTTTGAATGGTGCATTTTGAACACACAAAAAGTCAGGAGTTCAAATAAGTTTTAAAAAATGAAATCCCTTTGTAACAGACGAGTTTCCGGATGAAATCCTGATACTTTGAAAGAGATTGTCCGTTTTGTACACGAAGTGCATCCAGTTTTTGCCGTAACCCTCTCAACTTTCTTGCACATGCTATGTGGATGAAATGATGATATCATGCCAACTTTCAACCTTTTCAGAGTTCATTTGAAATGCTTTTCAATTTTAGGGTCTTATAGCTCAAAATAATTAGTAAATGCATGAAAAATAACAAATGAAGTTAGAAAGGATTGAAAAATGATGATGTGCCTTTGAATGGTGCATTTTGAACACACAAAAAGTCAGGAGTTCAAATAAGTTTTAAAAAATGAAATCCCTTTGTAACAGACGAGTTTCCGGATGAAATTTAAACTATTCAAATTTAGAAACTAATGGAGTAATAGAAAGTTTATAATTATTCTGAGCTAAAAGCAAAAAGAATAAAAAAATAAAGCAAAAATCAAAAGAAAATAAATAATTCAAAAAACAAAAAAATACTGGAAAAAATAAAAAATGCCGCCTAATGGGCCACACGGCCTGCATACGACTAGAAACCCATCTGCACATGGGCCAGGATGCAGGCCCGCAGGCCCAATAGGCCCAACATGGCAGTGACAAAGGTAGGCATGTAATGCCTGCATATTAGAGAGGAGCTCAGCACCTGAGCTGCAACGCAGCTTATAAACAGGTGCTGAGCTCTCTCAGCTAGCGAGGTGGGACTAAACTTCCCACCGCACCGCGCCAGCACATTAGTCCCGGTTGGTGGCTCCAACCGGAACCAATGCCCCCCTTTGGTCCCGGTTGGTGCCACCAACCGGGACCAAAGCCCTCTGCTTCCCGCCCTTTGCGCTGGTGAAAAGAGGCCTTTGGTCCTGGTTGGTGCCACCAACCGGGACTAAAGGGTGGGTATTGGTTCCGGTTTGTGCGTTGAACCGGGACCAAAGCCTTTGCTATATAAGCAGCACTTAGGAAATTTTCTGATTTCCATCGCCAGTGTCCCCCCGCCCGACGACGCCGCAAGCTTGATCTACGCCGCCAGGCTGCCCCGCCGTCGTTGCCGTCGCCCGTGCCCCCGAGCCCACGCCATCGCCCGTCGCCGTCGTCCTCCGCCCCCCGCCGCCGTCGTCGTCGGCCTCCGCCGCGCGCCCCCGAGCCGTCGCCCCGTACGTCACCATCGCCGCCCTCCGCCCCCGGCCCGCCGCGGTCGCCGTCGCCCTCCGCCACCCACGCCGTCGCCCTCCGCCGCCCCCGCCGTCGCCCTTTGTCGCCCAATGTGAGCCGCCGCCACGCCACGGCTCTGTTTATTTTTTTCATATAATTTGTATTATTTTTTTGTTCATTGCATTTTTTCATATATATAATGTATATATATATGTATGTGGTAGCTAGCTATATGATGAATGGATGTGGCTATATTAGTAGTTGAACTAGCTAGTTGATTTAATAAAACTATTTTAGTAAGAACTACTTTATTTTATATATTTATAGTAAGTGCTTAGTAGTTGAACTAGTTGATTAATTAATAAAATTACTTTATTTTATTTATAGTAAGTGCTTAATTAGTAGTTGAACTAGTTGATTTAACAAAACTAGTTTATTTTACTATAGAAGTAGTTTATTTTTAGCAAGGAAATTAATAGAACTAGTTTTTTTTTTAGTTAAAGCAATTATTCCGCATCGACGTTGACGATGCCTATCCCGCATCCTCGTCGTCGACTCGGCGGAGGAGGCCGGCTTGATCAGATGGGCCATGTCCGGGACTGGGCTCCGCCGGGCTGGTTTTGGGAGGTGCTACCTTCCGATGGGCGTAGGTTGGTGAGGAACCAACCCGTCGTTGACCCGATCCTTGTTTGGTGGCGCTCGCATGGGCCAGTGACGGTGCCGAGGCTTCCGGACACCGCGGAGGTGGTACGTCACCGTGTCAGCGAGGAGGACCAACACGTCCGTCGCTACATGGTTGCGTTGGAGGGCAGGTTCGACAATACCTGGCAGGTTCTTCAGGGATCTCACTGGAGCTATGATCCTGTGATGGTTCCGTCCCTTTGGGTGTCCACCGCCCGCGTCGATACCCGTCGGGCGCTACTGTTCTAGCTGTACTAGCGATGCTATATGTATGATAGTATTCGAGGTGTATTAGTGATAATATTCGACGATGTACGGACGCATGGAGATGATGTAGTTTTGCTTATAATTGAATGCATCCTAATTTGAATACTACTTTATTTTGTGATTTGATTTTGCTTATTGAATGCTCAAAGTGGAAAACTACTCCGATCCTACTTTGAATGCTAAAATTGGAGAGCACTATGATTAGTTGATAGCTTATAGGGTTTTTGTTTTCGCAGAAATCTAGGAGCCCCCGGCCCCTCCATCATCCCCGCCGTCGTCCCCGTCACCGCCCCCTCCGACATCGAGGTGAGACCAGCCAAATCCTCTTTTAGAAAGATAATTAAACGATATTTCGGGTTGACTGTAAGTCTGTCGAGTCTCCACCATATATGAGAGGACGAAGAATCCCGACTGTTGTCGTGGGGGTAGCTTCTCCTTCGTTCCCGTGTGCTAGACAATTTGGTGTAATGCACTCGAGAACGAAAGGAGGAGCTACCATCACCGACGGTCGCAAATGTCAGAGAGGAATCAGTGAGGGAGAGTTCCACCATATATATATGAGAGGATGAAGAATCCCGACTGTTGTCGTGGGGGTCGCTTCTCCTTTGTTCGCGTGTGCTAGCTAGACATTTTGGTGTAATGCACACGGGGACAAAGGGAGGAGCGACCATCACCAACGGTCGAATGTATACACCACGTGAGCTGAGAGTTTTCAAGAAAAGACTCGACAAACCGATAGTCAACCCGTGATGAATAATAATGATATAACTTAGGTTTTTTAGTACATATATTTAATTGTAGATGTTTAATATTTGAATTATGAACATAGGAAATGTCGTACTCGGACGACGAAAGTCTCCCGGGGGAGTGCGACTGGTGCCACGACGACCGAGGTCAGTGCGACAGGCCTCACCTGGACGAATATCGGCGCTTCAGTATTAAGCTGGAGGAGACGTTCGATGTTGAAACGGTACGCAACAACGACAAGTGTTATTTTTTCGTAATTAAGCACGACTTCAACTATTTCAACGTCTACTTTTCATCTTTTACAATTCGGCTAGCTTATCCCATGCCATGCAAGATGCTACGTCTTGGAGAGGATGGGTTTTGAAGACCATGAAAGTATGGAAACAAAGAAAATTCACCTAAGGACGCATCATGATATAGATTTTGAAGTAGAGCTGTATAATTCTGAGAGCGTAACCCATTTTGGTTGCAAAAATTGGGAAGCATTTTGCAAGATGTATGATTTTGATGAGGGTATGCTTGTCACCATGGATCTTGGTGATCCTGACATCGAGCAAGACAATATGGACATTTGGGTCCTTGTTGATACGCCTCCAATTCTACCGCTATGTGAGTTTCTCAAACATAGTTATTAGCTAATTTATATTGTTCATTTGAAAATAGTTGACAGCTTATTTTCATTGACAGCTTATTTTGATTGTTCAAACAATGTGCGGAACATGGTAGACAGAACCTACTACACCGATGGCTCTGAGTTAACTTATAAGGAGAAAACTCATCTGGTCGGATTTTGTACTGATATTGAGAATTACAATATCTACAATCAAACTCCTCAACATTATGGTCAATACGTGCCACTAGTGCACGCGTTGAACTACGGTAACTACTATGGAGATACCCTGGTAAGATTTCTTACTGTTACGACATCCGTGCATATTTTGCATAGTTCTAAAACTAGTACATTATCATTGCTAACTATGAAGTTATTACTATGTTTTTCAACAGATAATCCCAGAGGATTGTGTGCCTCATTTGATGTATCAGAATGGTAGGCTTGATGTTTTGAATATACAACCAGGTCATCCTACGAATCTCAACTGTCCATACCGAATTTCTAAAAGAAGTGGAGACATGCAAATCAAAGAATGGAAAAATGTATGGACAGTCGCAAGGAGGTTCTTGGAAGCAAAAGGAAGCGAGGCACAAGAATTGGAGACAGGATGATCTCCATTCTCCATAATGGAGAGTCAGGGTCTATATTGTTTTATGCTATTTTACCTTAAAGAGGGTATTTCGGTCCTACCTAATACTGATGATCATGTGCTAAGAACAATTAAGTAGGGTTGGTTCGATGACTGTGAGGATGATGATCGTATGACTTGTTATTAATAACGAGTAGAAGTTGTATGATGATGATTAGTAGGACTTGTTATTATATATGATGATGCATGATGCGCGCATGAAGAGTTATTTTATATCAGCGGGTGAAATGAACATGGATTGGATTGAAGTGAAGGCAACATGCATGTGGTGCGTGTCGAAAGTAGTACAATCCAAACTTGATCAAGTCTGGATTAGTATTACTTTTGACATGCACCACATGTTGCCTTCACTTCAATCTCAGCCATGTTTAGGCATAGCAGTACGTAGCGTTGGTAAACCAAGCACGGAGATATAAGAGAGGACACTTCTCTCTAATAGCTACCTAATAACAACCTAAATTAACCCCCCAAAACCCCCCAACCCCCCCCCCCTTTCAAAAAAAACAAAAACCTCAGCTCCTGCCAGGTGCTGACGCGTGGATGCCTATTGGTCCCGGTTGGTGGCACCAACCGGGACCAAAGGCCCTCCTGCCTGGGCTCCACGCACCGGCCATGTGGACGGCCTTTAGTCCCGGTTCGTGTAAGAACCAGGACTAAAGGGCTAGGGCATTAGTAACGACCCTTTAGTCCCGGTTCCAGAACCGGGACTAAAGGCCCTTATGAACCGGGGTAAAAGCCCCTTTTCCTACTAGTCTGCCATCATGTTTGCCAGTGGAGCATGCTTCCGCAAATACGACTACGCACCTCTCTCCTCCATTAACTGACATATGGGCCCTCTTGAGGTAGACCCACATGTCGTCGGCGTAACTATTTACACTCCGAAGGACGGTATATCCTGGTATTAGTACTAGTAGAATTGAGATTTAATGCACTTTCTTCCCCGTCTTTCACTCTTGTTCCTCCTCTATTCTTCTTCCTCCTCTCTTCCCCATCGTCGGTCGCACACCATTTCCCCTCGCTCACTGCTCGCCCGCCCGCACCATCTTCCTTGGTAGCTCGCGCGTACCATATCCCCCCGCTCACTGCTCGGCCACACACGCCATCTTCTTTGCTCGCCCGCCCGAATCCACTTCCCCGCTGGCTCGCAGGCACCGAAAACCCCAGTCACTCAGCACCCTAAAAAAATATGGTAGAACCAACTGACACGCAGAGCCGCGATTGGAATTCCCTCCCTGATGTTCTCTTGGAGCAGATCTGTAATCGTATGGACTTGCTCAGCACCGTCCGTCTGGCCGCATGCTCGGTGTCTTTGTACCGTCTACTCGTCTACAACCAGCCGGCTCTTTTCAAGACACCCTGCTTGCTGATGCCCGATCCTCGCTGGTGGCCCAGACACCGACTTGACGATCCTACGGAGGTTGACGTGGTGCCCCTCGACATGCTACCACTACCCGTCCACCTGTCCTTCATGCGCGGCCACTACTGGGCGGGCATGAAGGCCAACTGGACCATCCTCATCCACCAATCCGGTAGTCCGTGGCGTCTCGTGGATATCTACACTCAGCGAGAGATCACCCTTCCATCGTTGGATACCGCTGCCATCGAGCCTCGCGGCCCGCCGGACACTCCTGCCTACTACGCACGAGACGCGTCGAGCTTTTGGCTCGACCTCTATTTGCTGAAGGTTGTAATCCGCGAAGTGCCCACACCATCACAAGACTACATTGATTACAAGCTCATTGCTATGTTCAACATGGGATTAGTCTATCTGGAATCCGGTCGCCATACATGGTTATGGCTCATCGTCGATCCTCTTCATCCAACATTTCTGTCTGATGCTATAGTGCACGATGGCATCGTTTATGCGGTCGACGCACAGATTGGCTGCCTATACTGGTGGAATCTATCATCGTGTAATTGTTCTATATCATCTCATCTTTACCTTAAGAATATGACTGCCTATTCATTGTTACAAATTTAGAATATATAGTATGTCTATAACCACATCATTGCTATATGTTCCTCTCATTTCCTAGATTTTTATGACCACACATGTTATTGTTAGAGTTGATATGAGAACAATTGGAATCTAATGATTGTTAGAATAGATATTATGAGTATAACCTCATGATTGCTATATGTTACTATCATTTCCAGGATTTTTATAACAACGCATGTTATTGCTTAGCGTTGATATGATAATTGTAGTAAGTGCTATGGTAGAATATGAGTAGGCCCTGTCATATCTGTTTTCCTCTCATTGTTACATGATGTTTGAACCATGATATATTGCTAGAATATGAAAGCCATTGGCTTATTTTTTTAACTTGGGGTATGATTATGACCACGGCATTGCAATTCTCTGTCTATGATATGTGTCACTGTTATAATAATCTTAATTCCACACATACTCTGAACATGATTGTTTATTTTTGTCCTTTTGGTCTCCAATTTGAATTGTTGCAGCAGACGCAAATGCGCTGGCCTTCATGATTCCAGGACCTGGAATCATACCAGCCGATGCGTGGTGGTTTATCGCTCGTTCAGCTGACGGCGGTCATTTGATGCTCATTTGCACGTACCAAATTGACCAAACCATTTCATCAAACCACATGCAGTACAATGCCTGGGGCGTTCGTGACATTGATGGCTATGGCTGCTTCGTGTTCGAGAAAGATCCCAGCTTCGTTGGGCCAGGCGTATTCAACTGGAGGCGGGTTTACAGCCTCGGCAACCACTCCATGTTCCTCGGGCTCAATTATCCGATCATCCAACCAATCATCGATCATATCACTGGTGATGATTACCGTGCTATGCAACTTCCATTCGCCAGGGGGAACTGTGTTTACAGATCATACCATGGGTTTCATGAATCACCATATCCAGAGATCCGTCGACACAACTTGTTGCCAGATAATCTTCAATGTGTGAAAGGCATCAAGCTTCCATGCGATGGATGGCTTTTGCAAACCCGACATGCGGCGATGTGGTTCATGCCAACAGAAAATATGCACAACTTGATTCGTACTGATATCTAGACTGAGCCATGTGTCCTGCTGCTGTAGCATGACCCTCTTTTGTTGGATATTATGTACTGTTGTTAGTTTGACGCACTCGTCTGGTTAGAAGGATAGATACCTTTCTGGGATCAAGTGCATCCTAACTCACCTGCGTAGGATGTACTGATAATGATGATGGAGATGCCATGCAGAAGCCATATATATATCAATTAGGCTTCAAGTGTGTACTTGTTGGTGAAAGTGTTGTCCAATGGGAATTATATTTTGTATTACTCATGTAGCCTACAAAGTCTATTACACAGCCTTGTAACTTCTTACCCCATTTCTAAATTTGTACTAGTCCTCTATACCGTATATTGCACTACTCGTACTACTACCTCCCTCCTGGTTTACTAGTCCCCTTCGTAATTTGTGTCAAATTTTGACCATAAATTTCACTAACTAAATGTTAATGCATGTCACAAAAAATTATATCGTTTTATTCGTATGTGAACATAGTTTCCAATGGAATAATTTTCGGTGACATGCATTGACATTTTGTTAGTTAAACGTATGGTTAAAATGTGACACTAAATACGACTAGTAAGTATAGTACAGTAGCAGTACTAGTATATGTCGGTCAAATTATTCATCATGTCCACACATTGAATTGACATGACAACACGTCGCGCGTGAGGTAACACAAGAATCCCAGCGGCGTCTTCGGGTATTGTGGACTTCAGATTTGGAGTACCACTTATCTGTCGAAATCTTTCATCATTCACTTAAAACAGTCGATTGATCATACATTGAGTACCATATAACTGGAATTAACCGATGCAAGTCCAAGAAGGATTGGCCGGTGCTGCCGGCTGGCGTCAAGTTCGATCCCATGGATCAGGAGCTGATCGAGCACCTTGAGGCCAAAGTGACTGCTGACAGCGCGAGATCTCACCCTCTCATCGATTTGTTCATACCAACCATCGACAGCGAGCACGGCATATGCTACACCCATCCTGAGAAACTTCCAGGTAAGACACCGATCGGCCGTCTACTTGCACAAACATATTCCTTTGTTTATAACTCTATTTTTCTTTTTAGACGCAAACCTAGTGAAGCAATTACAATTTGACAGTTAATAAAAAGTGAAACAAGTGACTGCAACATGCCAAAGATGTTATGAAAATGCCAACCACGTACACTAAAACCTGTATTCGACAATACTGCAGGTATCACACTGAGTGGCCTAAGCAAGCATTTATTCCAGCACAATTCCAGGGTGTTCAAAAGGGGCACGTGGACGTGTCGCAAGATACAGTCGGAGTGCGGCATGCACGCGATGTGGCACAAGACTAGCAATACCTTGCCGGTGGTGGTCAACGACCGGCAGACGGGCAGCAAAAAGGTTCTGGTGCTGCACACCAACAAGAACTTCGACCAGCAAAGGACCAATTGGGTGATGCACCAGTACCACCACGGGGATCTGGAGCAAGAGAAGGAGCGGGAGATGGTCCTCTGCAAGATTTTCTACCAGACGAACACTAGGGCCAGGAGTAAAAAGATTATAAGTTAGTTTGGTATTGGTACTTGTACTACCTTGTCGTCCGCAAGTTGGTATTGTTGTTAACGATCTTTCGGTATGAACTTGGCATTTGCTTCCAACCATCATGCCGAGGGTCGACGTGGATATAAAGCTGAATCATTTGTTTCGAAACGAATTTTCAGGCACCTGATTTTTATTTGATGGGTAGCATAAGCACCTACCGTTCGAATTCCCAGTTCTCCAAATTTTTCGAAACAAGTGCATGCACTTATTATCACGATGAAAAAAAATATACCTGTTGCATCCCAGTTATCAGTCTGTACTTGCAGAATTCTCTCGTTTGTTGAGCAGGTATATTGTTTTTTCAGGTCGAGCAAGTTTCAACTGGGCTGTAGACTGCCCAGGCTTGGTTTTGTTTTTAACAGGCCCAGCCCATAACGACAACGGGGCACAAAGATCCAGCAGGTATCTACTGGCCTCTGGCCCGCCAGCGTTAGTTATATTTTGTCTTACAACATCCGCAGGCAGTTTTTTTACTGAATCAAACACACAGCCCAATTCTATTTTCCTCTTGAAACGCCATGTCCTACATCCATTTTCTAATCTCTACCTATAATTTTACTAGTTCATATACACGTATAATTATATTGAAATACATAAAGTTCCCTTTTCATATTTACATCCTTATTTTTGTTGTTGTTTTCCCTCCCAGCATTGATTTCTTTACCACTGGTTTTCCCTTAAACCAACTCAATTGTCCCACGTCTTATTTGCTTACAAAAACAAAACGATTTTTTGGCAAATCAATAAGTTCTTAAAAAATGTTTATCATTTTGGGATTACAACAGTTCAGACTCCACCGAAATATGCAAAATAAGGTTGAACTTTTTGACCGTGGTCCTGGGCAGAAAATGGGTTGTAATAAATTACTTAAGAATTAGCAAATGGGCTGCAAATTTTTTTTAGCAAATGGGCTCTATGTTGTTTGCCACAGATTTGGAGGCTGACTTGTGGGCCTACTAAGTTCATGCGTGCACAAGGTTTCTCAAAAAAAGAAACTTAGTCAACAATCGACTCTACTAGCGTCAGACCCTTAGATGTCAATCTAACGGTAATCGTGCTTCTTCAGTCTCTGATCTTCCTGCTCCAGCCGCCCAAACCAGCGCGGGCGGAACCGCCCGTGGCCGGCTGTGGTACCGGGCAGGCCTCACGGCCCCACATACTCGCATCCTTGGCCTGTCTATCCCTCTACTCACCCACACCTTCTGTTATTTTCCGGTGACGGCAGCCAAACCAGTCAACCCTCGTACTCCCCACCGCGTGGGCAGCCACTGCCGTGTCTTCCCCGGCTCCGTGTCGTTCCCTTCGTAGGCCTCACTGTCGTCCACCGCCCAGGTGCTCTCGGCGCGGCGTGGTCAACGAACGACATCCATCAGAAGTGGTCTGTACGTGGAGAGGCTGACAGCTGGGTCCACGGCCGCACACAAGGAAATCCCTCCTTATTACGCGCAAAATAATGATTCCTCCACCTGACATCTGGGACCCACCAGAAGGGACTCTGTATTTCATGAAAAAAACGTTCCCCCCGCTGACAGCTCGGACCCACCAGCTATATCTTTGCACGCAAGGAAGGTGCCTCCTTATTACGCACAAAAAAAATGAATACCCCCTGCGTGGGAGGCTGACTTGTGGGCCTACTAAGTTGACGGGGACGGAGGGCTTTGTCAACTTAGTCAATATGAACGATTCTAGCTCCAGTGACCGTATGATGTCCATCCAATGGCCGTAGTGCTTCTTCAACCTCTGGTCTTCTTGCTCCAGCCGCCCAAACCAGCGTCGGTCGTGCCGCGTGCTCCTGCCTCCCGTGGCCGGCTGTGATGCCACGGAGGCCTCACCGCCCCTACTACTCCCACCGCTGGCCAGGCCATCCGCCTCTACTCACCCACACCCCCTGTTATTCTGCGGCGACGGCAGCCTCACACCACAGCCGAACCAGTGAACCGTCCTACTCCTCTCCGTGTGGGCTTCCACTGTCGCGTCTACCCCGGCTCCGCGTCGTCCCCTTCCTAGGCCTCGCCGCCGTCCACCGCCTTGGTGCTCTCGGCGCGGCGTGGTCAACGTGGTCAAGGAACGACTTCCATCGGAAGAGTACTGTACGTGGAGAGCCTGACAGCTGGGTCCACGGCCGCAGCAAGGAAGTGCCTCCTTATTACGCGCAAAATAATTATTCCTCCACCTGACAGTAGGGACCCAATGGACGGGCCACCGTATTTCGCGAAAAAAATGTTTCCTTCCCTGACTGCTGGGACCCACCAGCTACATCTTCGCACGCAAGGAAGTGCCTGACAGTCGGGACCCACCTGGTCGAAGCGTACGTAGCGATGTCATTCTGCTCGCGAATGTGTACGTACATACTGGTCGATGTAGAGGCGCGCACGTGTCGTAGTAGAGGTGCGCCCGTGTCGTAGTAGAGGCGCGCATGTAGCATGTACACGTATGTACAGCGGCCAGGGTGTAAGAAAGTAAATACGGCCACGTACGTACATACGGGCAGGGTCTCGAACGCCTACTCACGCATACGTACGGCCAGGGCTCGTGTACATGGCTGTGGCTGGGTCGGAACGGAGAAACTGCGTCGTCATTGTGTTCATGGGGAGGCAACGGAATGCTCGTGTTCATCGGGAGGCAACGGAACGCGTGCTGTTCATCGGGAGCGAACCGGCTTGGACGGAACAGGCAATGGAAACGAGGCCTGGCGTACCGCAGAATGGAGGAAACGGCCTTGTGTTCGACCGACCACGGTGGAAACGGGATCCTGTTCATTGAGAGGGGTCTGGCATACCGCAAAACGGAGGAAACGGACCTCCTACGGTGGAAACGGGGTCCTGTTGATTGGGAGGGGTGTGGCGTACCGCAAAACGGGACTCCATGGGATACTGTTCACCTCCACCGTCGACTGCCTCCACGGGCTACTGTTCATCCACCGTCGACCTCCTCCAGCCTCCACCTACGACTGTTCATCCATGGGCTGCTGTTCATCCAGCCTCCACCGGCTACTGTTCAACCAGCCCTCTCCACGGGGTCCTGTTCAACCACCCCTCCATGGGCTACTATTCATCCAGCACTCCACCGGCTACTGTTCAACCAGCCCTCCACCGGCTACTGTTCAACCAGCCCTCCACGGGGTCCTGTTCATCCAGCCCTCCACGAGTCCTGTTCATCCACCGGCTCGATCGATCGGGGTACTGTTCATCTAGCGGCAATGGCCTCTACTACCACGGGGTCCTGTTCATCCAACCCCCCATCGGGAACTGTTCATCCAAACCCCCTCAACAACGCTCACTGCTCATCCAGGGAAGGAGGCAGCAGTGCTCGATCGGCTTCAGTTAGCAGCGGTAGCGAAGGAATCACTTGGGTTCAGTTAACAGCAAGGGATCAATCGATCGCTTGGGTTCAGTAACGCGTAGCCTGCAGTGCAATCGCCCGGGTTCAGTTAGAGCCCAACGCCTCGCTCGGGTTCAGTTAGAGCCCAACGCCTTGCACACACGCGCGTACGTATGAGAGAAACGCGCATCGCTCGGCCCCGACCACCTGCTGTAACCGGGAACTCCCCGATATTTTGCTCGCCCTCGCTTCTACCATGGTTTTTTCCGTCATGGACGGCCCAAAGAATGTCATGCAGCTGCGTCTTCGGCCCGCCCAGAACAAAAAGCCCATTTTCTGTCATGATTTTTTGTCATAGAAGTAGGACTCCACCACATCTATGATGATACCGGGTTTTGTCATAATTATCGTCATAGAAGTGTCATAAGTATGACAGAAAAAATTCGTTCGGCCCAAAATGTCACGGATGTGTCTTTTTTTGTAGTGCTAGCACCCAGCGGTGCTTCCAGGACATAATTCTTCTATGCAGCAATGAGGATAATCCTCAAGTTACGGACCCAGTCCGTGTAGTTGCTACCATCATCTTTCAACTTAGCTTTCTCTAGGAACGCATTAAAATTCAACGGAATAGTAGCACGGGCCATTTATCGACAACAACATAGACATGCAAAATACTATCAGGTACTAAGTTCATGATAAATTAAAGTTCAATTAATCATATTACTTAAGAACTCCCACTTAGATAGACATCCCTCTAATCATCTAAGTGATCACGTGATCCAAATCAACTAAACCATGTCCGATCATCACGTGAGATGGAGTAGTTTTCAATGGTGAACATCACTATGTTGATCATATCTACTATATGATTCACGCTCGACCTTTTGGTCTCAGTGTTCCGAGGCCATATCTGCATATGCTAGGCTCGTCAAGTTTAACCCGAGTATTCTGCGTGTGCAAAACTGGCTTGCACCCGTTGTATGTGAACGCAGAGCTTATCACACCCAATCATCACGTGGTGTCTCGGCACGATGAACTTTCGCAACGGTGCATACTCAGGGAGAACACTTGTACCTTGAAATTTAGTGAGAGATCATCTTATAATGCTACCGCCGAACTAAGCAAAATAAGATGCATAAAGGATAAACATCACATGCAATCAATATAAGTGATATGGTATGGCCATCATCATCTTGTGCCTTTGATCTCTATCTCCAAAGCACCGTTATGATCACCATCGTCACCGGCGTGAAACCTTGATCTCCATCGTAGCATCGTTGTCGTCTCGCCACTTCTACGACTATCGCTACCGCTTAGTGATAAAGTAAAAACAATTACAGGGCGATTGCATCGCATACAATAAAGCGACAACCATATGGCTCCTGCCAGTTGCCGATAAGTCTGTTACAAAACATGGTCATCTCATAGAATAAAATATAGCATCATGTCTTCACCATATCACATCACAACATGCCCTGCAAAAAACAAGTTAGACGTCCTCTACTTTGTTGTTGCAAGTTTTAAGTGGCTGCTACGGGCTTAGCAAGAATCGTTCTTACCTACACATCAAAAACCACAACAATTTTATTCAAGTGTGTTGTTTTAACCTTCAACAAGGACTGGGCGTAGCCACACTTGATTCAACTAAAGTTGGAGAAACGGACACACGCCATCCACCTGTGTGCAAAGCACGTCGGTAGAACCAGTCTCGCATAAGCGTACGCGTAATGTCGGTCCGGGCCGCTTCATCCAACAATACTGCCGAATCAAAGTATGGCATGCTGGTAAGCAGTATGACTATTATCGCCCACAACTCTTTGTGTTCTACTCGTGCATATAACATCTACGCATAGACCTGGCTCGGATGCCACTGGTGGGGAACGCAGTAATTTCAAAAAAAATCCTACGATCACGCAAGATCTATCTAGGTGATGCATAGCAACGAGAGGGGAGAGTGTTGTCTACGTACCCTCGTAGACCGAAAGCGGAAGCGTTATGACAACGTGGTTGATGTAGTCGTACGTCTTCACGATCCGACCGATCCTAGCACCGAAGGTACGGCACCTCCGCGATGTGCACACATTCAGCTCGGTGACGTCCCATGAACTCTAGATCCAGCTGAGGTCGAGGGAGAGTTTCGTCAGCACGACGGCGTGATGACGGTGATGATGAAGTTACCGACGCAGGGCTTCGCCTAAGCACTACAACGATATGACCGAGGTGGAAATCTGTGGAGGGGGGCACCGCACACGGCTAAGACAATTGTCAACTTGTGTGTTCTAGGGTGCCCCTGCCCCGTATATATAGGAGCAAGGGGGAGGCCGGCCGGCCCTCCTTGGCGTGCCCCCAAGAGGGGAATCCTACTGGGACTCCAAGTCCTAGTAGGTTTCCACCAAAAGGGAGAGAGGGGGAAGGAAGGAGAGGGAGGGGGAGAGGGAGAGGGAAAGGGGGGCACCGCCCCCCTTCCTAATCCAGTTCGAACTCAAGGGGGAGGGGCGTGCGGCCTGCCCTGGCCGCCCCTCTCTCTCTCCACTAAGGCCCATCAAGGCCCATTAGTTCCCCCGGGGTTTCCGATAACCCTCCGGCACTCCGGTTTTATCCTAAACTTCTCCGGAACATTTCCGGTGTCCGAATATAGTCGTCCAATATATCAATCTTTATGTCTCAACCATTTCGAGACTCCTCGCCATGTACGTGATCACATAAGGGACTCCGAACTAACTTCGGTACATCAAAACACATAAGCTCATAATACCGATCGTCACCAAACGTTAAGCGTGCAGACCCTACGGGTTCAAGAACTATGTAGACATGACCGAGACTCACTTCCAGCTAATAACAAATAGCGGAACCTGGATGCTCATATTGGTTCCTACATATTCTACGAAGATCTTTAGCGGTCAAACCGCATAACAACATACGTTGTTCCCTTTGTCATCGGTATGTTACTTGCCCGAGATTTGATTGTCAGTATCTCAATACCTAGTTCAATCTCGTTACCGGCAAGTCTCTTTACTCGTTCCGTAATGCATCATCCTGCAACTAACTCATTAGTCACATTGCTTGCAAGGCTTATAGTGATGTGCATTACCGAGAGGGCCCAGAGATACCTCTCTGAAACACGGAGTGACAAATCCTAATCTCGATCTATGCCAACCCAACAAACACCATCGGAGACACCTGTAGAGCATCTTTATAATCATCCAGTTACGTTTTGACGTTTGATAGCACACTAAGTGTTCCTCCGGTATACGGGATTTGCATAATCTCATAGTCATAGGAACATGTATAACACATGAAGAAAGTAATAGCAATAAACTAAACGATCATAGTGCTAAGCTAACGGATGGGTCAAGTCAATCACATCATTCTCTAATGATGTGATCCTGTTCATCAAATGACAACACATGTCTATGGCTAGGAAACTTAACCATCTTTGATTAACAAGCTAGTCAAAGTAGAGGCATACTAGTGACACTGTGTTTGTCTATGTATTCACACATGTACTAAGTTTCCGGTTAATACAATTCTAGCATGAATAATAAACATTTATCATGATATAAGGAAATATAAATAACAACTTTATTATTGCCTCTAGGGCATATTTCCTTCATTCTACACATGCAAAATGGAGGAGAATAGTTCTGTCAATGAACATATATTCAAAATGTCTGGGTATCATAATCACTTGACTCAACTGGGAGTTAATCTTCCGGTTGATAGTGTCATTGACAGAGTTCTTCGATCACCGCCACCAAGCTACAAAAGCTTCGTGATGAACTATAATATGCAAGGGATGGATAAGACAATTCCCGAGCTCTTCGTGATGCTAAAGGCTGCAGAGGTAGAAATCAAGAAGGAGCATCAAGTGTTGATGGTCAACAAGACCACTAGTTTCAAGAAGAAGGGCAAAGGGAAGAAGGGGAACTTCAAGAAGAACGGCAAGCAAGTTGCTGCCCAAGCGAAGAAGCCCAAGTCTGGACCTAAGCCTGAGAATGAGTGCTTCTACTGCAAAGGGACTTGTCACTGGAAGCGGAACTGCCCCAAGTATTTGGCAGATAAGAAGGATGGCAAAGTGAAAGGTATATTTGATATACATGTTATTGATGTGTACCTTACTAATGCTCGTAGTAGTGCCTGGGTATTTGATACTGGTTCTGTTGCTCATATTAGCATCTCTAAATAGGGGCTACGGATTAAGCGAAGATTGGCTAAGGACGAGGCGACGATGCGCGTGGGAAATGGTTCCAAAGTCGATGTGATCGCCGTCGGCACGCTACTGATACGTCTCCAACGTATCTATAATTTTTTATTGTTCCATGCTATTTTATTATCAATCTTGGATGTTTTATAATCATTTTATAGTCATTTTATATCATTTTTTGGCACTAACCTATTGACATAGTGCCAAGTGCCAGTTGCTGTTTTTTCCATGCTTTTTACATCGCGGGAAATTAATATCAAACGGAGTCCAAATGCCACGAAACTCCACGATGATTTTTTTATGGGCCAGAAGGAAGGCAATGGGCCCTCGTTGCACCTGGGGGTGCCCCGAGGGGGGCACAACCCACCAGGGCGCGCCAGGAGGCCCAGCCGCACCCTGGTGGGTTGTGCCCACCTCAGGTGCCCCCCGGACCGCCTCTTTGCTCTATAAATACCCCAAAAATCTACAAACCCTAGGGGAGTCGACGAAATATTCATCCAGCCGCCGCAGAGTCCAGAACCACCAAATCCAATCTAGACACCGTCACAGAGGGGTTCACCACATCCATTGGTGCCTCTCTGATGATGCGTGAGTAGTTCTTTGTAGACCTTCAGGTCCGTAGTTAGTAGCTAGATGGCTTCCTCTCAATCTTTTGATTCTCAATCCAATGGTCTCTTGGAGATCCATATGATGTAAGTCTTTTGCGGTGTGTTTGTTGGGATCTGATGAACTTCGAGCTTATGATCAGTTATATCTTTTTATATCCATGAAAGTTATTTGAGTTTCTTTGATCTCTTATATGCATGATCTGTTATAGCCTCGTATTTCTTCTCCGATATTTGGGGTTTTGTTTGGCCAACTTGATCTATTTATCTTGCAATGGGAAGAGGTGCCTGGTTGTGATTTCGATCTTACGGTGCTTGATCCCAGTGACAGAAAGGGAACCGACACGTATGTATCGTTGCTACTAAGGATAAAAAGACGAGATCTATATCTACCGCCATATAGATAAACGGATCTTGTCTACATCATGTCATCGTTCTTATTGCATTACTCTGTTTTCAATGAACTTAATACACTAGATGCATGCTGGATAGCGGTCGATGTGTGGAGTAATAGTAGTAGATGCAGGCAGGAGTCGGTCTACTAATCTTGGACGTGATGCCTATGTAATGATCATTGCCTGGATATCGTCATGATTATTTGAAGTTCTATCAATTTCCCAACAGTAATTTGTTTACCCACCGTTTGCTATTTTTCTCGAGAGAAGACACTAGTGAAACCTACGGCCCCCGGGTCTTCTTTCTCATATATTTGCCTTGCGATCCATTTTTCCTTTGTTTTTTTATTCAGATCTATTAAACTAAAAATACAAAAATATCTTGCTGCACTTTATTTTATGTGCGATCTATTATTTCAATCTATTATAATTTTCTCCCGTCATCGTGCCTTCTGGCGCCGTTACCTGAAAGGGATTGACAACCCCTTTAACACGTCGGGTTGCGAGTGGTTGTTATTTGTGTGCAGGGGATGTTTATGTTTTGTTGCTTGGTTCTCCTACTGGTTTGATACCTTGGTGTCATTACTGAGGGAAATACTTGCCGTTACTGTGCTACATCATCCTCTCCTCTTGGGGGAAAAACCGACGTAGACTTAGCAAACATCATCAAGGGAATTTTTGGCGCCGTTGTCGGGGAGGATATTCAGCATAACCAGGTTCCTAATCACAAATCTCATCTCCTTGCAATTTACATTATTTGCCATTCGCCTCTCGTTTTCCTCTCCCCCACTTCACAAAAATTTCCCATTCACCTCTCTTTTTCCGTTCGCCGTTTCCTTGCCGGATCTGTTTTTTGAGTGCGATCTTGTTGTGTGGTCATCATGACTCAAGAGAACACCAAGTTATGTGATTTCTCAAATACCAACAACAATGATTTTATTGGCACTCCGCTTGCTCCTCCCGCCACTAGTGCAGAGACTTGTGATATTAATACTGCTTTCCTGAATCTTGTTATGGAAGACCAATTTTCCGGTACTCCTAATGAGGATGTCGCCTCCCATCTTAATATCTTCGCGGAATTATGCGATATGCAAAAGAAAAAAGATGTGGAAAATGACGTGGTCAAGATGAAATTATTTCCGTTTTCTTTGCGTGATTCCGCAAAAATTTGGTTCTCTTCTTTGCCTCGCAATAGTATCGATTCTTGGAGCAAGTGCAAAGATGCTTCTATCACTAATTATTTTCCGCCCGCAAAAATTATTTCCCTTAGAACCCAGATCATGAATTTCAAGCAACCTGAACATGAGCATGCTGCACAATCTTGGGAAAGGATGAAAATGATGCCAAGGAACTGCCCAACTCATGGGTTGAATCTTTGGATGATCATACAAAATTTTTATGCAGGGTTGAACTTTATTTCTCGTAATCTTTTAGATTCCGCCGTGGGTGGAACTTTTATGGAAATTACTTTGGGTGAAGCCACCAAATTGCTTGATAATATCATGGCAAATTATTCACAATGGCATACCGAAAGAGCTCCTACTAGTAAAAAAGTTAATTCGGTTGAAGAAATTTCTTCTTTCAGTGATAAAGTTGATGCTCTTATGAAATTGGTTGCTAGTAAAAGTGCTCCTATTGATTTTAATGATATGCCTTCGTCTACTTTGATTGAGCAAAATAGTGATGCCATTGATGTGAATTTTATCTCTTGCAATAATTTCAACAACAATGCTTATAGAGGTAATTTTAATCCTAGGCCTTTTCCTAGTAATTCCTCTAATAATTATGATAATTCCTATGGAAATCAACCTTACAATAATAATAGGAACACCTCTGATCTTGAGAATAATATTAAATAATTTATGAACACACAAAAAGTTTTCAACACTTCCATAGAAGAAAAGTTGAACAAGATTGATGATTTGTCTAGAAGTGTTGATAGAATTGCTCATGAAAATCTCAAGATGAAATTTTTTGTGCCTAAAGTTCATGAATCAATTAAATCTATTTATGTTTCTATGGATGAAAGTAAGAAAAGAACTGCTATGCTTAGAGCTAAAAGAGAATTTTTAGAAAAAGCCTTTTCCAGTGATTATTCTTGCAAAAATGATGAAGATCTTAAAATGATTGGTGTTTCTTCTATTGATTCCTTATTTAGTAAAATTAAGAATGATAAAAAAGGGACTGGAGAAGAGTCAACTTTAGGTAGAAGGCGTCCCAATATTTCGAAGGGTGAAAATCCTGTTGAGAAAATTGATAAAAGTGGGTTTGGAGAGGTCAAAACTTTAGCTAGTGATGCACCCACTATTTCGGATTACAAAGACTTTAATTATGATAGTTGCTCTTTGATTGATTGTATTTATTTTTTGCAATCCATGATAAATTCACCCCATGCTTATGAACAAAATAAAGCTTTTACTAAACATATTGTTGATGCTATGATGAAAGCTTTGGAAGAAAAGTTGGAATTAGAAGTTTCAATTCCTAGAAAATTGCATGATGAGTGGGAAACTACTATCAAAGTCAAGATTAAAAATTATGAGTGCTTTGCTTTGTGTGACTTGGGTGCTAGTGTTTATACAATTCCGAAATCTTTATGTGATGTGCTTGGTCTTACCAATCTTGAAGAGTGTTCCTTGAATTTGCACTTGGCAGATTCTACTATTAAAAAGCATATGGGAAGAATTAATGATGTTCTTATTCTTGCAAATAGAAACTATGTGCCCATAGATTTTATTGTTCTTTATATTGATTGCAATCCGTCTTGTCCAATTATTCTTGATAGACCGTTTTTACGCACTATTGGTGCCGTGATTGATATGAAAGAAGGCAATATTAAGTTCCAATTTCCCTTGAGGAAAGGTATGGAACACTTTCCTAGAACAAAAGTCAGGCCACCTTATGAATCAATCATGAGGGCATCTTATGGATCTCGAACCAAAGATGACAAAACTTAGATCCTTGCCTTATGCCTAACTAAGGGCGTAAAACTATAGCGCTTGTTGGGAGGCAACCCAATGAATAAAATTTATTTTCGCTTTTGCTTTATGTTCTTGAGTGTTTACACAATTATGCTACTGGTATGATTGTGCTTTTTATGTTTTAGTTAGTGTTTGTGCCAAGTAAAGCATATAGGATCTTCTTGGGTGATAGTTGTTTGATCTTGCTGAAAAGGACAGAAACTTTGCGCTCACGAAAATAATTTTCATAAATCACAGAAAAGAGCTTTTGCCCTGATTATTTTTGCAGAAGATTAATATAAAAATTACCCTGGTCGTCCTATTTTGGTAGAATTTATGGATTTCCATAAGTATTCGCCAAAGTCAGATTACTACAGACTGTTCTGTTTTGACAGATTCTGTTTTCTTTGTGTTGTGTGCTTATTTTGATGGCTCTATAGTTTTATTTGATGAGTTTTTGCCATAGAAAGGTTGAAATACAGTAGATGTAATACAAAAACAAAATATGAATTGGTTTAATACAACACTTATAGTAGTGGTTTGCTTTCTTATACTAACGGATCTCACGAAGGTTTTGTTGAGTTTTGTGTGATTGAAGTTTTCAAGTTTTGGGTTTTCTTACGATGGATGAAGGAAGGATGTAAGAGCCTAAGCTTGGGGATTCCCCGGCATCCCAAGATATTATCCAAAACTGAGCAACCAACTAAGCTTCGGGATGCCCCCGAGTGGCATCCCCGCTTTCTTCCAACAACTATCGGTATTTTATTCGAGGCTATATTTTTATTCGTCACATGATATGTGTTTTGCTTGGAGCATCTTGTATGATATGTGTCTTTTCTTGTATTATTTTGTGTTTTAAGTCATCAACCCTTGCTGGACACACTTATTTGAGAGAGCCAAAATTATACCATGACTTGCTAGAATTTCTCTCTATGCTTCACTTCAATCTTTTATGAGCTAGGACTTGCTCTAGTGCTTCACTTATATCTTTTTGAGCACGGTGTGCTTTGTTATTTTTGAAGAAATGATCTCTTGCTTCACTCAGATTTGTTTGAGAGTTAGTAAAATTTTGAAGAAATTCTCTCTTGCTTCACTTAAATTATTTTGAGAGAAAGAAAATTTGTTATGCTCATGATCTTCACTTATATTTGTTTCAGCTTATGAAAAGCAACACATGAAAATTAGTCCCAAAGTGATAGATATCCAAGAAGGATAAAGAAAAAAGAAATGTCATGAAGATCATTGGACAAAATAAACTTGATTCTTAGTAATAGTTTTGAGATATGGTGATGTGATATGTGAGTTATGTTGATGAGTAATTGTGCTTTAGTAAGAATATTGGTGTTAAGGTTTGTGATTCCCTATGCATGCATGAAAGTCAATAATCATGCAATGAAAATTATATCCTACTTGTGGTGCATTATTCAGTGTTAATTATGCTTAATGCTTGCTTATGAGATTATTCATTTCTTGGTTGGTTGCTTCTCAATCTTTTTGCTAGCCCTCATTTTGCACTAAGTATGGTCTCTACTTGTGCATCCAAAATCCCTTAAAACATTTTTTTCCACATGAGTCCACTATATCTACCTATATGCGGTATTCTTTTGCCGTTCTAAGCAAATTTGCATGTGCCATCTCTAATTTTCAAAATAAACTTCTCTTTTGTGTATTTGTTTCGCTCGCGGAACAGTAACGGGTGGCTAATATTTTCCATGCTGGATGTATTATTCTCACGATGGGTGTCTATTCACTTATCATTGCACGAGAGTAAGGCAAAGGTTTTAGGGATTCCCAGTCCCGAAATGCAAAAATGAATTTACTTTATGTTGTCAAATAATAAATTCCTTGGAAAGTGTTGGTACGGAAGGCACCCGTGGATACGGCTAGCCATGAAAAGTGAAAGTATGGTGGAAAAAGGAATAAACTTTATTTTCTGTTTGGGAACCGCCTATGGCATATCTAGCATGGAAAGTGTTCGTAGCTCTACGTCATTTTTGTTGGTGGGATGGATACACCTCCCAAAATGTTTTATCTCATTTTTTTCGCTTTGAGCTCTGGCACCTCTACAAATCCCTACTTCCCTCTACGAAGGGCCTTTCTTTTACTTTATGCAATTTTCATTTTTGAATTTGAGTCTCCATCTTCTCTTACAAAAGCACCAACTAGGAGGCAATATGATCACACTTAAGTATTGGGTGTAGCTAATATTCGAGTGTGTTTCATGAATGGATCAATGTTTGAGCATGATGGGCTAGGGATAACTTGTTTTAGCATTGATATTTTGAAAGACATGGTTGCTTGTTGATATGCTTGAGTATCTAAATTATTATGTCAAAACTAGACTATTGCTTTGAATCACATAAAAGTCCAAATGTCCATGCTATAAAGAAAAGAATATGATATGACTTGATGAACAACACTCCACATCAAAAATTCTGCTTTTATCACTTACCTACTCGAGGACGAGTAGGAGTTAAGCTTGGGGATGCTGATACGTCTCCAACGTATCTATAATTTTTTATTGTTACATGCTATTTTATTATCAATCTTGGATGTTTTATAATCATTTTATAGTCATTTTATACCATTTTTTGGGACTAACCTATTGACATAGTGCCGCGTGCCAGTTGCTGTTTTTTCCATGTTTTTTACATCGCAGGAAATCAATATCAAACGGAGTCCAAATGCCACGAAACTCCACGATGATTTTTTATGGGCCAGAAGGAAGGCAATGGGCCCTGGTTGCACCTGGGGGGGTGCCCCGAGGGGGCACAACCCACCAGGGCGCGCCCTGGTGGGTTGTGCCCACCTCGGGTGCCCCTCGGACCGCCTCTTTTCTCTATAAATACCCCAAAAATCCACAAACCCTAGGGGATACAAAAAAATATTCATCCAGTCACCGCAGAGTCTAGAACCACCAGATCCAATCTAGACACCGTCACAGAGGGGTTCACCACTTCCATTGGTGGCTCTCCGATGATGCGTGAGTAGTTCTTTGTAGACCTTCGGGTCCGTAGTTAGTAGCTAGATGGCTTCCTCTCTCTCTTTGGATTCTCAATACAATGGTCTCTTGGAGATCCATATGATGTAAGTCTTTTGCGATGTGTTTGTTGGGATCTGATGAACTTCGAGTTTATGATCAGTTATATCTTTTTATATCCATGAAAGTTATTTGAGTTTCTTTGATCTCTTATATGCATGGTCTCTTATAGCCTCATATTTCTTCTCCGATATTTGGGTTTTGTATGGCCAACTTGATCAATTTATCTTGCAATGGGAAGAGGTGCCCGGTAGTGGGTTCGATCTTACGGTGCTTGATCCCAGTGACAGAAAGGGAACTGACACGTATGTATCGTTGCTACAAAGGATAAAAAGACGAGATCTGTATCTACCACCATATAGATAAACGGATCTTGTGTCTACATCATGTCATCGTTCTTATTGCATTACTCTGTTTTTCCATGAACTTAATACACTAGATGCATGCTGGATAGCGGTCGATGTGTGGAGTAATAGTAGTAGATGCAGGCCTACTAATCTTGGACGTCATGCCTATGTAATGATCATTGCCTGAATATAGTCATGATTATTTGAAGTTCTATCAATTGCCCAACAGTAATTTGTTTACCCACCATTTGCTATTTTTCTCGAGAGAAGCCACTAGTGAAACCTACGGCCCCCGGGTCTTCTTTCTCATATATTTGCCTTGCGATCTATTTTTCCTTTGCGTTTTTATTTAGATCTATTAAACTAAAATACAAAATATCTTGCTGCACTTTATTTTATTTGCGATCTATTATTTCAATCTATTATAATTTTCTCCCATCATAGTGCCTTCTGGCGCCCGTTACCCGAAAGGGATTGACAACCCCTTTAACACGTCGGGTTGCGAGTGGCTGTTATTTGTGTGCAGGGGCTGTTTACGTTTTGTTTCTTGGTTCTCCTATTGGTTCAATACCTTGGTTTCATTACTGAGGGAAATACCTACCGTTGCTGTGCTACATCATCCTCTCCTCTTGGGGGAAACACCGACGTAGTCTTAGCAAACATCATCAACTACCTCTACATCTACCTTCGGGATTAGTTTTAGACTTGAATAATTGTATTTGGTGCCAGCGTTAAGCATGAACATTATATCTGGATCTCGTTTGATGCGAGACGGTTATTCATTTAAATCAGAGAATAATGGTTGTTTTATTTATATGAGTAATATCTTTTATGGTCATGCACCCTTGATGAGTGGTCTATTTTTACTGAATCTCGATAGTAGTGATACACATATTCATAGTGTTGAAGCCAAAAGATATAAGTTTAATAATGATAGTGCAACTTATTTGTGGCACTGCCATTTAGGTCATATTGGTGTAAAGCGCATGAAGAAACTCCATGCTGATGGGCTTTTGGAATCACTTGATTGTGAATCACTTGATGCTTGCGAACCATGCGTCATGGGCAAGATGACTAAGACTCCGTTCTCCGGAACAATGGAGCGAGCAACAGACTTGTTGGAAATAATACACACTGATGTATGCGGTACGACGAGTACTAAGGCTCGCGGCGGGTATCGTTATTTTCTTACCTTCACAGATGATTTGAGCAGATATGGGTATATCTACTTGATGAAACATAAGTCTGAAACATTTGAAAAGTTCAAAGAATTTCAGAGTGAAGTGTAAAATCATCGTAACAAGAAAATAAAGTTTCTACGATCTGATCGTGGACGTGAATATTTGAGTTACGAGTTTGGTCTTCATTTGAAACAATACGGAATAGTTTCGCAACTCACGCCACCCGGA
Organism: Triticum aestivum; assembly: GCF_018294505.1. Lineage (NCBI taxonomy): Eukaryota > Viridiplantae > Streptophyta > Magnoliopsida > Poales > Poaceae > Triticum > Triticum aestivum. Next base: position 309,632,386 of record NC_057796.1, on the reverse strand, counting down.
ACACCCCAGCGTAATGGTGTGTCCGAACGTCGTAACCGCACTTTATTAGATATGGTGCGATCTATGATGTCTCTTACTGATTTACCTCTATCATTTTGGGGTTATGCTTTAGAGACGGCTGCATTCACGTTAAATAGGGCACCATCTAAATCCGTTGAGACGACACCATATGAATTATGGTTTGGCAAGAAACCCAAGTTGTCGTTTCTTAAAGTTTGGGGCTGCGATGCTTATGTGAAAAAGCTTCAACCTGATAAGCTCGAACCCAAATCGGAGAAATGTGTCTTCATAGGATACCCAAAGGAGACTATTGGGTACACCTTCTATCACAGATCCGAAGGCAAAATATTCGTTGCTAAGAATGGATCCTTTGTAGAGAAGGAGTTTCTCTCGAAAGAAGTGAGTGGGAGGAAAGTAGAACTTGATGAGGTAATTGTACCTACTCCCTTATTGGAAAGTAGTTCATCACAGAAATCAGTTCGAGTGATTCCTACACCAATTAGTGAGGAAACTAATGATGATATCATGAAGCTTCTGATCAAGTTACTACCGAACCTCGTAGGTCAACCAGAGTAAGATCCGCACCAGAGTGGTATGGTAATACTGTTCTGGACGTCATGTTACTTGACCATGACGAACCTACGAACTATGATGAAGTGATGGTGAGCCCAGATTCCGCGAAATGGCTTGAGGCCATGAAATCTGAGATGGGATCCATGTATGAGAACAAAGTGTGGACTTTGGTTGACTTGCCCGATGATCGGCAAGCCATAGGAAATAAATGGATCTTCAAGAAGAAGACCGAGGCTGACGGTAATGTTACTGTCTACAAAGCTCGACTTGTTGCAAAAGGTTTTCGACAAATTCAAGGGGTTGACTACGATGAGACTTTCTCACCCGTAGCGATGCTTAAGTCTGTCCGAATCATGTTAGCAATTGCCGCATTTTATGATGAAGAAGGTTCACAGCGACAACGAAACAGAGTTCAAGAACGCAAATATGGATACCTTTCTTGACGAAGAAGGGATTTCACACGAGTTCTCGGCTACGTACACACCTCAACAAAATGGAGTTGTTGAGAGGAAGAACCGGACTCTTATTGAGATGGCGAGTACGATGCTTGATGAGTACAAGACGCCAAAACACTTTTGGATGTTAGCGGTTGAGACAGCTTGTCATGCAACAAATCGCCTGTATCTTCACAAGCTACTCGGCAAGACGGCATAGGAGCTTCTCACCGGTAACAAACCCCAAGTTGGATACTTTCGAGTATTCGGCTCAAAGTGTTACATTCTTGATAAGCATCGTCGTTCTAAATTTGCTCCTAAATCTCATGTAGGTTTCCTACTTGGTTATGGCTCAAACTCTCACACTTACCGTGTCTACAACAATTTCACCCGAAAGGTTGAAGAGACTGTAGATGTGAAGTTTGATGAATCTAACGGCTCGCAAGTAGAGCAATTGCCAATTGATGTAGGAGACAAAGACCCTTCGGAAGCAATCCAAGACTTGTCTATTGGCAAGATTCGTCCAACAGAGGTGAAGGAGAGTACCTCGTCCGTCCAAGTGGAAGCTTCTACCTCACAACAAGGTGAACCAAGAGTTGACATGGAAGCATCCACAAGTGGGACACGCCAAGATGAAGAAAACGAGGAAGTGCATCAAGATGAACCTCATCAACCTCCTTCTCCAACACGACAAGAGAACGACAACGTCAACAATGAAGAAGGCCAAGAAGAAGGACAAGATGATGAAGAAGATGTTCCACCCTGACCCAAGCAAAAGCTCTCACGAGTTCGAGCAAGAGTCTCAAGAGACCATCCCGTCGAACAAATCTTCAATTATATCCAAACCGGGAGAATCACTCGCTCTAAAACTCGTTTGGCTAATTTTTGTGAACATTATTCATTCATCTCTAGAATTGAACCTATGAAAGTTGAAGAAGCACTAGAAGATCCGGATTGGATAAATGCCATGCATGAAGAGCTACACAACTTTGAGAGAAACCAAGTGTGGACATTGGTCGAGAAGCCCGACAACAACCACAACATCATCAGTACCAAATGGGTGTTTCTCAACAAGCAAGACGAAGATGGACAAGTCGTTCACAACAAGGCACGTCTCGTCGCCCAAGGCTACACTCAAGTAAAAGGTATGGACTATGGTGAGACATACGCCCCTGTTGCTAGACTTGAGTCCATCCGCATCTTACTTGCCTATGCTAATCATCATGATATTACCTTGTACCAAATGGACATTAAAAGTGCTTTTCTAAATGGTGAAATTGAGGAGGAAGTTTATGTTAAACAACATCCCGGATTTGTTAATCCTAAGAAACCCGACCATGTTACAAACTTCACAAAGCTCTTTATGGTCTTAAACAAGCTCCTAGAGCGTGGTATAAATGCTTGACCAAGTTCCTTATTGAAAAAGGCTTTGAGATTGGAAAAATAGATTCTACTCTTTTTACTAAAAGGGTTAATGGTGAATTATTTGTGTGCCAAATCTATGTTGATGTTATCATATTTGGTTCGACTAACCCTCATTTTAGTGCAAAGTTTGGGAAGCTAATGTCGAAGAAGTTTGAGATGTCTATGATGAGTGAACTCAAGTTCTTTCTTGGTTTGCAAATCAAGCAAACTAAGGAAGGCACCTTTGTTTCTCAAACAAAGTACACCAAGGACTTATTCAAGAAGTTCAACATGCAAGAAAGCAAAGGTATGAAAACTCCCATGCCTACTAGTGGACATCTTGACTTGACCAAGGATGGCAAAACGGTTGACCAAAAGGTTTACCGTTCTATGATTGGTTCATTGTTATATCTATGTGCCTCCCATCCCGATATTATGCTAAGTGTGTGCATGTGTGCACGATATCAAGCGGCCCCCAAAGAATGTCATCTTAAGGCTGTGAAAAGGATAGTGAGATACTTAATTCACACACCAAATTTTGGCATTTGGTATCCTAAGGGGTCTTCTCTTGATCTTGTCGGCTACTCCGATTCGGACTATGTCGGAGACAAGGTTGATAGAAAATCCACTTCAGTTACTTGTCAATTTCTTGGTAGATCTCTTGTGTCTTGGTCCTCCAAGGAACAGAACGCGGTATCCTTATCCACCGCCGAAGCGGAATACATTGCCACCGGTTCATGTTGTGCTCAGTTACTTTGGATGACCCAAACTCTTAAGGATTATGGGATCAATGTGAAACATGTTCCATTACTTTGTGACAATGAAAGTGCTATTAAGATTGCTCACAATCCCGTGCAACATTCTCGAACTAAGCATATAGAAGTTTGTCATCATTTCATTCGAGATCATGTTGCTAAAGGAGACATTGATCTTAAGCATGTTCGTACCAATAAGCAATTAGCGGATATATTCACCAAACCGCTTGATGAGAAAGTATTTTTCCGTTTGAGAGGAGAATTGAACATCATTGATGCTTCAAACTTGGAGTAGAAACTCCATTTGGATACATGCAAGGCATGACCCTATGACTAATCCTTGACTTTTCTCTTATAATGATGATCATGTGTCTTGGATATACTTGTACCCTTGCATGCTATGTAAGCATTGTAGGTACTTGGGTGAATCTAAATCTATGAGATTGCAACTCACTCACAACTTGAGCAATCTCTACATCACCAAGTCTCTACAACATGGTGGTTGAAGACAAGGAAGCTTGAAACCCTTCAACATATCCTTTGACAAATTCTATATATCAAATTTCATTATTGTCATTTTGGATACACAAGTGCTCTTCCTTGCAAGACTAACCCATGTAGGGTAGATGAACTCAAATCCAAGTGGTGCTCCAAATCCTTGATGAGCTACATCAACCTTGAGCATCCCACACAAGTTCGACTACATGATCAAATACAACACCACCACCCAAGGTATGTTATTCCATCTTAGAGAAGCTTTACCCCAGGTCATGGGTCAAAGCAGCTCAACAAGATGTGAATACATCAAAATGCTTAAACGAAAAATGGTAACCCCATTTTGAGCTTAAACGATGAGTATGACTTACGACCAAGTGTTTTCACTTGACTCCTCGGTCAATATACTCTAACATAGGTGACTTTGTCGCCGCCCAATTCTAGATGAAGTTCTCTAGTGTCTCCGTGTGTTTTTTCATTTGTCTCTTGCATACCTTGTTTCCCTTCTTTAAAAAAAACTTCATCTAGATTATTTTTTCTTTGTTCTGCATTTCCTGCATCTAATTCATTGCAAATCCTTCAGTAAATTCATTGCAAATCCTTGTGAGATCCTATTTGCCTAGTGAGCTGAGGTGACAAAATGTTATCTCTGTGTTGAACTCGGACACACCGTGTGACGCCCGGGTAATCAAGCTACAATAACCCACTGGTAATGATGCCACGTCACCACGATTACTGTTGCTAATCTCGTGCTAGTTTAGAACCGATCCAAATTCAAATTTAAGATTAAGTCGAACAGTTAAAGTTTTCAAAAGTGAAAACTAAAATGTTGTAAATGTGTTAAATAAATCCTGGGTAATAGTGGTGAAGAAACCTAAATTTAATAAAATGATTAAGTGTTCAAAATAATTAAAACTGTAGGTTAAATAATAAAATAAATGCCTTTTAAATTTTATAAAATGTTAAACTATTTTAGTTGGGATAAGAATTAATGTGGCAGTAGTTTATTTAGAAGTACCAATTTAGGTGTTAGTGATAATTTTTACTAAAACTAAAAAAAATGTAACTAAAATAAAATAGGAAAGAAAAAATAAAAATAAAGAAAATAAAACAAAGTAAAAAAAACCCCTAGCCCACTGGGCCACGACCCAACAGGCCGGCCCACCCCGGTCCACCTAACCCACTACTACCCCCCCACTACTCCGTAACCCTAACCCACGACCGCACAACCCCCCACCCCCCGATCCCCTCTCCCCCGACCCCCACCTCTCCTCTCTGCCCCCCCCCCGATCGGATCTGGATCGGGGCGGTTGGCCCCGACGCCGGCGACGCCGCCTCGTCTCCCCCCTCTGCACCTCGGCAGCCCCGAGCCGGCCCCGACGCCCGTCCGCACCGCCCCATCCCCTCCGCCCCCGATCTGGAACTCGGGCTCGGCCCTGACGCCACCGCCGCGCGGAGCTCGCCGTCGTCCGCCCCGTCCTCTCCCTCGCCGGCCTGCTTCCTCCTCCCCACCGGTCTGCCTCCACTCCGTCCACGTCGTCCCCGTCCCCCCACCTCGAGCACCGCGGCCCTTGACCCTGCGAACCCCGGTGACGCCCCGGGCCTCTCCCCCTCCACCTCTTCCCCTCCGTCGCCGTGCACACTCGCCGATCGGGCCCCGAACGTGCTCACCGCATCGGCCATGGCCTCGCTCACCGACGCCCGCACGCGCCGGCCGCCCTGGCCGCGCCCGCGCACCCCTGCTTGACGACGGCCCGCGCGCGCTGCCCCCTGGCCAGCGCCGGCCTTCGCCAAGCCGCTCGCCCGCGGCGACCGCATTCCCCGCCGGCGCGCCCTCCACGGCTAGGGCCCCGGCGTCCCCCACCGGCGACTGCCCGCCTCGCCACGGCCTCGCCCTCCTCTGCACGCTCCGTCGCCCTTGCTCCCCGCGCCTCGCCACTGATTGCCGTGGCTCGCCCGCCGTCGCCCGCCTCTGTCACTAGCTCCGGCACCGCCGCCCCGTCGCCGTCCCAGGCCTCGCCCTGTCCACCGCGGATCGCCCCCCCACTTGCCGATGTTCTGGCTGCTCGCGCCCACGCCGCGGGCTGCGTCCGGGGCCAGCCCCGTTCGGTCTCGGGCACGGGCACCACGCTCGCACCCAGCGCCCGAACCCACTATGGCCCCTAGGGCCAATGACAGGAGGGGCCCAGCCCCTGAACGTTAAAAAAAGGAATTTAAAATAATAATAATAATAATAACTAAATATTAATTAATTAACTTAATTAATCTATTTAATTAAACCTAATTAACCTGCTAATAAATCTAACTACTGTCAATTAGATAACAGCCTATGACATGCGGGACCCACCCATTTAGTTGACTGGTCAACGGTCAACTTTGACCGCTTGCATCACGCTGATGTCATGATGACGTCATAAATGCCTTTTGATTTAATTAATTCTGCTAATCCTAATAATGATTTAAATCTTTTAAAATTAATATAAAATAAACCGTAGCTCGGATGAAAATACTTTGTACATGAAAGTTGCTCAGAACGACGAGACGAATCCGGATACGCAGCCCGTTCGTCCGCCACACATCCCTAACATATCGAACTCGCAACTTTCCCCCTCCGGTTCATCTGTCCGAAAACGCGAAACACCGGGAATACTTTCCCGGATGTTTCCCCCCTTCGCCGGTATCACCTACTACCGCGTTTGGGCACACCTAGCATCACGCTTTGTCTTGTCATGCACCGTCATGCTTATGTTTGCATTATATTTATTGTTTCTTCCCCCTCTTCTCTCGTTAGACACCGAGACCGACGCCGCTACTACCCAGTACGACTACGGTGTTGACAACCCCTCCTTCTCGGCTGAGCTTCCAGGCAAGCCCCCCCCTTGATCACCAGATATCGCCTATTCTTCTCTATACTGCTTGCATTAGAGTAGTGTAGCATGTTACTGCTTTCGGTTAATCCTATTCTGATGCATAGCCTGTCATTGTTGCTACAGTTGTTACCCTTACCTGCTATCCTACTGCTTAGTATAGGATGCTAGTGTTCCATCAGTGGCCCTACACTCTTGTCCGTCTGCCATGCTATACTACTGGGCCGTGATCACTTCGGGAGGTGATCACGGGTATATACTATATACTTTATATACATGACACATGTGGTGACTAAAGTCGGGTCGGCTCGTTGAGTACCCGCAAGTGATTCTGATGAGGGGGCTGAAAGGACAGGTGGCTCCATCCCGGTAGAGGTGGGCCTGGGTTCCTGACGGCCCCCGACTGTTACTTTATGGCGGAGCGACAGGGCAGGTTGAGACCACCTAGGAGAGAGGTGGGCCTGGCCCTGGTCGGCGTTCGCGGATACTTAACACGCTTAACGAGATCTTGGTATTTGATCTGAGTCTGGCCATTTGGTCTATACGCACTAACCAACTACGCGGGAACAGTTATGGGCACTCGACGTCGTGGTATCAGCCGAAGCTCTTCTTGACGTCAGCGACGGAGCGGCGCGCGCCGGATTGGACTGGAACGCCTGCTAGGCTAGGTCTGCTTCCGGCCGCGTACGCAACGTGCAGGTGTGCAATGGGCGATGGGCCCAGACCCCTGCGCGCATAGGATTTAGACCGGCGTGCTGACCTCTCTGTTGAGCCTAGGTGGGGCTGCGACGTGTTGATCTTCCGCGGCCGGGCATGACCCAGAAAGTGTGTCCGGCCAAATGGGATCGAGCGTGTTGGGTTATGTGGTGCACCCCTGCAGGGAAGTTTATCTATTCGAATAGCCGTGTCCCTCGGTAAAAGGACGACCCGGAGTTGTACCTTGACCTTATGACAACTAGAACTGGATACTTAATAAAACACACCCTTCCAAGTGCCAGATACAACCCGGTGATCGCTCTCTAACAGGGCGACGAGGAGGGGATCGCCGGGTAGGATTATGCTATGCGATGCTACTTGGTGAACTTACCATCTACTCTCTTCTACATGCTGCAAGATGGAGGTGGCCAGAAGCGTAGTCTTCGACAGGATTAGCTATCCCCCTCTTATTCTGGCATTCTGCAGTTCAGTCCACCGATATGGCCCTTTACACATATACCCATGCATATGTAGTGTAGCTCCTTGCTTGCGAGTACTTTGGATGAGTACTCACGGTTGCTTTTCTCCCTCTTTTCCCCTTTCTATACCTGGTTGTCGCAACCAGATGCTGGAGTCCAGGAGCTAGAGATCCCGAGGATGATTCTACATGGAGTTCGGCTTCGAGGAGTAGTTAGGAGGTCCCAGGCAGGAGGCCTTGCCTTTTCGATCGTTGCTACTTTTGTGCTAGCCTTCTTAAGGCAAACTTGTTTAACTTATGTCTGTACTCAGATATTGTTGCTTCCGCTGACTCGTCTTTGATCGAGCAATTGTATTCGAGCCCTCGAGGCCCCTGGCTTGTATTATGATGCTTGTATGACTTATTTATGTTGTAGAGTTGTGTTGTGATATCTTCCCGTGAGTCCCTGATCTTGATCGTACACATTTGCATGCATGATTAGTGTACGATTGAAACGGGGCCGTCACAAGTTGGTATCAGAGCCAACTCCCTATAGGAATCCCCCTTCCACACTCCTTGGCCGAAGTTGAGTCTAGTCAGTGAAAACTGTTTTACTAACATGGCTGTGTGGCTTACGGGCCCACGTCGCCATTGGGTGGTAGTAGGATCTTTTATTCCTCAACCTATACTCTAGGACTCTGACATCTCTTCTATTCGGATTAAACGATTTTACTAACTCTGACTCTAGGTTCTCGATAATACTTTCTCCCGGAGAGCCCCTTATTACAGATGATCGTCTACTGCACCAGAAGGATCCGAAGATACTCTCCGATGTTCTCTTGAGACTTTATGATGTCGCTTTTGCAATTCCCTTCCATCGATAAACCCTGTGGATAACCACGTATACTCGCCATTCATACAATGCTTCCCAGTTGATCTTGTTATTACAAGATACCTCGAAATTCTCTTTGTTGCTCCGAGAATCCTTTGAGCTTACTGCCTTGCTGTTCTTTGCCACATGAATACCACTATGGATAATTTCTAGCACTCACCGGATATTTGCTCATCCCCAGTTGATTCATGTATTTCACAAAAGTCTTCAACATACTATTTGAACTTTCGAAATCCTGAATAGCCTATTGCTCTTGAAATTCTTACTTGCTTGCATTATGGTTAATCCCATAAGTCTATAATCTTATTGGCATCTCTTGTCATTATCATTTTGAGTCCGTTGATTCAATTTGTTGCGAATGCTCGCAATCCTCAATCAGATCCTAGAATTCATCCTTTCGGCTCAGACGTCATTTTAAACGTGAGCTGGATCTCGACCAATCAATTTGCCATCGATTGTACCCCTAAGCCTACTCAACTTATCCATCCTTGATCAGAGCGTTGCTCCTGATCCCCTGATTTGGAAATCATAATTCTTTTGCATTTGAACTTTGAATTAGTCAGTTGTTTCTATAATCAGATCTCCTTGCATTCTTCTTCCTCTGGTTGAGTACCGATGCTCACATCAGATCCCTTGTGGACCATCGGTTCCTTTGTTGGATTTTATCCGATAGTGTCCTTCATATTGAATATCCTTGTGAGCCTTTCCATGGGTATATAATGCCTTTGGTAAATTGTATCATCTGCTTTTGAACAATGCTCTACTTTCGAGCTTGTAATATTTACTATTGAAGCTTGTGGTATATGTTTCCACGATACCCTGACGGGTTGAACCTACGCCTTCCCTAATCCGTGTGAACCCGAAAGATTACACGGGTCATACTTATCTGGTATTGCACCAGGTAAAAACTTTCAACAACTAATGTCATTTTCGAAATACGAGAGGTGAATGAAAGGTTATGCGTTGAACAAGTGGGAGTCGACCTTGAACCCTGAGTTCATGCCCATGGACACGATGTATACCTTATCATGGAAGCTTCTCTTAAAATAATTATCCCCTTGTTATAAGTTCATCTGGTATCCGTGGACGTGGTTCCGACCATGTTTCTCCTTGATTCCGTTTCTCGTGCAAGTTTGAGCACTTGTCTTCTGCAGAGCAATACCCTAGTCCAACCTCTACCTTGATCTGTCGTCAAGTATTACCCCCTGGTATCTCAAGATTATCATGGAACTGCATAACTTCTTATGAGTTCTTCATCAAGTGCTACATTCTCACTGATTCCAATTTTCCACGGGCTCTGAGTTATTAGTCACTCGAGAACACCGATAAGTGAATCAATTCCGCACTCCGATTCAATAACTCTAAGTAATTCTTGTTGCTTACGAGTTTAATAATCCTTCAAGTCATTTCTAGCCTTATCGGCTATATCATTATCGTGCAAACTTTTTAACTGTGCTACCCGGTCCTTCCCGGAACACAACTTTCAACGATGAGCTAAGCTTATGTCGATCTCCCTTGTCTTATCGTTTCACCTCGAATGGCAAGCTTGATTCCTAGTTGGTGTTGTATCCATAGTTCCAATAATCTTTTGCTGCATCAGTCCTTCTGCTTGAGCAGGCGCTGTTCGATTACATCTTCATGAAACCTCTCAGCAAATGTGTCGTGATCATCATCAACCTTATGAGCTCTTCCAGGATATCAATTGAGTGCATGATGAGAAATACCATCCTTGCCCTCGATGATCTGTGTTATCATCGACCACCTTATTGCCTTCCCACCAACACAAGCTTGTTCGTGTTTGGTGTTATACCTTGAGTTCCTTGCTATCCAGCAATTGTTCTTCTTTACCTTGGAACATTAACATCTCTTATGTCATCTATGTTGTGAGAATTTCACCACCTCTTAAGAATTCTTGGTATGGTGATACTTCTCACCATCACCATTCTTTCTGGGGTCCTCGTGTTGATTCCAACCGGGGTACCAACAAGTGAGCGGTGCTGTTTGGATTCTGCCCTTCTAGCAACCCTATTCCTTTGAAGTTAATGGTCGGACGCTCATTCTTAGACTATTGATTATTGAATCACCATTCCGACGTTGGTCGTGCAACCCAGCCCATATTTCGGGTGCACCTTTCAACCAATGTTTAATTGTGTATGTTTTCCTCGAGCATACATCATTATACCATTTGAATTGACAAATGTTATCTCCTTGTTGACATACTTGTGGAAATCCATCTTTTGGAAATCTGGAGGAATTGTCGCTGAGTCCATCAGCCACCCCCTCACACTCTCCTTGATTTAATGATGAACTCTTCGGAACTCGCTTCCATAGTTCAATTCTCGAGAATCTTACAATGTCATCTCGACAATTTGTGTTGCACCTTTCTTCTCAGGCATCCTGAGTCTGAGTTATCCTGACACCAATCAGATCTGAATCTCGGACAGATATGATGGTTGGAACATATTTCCAAGAGTTATAACATTGGTCTTATGTGACCCGGTAAGGTGATGTCGTGCCTAGCACACCTGGCCGGTTGGCCCTATTGTTATAGATTCCTTTTCAGCAAGGTTATCCATTCTTCCATGAGGAAATTGTAAGACTTATTCTACAAGTTATTCCTGATGGATCCTGTGTGTTTTCAAAGTCTGATCTTCACCTGATGACCATGTCAATGCTATCTCGAAGCATATCTAAGGTACTCCGATCTTCAATAAAAACATTTGAAGCACAATGCTAAATTTTCGTTATCAATTATTCAAACACCGTTCTTTGGGTAATGTCATGAACTTCCTCTTCCCTAACCTAAATGGTTCTCTTCTAACCATTGTCCTTGGGAAGGATATACCCCCTGAAATATGTGTTTAAACACATTTTCCTTTCCATTGTTCTGTTTAATCTGATAATCATATTTTCCTTTCCATTGGTTGGTTTAACGTTTCTGGTGATCATTATGATCTAAGCAGTATTAATTCCCTGCTTGTGCAAACACCTCGGTGTACAACTCTGTCAGTAAGACCCTGTTACTATTGTTGGTGACATTCCGGTAACCACCGATGGACGAGAACTTTGCCTATTGGTCCGCCTCGTTTCAACGAGCAGGAAAATGGTTCTCTTCGTCCCTCGCCCTTGGTACCGACGATGTTGCTGACATATAACTGACAGGCTACCCTCTGACATGCCTTGCTATCATGATCGTGCAAGATGTCACCGCCCTTCCTACTTTAACCACATGGTGGGCCCATAACCCACAGTTCCACAGGATCAAAACCTGACTCTCCTGTGCACCCCCTGTTCCCAAATTTATTCATCGCGCGTGGCCTCGTATGTAATTCACGGACCACCGTCCTACTGATCTATTCTGGTATCAGACGCAATACTTACTCTCGCTGCTTGAACCCCTTTCACACTTTGTTTCAGGCATCGAACGATTCACCCGCTCGAAACTTCTCATGGTACCTACTTACCTTGCTCTCGATATTGTCTTAAGTTTCCATTCAAGAGTTACTTTCCGCCACCATCCCCGATGTTATCAACCAGATAGTCAACCTTTCAGAGGTCCGTTTTTCCGAAGTTACCCCTTGTCCTTCATATGTACAATGAAAATCCCGAAGAAAGGATGACGACTTGATCATGGTGACTTGAAGCAGAGTAATGAAGACATCAACAAAAGGGATCAACCTCTTTGAAAGGGGCAGCCAAGACCGACAAGACTCGTTAGGTTTTCGCTACCAGCACTTTTTCCCCCTTACTCCACCGCTTAAATCTCGGGACGAGATTTCTTGTAGTGGAGGAGAATTGTGACGCCCGGGTAATCAAGCTACAGTAACCCTCTGGTAATGATGCCACGTCACCACGATTACTGTTGCTAATCTCGTGCTAGTTTAGAACCGATCCAAATTCAAATTTAAGATCAAGTCGAACAGTTAAAGTTTTCAAAAGTGAAAACTAAAATGTTGTAAATGTGTTAAATAAATCCTGGGTAATAGTGGTGAAGAAACCTAAATTTAATAAAATGATTAAGTGTTCAAAATAATTAAAACTGTAGGTTAAATAATAAAATAAATGCCTTTTAAATTTTATAAAATGTTAAACTATTTTAGTTGGGATAAGAATTAATGTGGCAGTAGTTTATTTAGAAGTACCAATTTAGGTGTTAGTGATAATTTTTACTAAAACTAAAATAAAATGTAACTAAAATAAAATAGGAAAGAATAAATAAAAATAAAGGAAATAAAACAAAGTCAAAAAAACAAACAAACCCCCTGGCCCACTGGGCCACGACCCAACAGGCCGGCCCACCCCGGTCCACCTAACCCACTACTACCCCCCCCACTACTCCGTAACCCTAACCCACGACCGCACAACCCCCCACCCCCCGACCCCCACCTCTCCTCTCTGCCCCCCGATCGGATCTGGATCGGGGCGGTTGGCCCCGACGCCGGCGACGCCGCCTCGTCTCCCCCCTCTGCACCTCGGCAGCCCCGAGCCGGCCCCGACGCCCGTCCGCACCGCCCCATCCCCTCCGCCCCCGATCTGGAACTCGGGCTCGGCCCTGACGCCACCGCCGCGCGGAGCTCGCCGTCGTCCGCCCCGTCCTCTCCCTCGCCGGCCTGCTTCCTCCTCCCCACCGGTCTGCCTCCACTCCGTCCACGTCGTCCCCGTCCCCCCACCTCGAGCACCGCGGCCCTTGACCCTGCGAACCCCGGTGAGGCCCCGGGCCTCTCCCCCCTCCACCTCTTCCCCTCCGTCGCCGTGCACACTCGCCGACCGGGGCCCGAACGTGCTCACCGCATCGGCCATGGCCTCGCTCACCGACGCCCGCACGCGTCGGCCGCCCTGGCCGCGCCCGCGCACCCCTGCTTGACGACGGCCCGCGCGCGCTGCCCCTGGCCAGCGCCGGCCTTCGCCAAGCCGCTCGCCCGCGGCAACCGCATTCCCCGCCGGCGCGCCCTCCACGGCTAGGGCCCCGGCGTCCCCCACCGGCGACTGCCCCGCCTCGCCACGGCCTCGCCCTCCTCTGCACGCTCCGTCGCCCTTGCTCCCCGCGCCTCGCCACTGATTGCCGTGGCTCGCCCGCCGTCGCCCGCCTCTGTCACTAGCTCCGGCACCGCCGCCCCGTCGCCGTCCCTGGCCTCGCCCCGTCCACCGCGGATCGCCCCCCCCCACTGGCCGGCGTTCTGGCTGCCGGCGCCCACGCCGCGGGCTGCGTCCGGGGCCAGCCCCGTTCGGTCTCGGGCACGGGCACCACGCCCGCACCCAGCGCCCGAACCCACTATGGCCCCTAGGGCCAATGACACGAGGGGCCCAGCCCCTGAACGTTAAAAAAAGGAATTTAAAATAATAATAATAATAATAATAACTAAATATTAATTAATTAACTTAATTAATCTAGTTAATTAAACCTAATTAACCTGCTAATAAATCTAACTACTGTCAATTAGATAACAGCCTATGACATGCGGGACCCACCCATTTAGTTGACTGGTCAACGGTCAACTTTGACCGCTTGCATCACGCTGATGTCATGATGACGTCATAAATGCCTTTTGATTTAATTAATTCTGCTAATCCTAATAATGATTTAAATCTTTTAAAATTAATATAAAATAAACCGTAGCTCGGATGAAAATACTTTGTACATGAAAGTTGCTCAGAACGACGAGACGAATCCGGATACGCAGCCCGTTCGTCTGCCACACATCCCTAACATATCGAACTCGCAACTTTCCCCCTCCGGTTCATCTGTCCGAAAACGCGAAACACCGGGAATACTTTCCCGGATGTTTCCCCCCTTCGCCGGTATCACCTACTACCGCGTTTGGGCACACCTAGCATCACGCTTTGTCTTGTCATGCACCGTCATGCTTATGTTTGCATTATATTTATTGTTTCTTCCCCCTCTTCTCTCGTTAGACACCGAGACCGACGCCGCTACTACCCAGTACGACTACGGTGTTGACAACCCCTCCTTCTCGGCTGAGCTTCCAGGCAAGCCCCCCCCCTTGATCACCAGATATCGCCTATTCTTCTCTATACTGCTTGCATTAGAGTAGTGTAGCATGTTACTGCTTTCGGTTAATCCTATACTGATGCATAGCCTGTCATTGTTGCTACAGTTGTTACCCTTACCTGCTATCCTACTGCTTAGTATAGGATGCTAGTGTTCCATCAGTGGCCCTACACTCTTGTCCGTCTGCCATGCTATACTACTGGGCCGTGATCACTTCGGGAGGTGATCACGGGTATATATTATATACTTTACATACATGACACATGTGGTGACTAAAGTCGGGTCGGCTCGTTGAGTACCCGCAAGTGATTCTGATGAGGGGGCTGAAAGGACAGGTGGCTCCATCCCGGTAGAGGTGGGCCTGGGTTCCTGACGGCCCCCGACTGTTACTTTGTGGCGGAGCGACAGGGCAGGTTGAGACCACCTAGGAGAGAGGTGGGCCTGGCCCTGGTCGGCGTTCGCGGATACTTAACACGCTTAACGAGATCTTGGTATTTGATCTGAGTCTGGCCATTTGGTCTATACGCACTAACCAACTACGCGGGAACAGTTATGGGCACTCGACGTCGTGGTATCAGCCGAAGCTCTTCTTGACGTCAGCGACGGAGCGGCGCGCGCCGGATTGGACTGGAACGCCTGCTAGGCTAGGTCTGCTTCCGGCCGCGTACGCAACGTGCAGGTGTGCAATGGGCGATGGGCCCAGACCCCTGCGCGCATAGGATTTAGACCGGCGTGTTGACCTCTCTGTTGAGCCTAGGTGGGGCTGCGACGTGTTGATCTTCCGCGGCCGGGCATGACCCAGAAAAGTGTGTCCGGCCAAATGGGATCGAGCGTGTTGGGTTATGTGGTGCACCCCTGCAGGGAAGTTTATCTATTCGAATAGCCGTGTCCCTCGGTAAAAGGACGACCCGGAGTTGTACCTTGACCTTATGACAACTAGAACTGGATACTTAATAAAACACACCCTTCCAAGTGCCAGATACAACCCGGTGATCGCTCTCTAACAGGGCGACGAGGAGGGGATCGCCGGGTAGGATTATGCTATGCGATGCTACTTGGTGAACTTACCATCTACTCTCTTCTACATGCTGCAAGATGGAGGTGGCCAGAAGCGTAGTCTTCGACAGGATTAGCTATCCCCCTCTTATTCTGGCATTCTGCAGTTCAGTCCACCGATATGGCCCTTTACACATATACCCATGCATATGTTGTGTAGCTCCTTGCTTGCGAGTACTTTGGATGAGTACTCACGGTTGCTTTTCTCCCTCTTTTCCCCTTTCTATACCTGGTTGTCGCAACCAGATGCTGGAGTCCAGGAGCTAGAGATCCCGAGGATGATTCTACATGGAGTTCGGCTTCGAGGAGTAGTTAGGAGGTCCCAGGCAGGAGGCCTTGCCTTTTCGATCGTTGCTACTTTTGTGCTAGCCTTCTTAAGGCAAACTTGTTTAACTTATGTCTGTACTCAGATATTGTTGCTTCCGCTGACTCATCTATGATCGATCAATTGTATTCGAGCCCTCGAGGCCCCTGGCTTGTATTATGATGCTTGTATGACTTGTTTATGTTGTAGAGTTGTGTTGTGACATCTTCCCGTGAGTCCCTGATCTTGATCGTACACATTTGCGTGCATGATTAGTGTACGATTGAAACGGGGGCGTCACACACCGGATTGCCACTTTCGGTCAAGTCGAACCATTTCGGTGCTACCGAAGTAAACAACTCGCTGTTACCGATTTCAGTGCTGAGAAGACACTTTGCCATTTGCATCCTGCATATTTGTTCCAGCTCCACTCAATGATTCTTGTCCTCTACCAGCATCACATTCAATATGTTGCTTTGCTCTGTGACTCAAGGACCAAACCTATTCTGACTCATAATCCAGAAGATCCCTTCTTGGAAATTGATGTCAAAGGGGGAGAGAGAGATCACATCAAAGCTTAATTACTTCAAAAAGGGGGAGAGTACTTCAAAGGGGGAGAATGCCTAATCACATCAAACGGAGAGAGAGACCACAGATGCTTGGTTTTCAAGAGGAGAGAACTCACATGTCTTTAGAGGGGAAAGACATGTTAATTTGTGTTATGTTTGTGTGCTCTGACTTGTTTTGCTCCGATTTTCTTTTCTCCACCTTCTCCCATTATCCAATATAAGATTCAGGGGGAGAATGACTTCTAAGGGAAGGAAATCTTTGAATTCATTGCATATCTTTACCCTTGGGGACATGTCTATATCCAATAGGAGTAC
This sequence comes from Triticum aestivum, assembly GCF_018294505.1. Lineage (NCBI taxonomy): Eukaryota > Viridiplantae > Streptophyta > Magnoliopsida > Poales > Poaceae > Triticum > Triticum aestivum. The sequence continues at coordinate 309,615,559 of NC_057796.1, read as the reverse complement.
CTAGTACTCACTCTCTACATGTTATCCAGTCTTGGTACTCTTGTGGTTTGCCGTTTTTGCTCTGCCTAGTAGATGTATTTGTGTTATCTAACATTGTTCACTCAGGTTCATCTCTTCCTAAGCCAGCTCAAGACCACAAGGTAAGTATATGCATCACATTCATGTGCATGATGATCTCTCGCTGATGTACATATTGTTTGCAAGAAGGACTCATGAACATGAAGGTACAATTCCTATATTCACATCATTTGCTCTGATGCATATAGCCAAGATTCATGTAACTCATTGCTTGCTCTGTCATGCTTATGCATTCACATGCTCTTATATTCTATATTTACATGATTGCATACATGTAGGGGGAGCCAATGCATGTTACATGTCTTTCCAAAGCTTTACTTGCTACTCTTTATATCTTTATCTAAAGCTTTGATGTATGTTGTCATCAATTACCAAAAAGGGGGAGATTGAAAGCACAAGTGCTCCCTGGGTGGTTTTGGTAACTAATGTCAACATATATCTTGTTGGACTAATATTTTTATCTAGTATATTTCAGATAAGTTCAACAGTGGAGTGGCGCGGACAAGAGGATGTGGAACCCCTTCAAGATGCTAAGGACAGAAGATTGGCAAAAGCTAAAAAGCTCAAGACTCTACATTTTCATTTTAGTGATCCAAGATCACATTGAGTCCTTAGGAAAGCCAATACTATTAAAAGGGGATGAGGTGTTGCTTAATGGCTTGCTTGCTCAAAATGCTTAGTGATATGCTTCACAAACCCTCAACCACTTTCTCATATCCACATATGTCCCAAACCAAATGTCAAACTCGGCCCTACCGATTTGATCTATCCGGCGCCACCGAGTTTATTTGACATAGCCACTGCCAGAAACCCTAGTCACTTCGGTTTCACCAATAGGGATCTCGGTCTCACCGAGATGGGATTGCAAACTCTCTGTTTCCCTTCGTAACATTTCAGTCCAACCGAGATGAGCGATCGGTCCCACCGAGTTCGCAATGCAAACTCTCTGTTTCCCCTTCGTAACGTTTTGGTCTCACCGAAATGAGCGAATCGGTCCCACCGAGTTTGCCTGACCAACTCTCTGGTTAGCTTATTACCAAAGTCGGTCCCACCGAGTTTGTGTAATTGGTCTCACCGAGATTACGTTATGCCCTAACCCTAGCACATCGGTCCCACCGAAAAGCCTAACGGTCACATTATGAACAGAATCGGTCTGACCGAGTTTTCTGATTCGGTCCCACCGAGTTTGGTGAATTGTGTGTAACAGTTAGATTTTGTGTGGAGGCTATATATACCCCTCCACCCTTCCTTCATTCGTGAGGAGAGCCATCGGAACGTGCCTACACTTCCAGCATACATTTTCTGAGAGAGAACCACCTACTCATGTGTTGAGATCAAGATATTCCATTCCAACCACATAAATCTTGATCTCTAGCATTCTCCAAGTTGCTTTCCACTCAAATCATCTTTCCACCACATCCAAATCCGTGAGAGAGAGTTGAGTGTTGGGGAGACTATCATTTGAAGCACAGGAGCAAGGAGTTCACCATCAACACACCATCTATTACCTTTTGGAGAGTGGTGTCTCCTAGATTGGTTAGGTGTCACTTGGGAGCCTCCGTCAAGATTGTGGAGTTGAACCAAGGAGTTTGTATGGGCAAGGAGATCGCCTACTTCGTGAAGATCTACCCTAGTGAGGCAAGTCCTTCGTGGGTGATGGCCATGGTGGGATAGACAAGGTTGCTTCTTCGTGGACCCTTCGTGGGTGGAGCCCTCTGTGGACTTGCGCAACCGTTACCCTTCATGGGTTGAAGTCTCCATCAACGTGGATGTACGATAGCACCACCTATCGGAACCATGCCAAAAATCTCCGTGTCTGCAATTGCGTTTGCACACTCCAATCCCATCCCTTTACATTCTTGCAAATTGCATGCTTTACTTTCTGCTGCTCATATACTCTTGTCATGCTTGCTTGATATGTATTGCGAATGTTTAAACTTGTGCTAAAACTCTACCTTAACTTGAAGAAATTAAAAAACTGCTATTTTTCTTTGCTAAGAGTCTATTCACCCCCTCGAGACACCTCTTCTCGATCCTTTCACTAGTGCATCGGGTCCAATGAAAATCTTTTGTGACAATACTGGTGCAATTGCCTTGGCAAAGGAATCCAGATTTCACAAGAAGACCAAGCACATCAAGAGACGCTTCAATTCCATCCGCCATCAAGTGTTGGAAGGGGACATAGAGATTTGCAAGATACACATGGGTCTGAATGTTGCAAACCCATTGACTAAGCCTCTCTCACGAGCAAAACATGATCAGCACCAAGACTCCATGGGTGTTAGAATCATTACTATGTAATCTAGATTATTGACTCTAGTGCAAGTGGGAGACTGAAGGAAATATGCCCTAGAGGCAATAATATAGTTGTTATTTATATTTCCTTATATCATGATAAATGTTTATTATTCATGCTAGAATTGTATTAACCGGAAACTTAATACATGTGTGAATACATAGACAAACAGAGTGTCCCTAGTATGCCTCTACTTGACTAGCTTGTTTATCAAAGATGGTTATGTTTCCTAGCCATAGACATGTGTTGTCATTTGATGAATGGGATCACATCATTAGAGAATGATGTGATGGACAAGACCCATCCGCTAGCTTAGCACTATGATCGTTTAGTTTATTGCTATTGCTTTCTTCATGACTTATACATGTTCCTCTGACTATGAGATTATGCAACTCCCGAATACCGGAGGAACACTTAGTGTGCTATCAAACATCACAACATAACTGGGTGATTATAAAGATGCTCTACAGGTGTCTCCGATGGTGTTTGTTGAGTTGGCATAGATCGAGATTAGGATTTGTCACTCCGATTGTCGGAGAGGTATCTCCGGGCCCTCTCGGTAATGCACATCACAATAAGCCTTGCAAGCAATGTGACTAATGAGTTAGTTGCGGGATGATGCATTACGGAACGAGTAAAGAGACTTGCCGGTAACGAGATTGAACTAGGTATGGTGATACCGACGATCGAATCTCGGGCAAGTAACATACCGATGACAAAGGGAACAATGTATGTCGTTATGCGGTTTGACCGATAAAGATCTTCGTAATGTAGGAACCAATATGAGCATCCAGGTTCCGCTATTGGTTATTGACCGGAGATGTGTCTCGGTCATGTCTACATAGTTCTCGAACCCGTAGGGTCCGCACGCTTAACGTTCGATGACGATTGATATTATGAGTTTATGTGATTTGATGTACCGAAGGTTGTTCGGAGTCCCGGATGAGATCACGGACATGACGAGGAGTCTCAAAATGGTCGAGACATAAAGATTGATATGTTGGACCATGTTGTTCGGACACCGGAAGTGTTCCGGAGAGTTTCGGATAAAACCGGAGTGCCGGAAGGGGTTACCGGAACCCCCGGGAGAACTAATGGGCCTCTATGGGCCTTAGTGGGAAGAGAGGAAGGGCCAGGAGGGGCTGCCCCCCCCTTGGGTCCGAATTGGACTAGGGGAAGGTGGCGGCGCCCCCCTTTCCTTCCCTTCCCCGTCTTCCTTCCTTCCCCCTCTCTCCCTCTTGGTGGATTCCTACTAGGACTTGGAGTCCTAGTAGGATTCCCCTCTTGGGGCACGCCCTAGGGGCCGGCCGGCCCTCCCCTCCTCCCTCCTTTATATACGGGGGAGGGGGCACCCCATAGACACACAAGTTGATCTTTAGCCGTGTGCGGTGCCCCCCTCCACAGTTTTACACCTTGGTCATATCGTCGTAGTGCTTAGGCGAAGCCCTGCGCCGGTAACTTCATCATCACCGTCACCACGCCGTCATGCTGATGGAACTCTCCCTCGGCCTCAGCTAGATCTAGAGTTCGAGGGACGTCACCGAGTTGAACGTGTGCAGATCACGGAGGTGCCGTGCATTCGGTACTTGGATCGGTTGAACCGCGAAGACGTTCGACTACATCAACCGCGTTACTAAACACTTCCGCTTTCGGTCTACGAGGGTATGTGGACACACTCTCCCCGCTCGTTGCTATGCTTCTCCTAGATAGATCTTGCGTGATCGTAGGAATTTTTTTGAAATACTATGTTCCCCAACATCACCCCCTCCTTCAAACCTCAACTAAATCAAAAAAAAATCCTTGAGTTTTCTATCCACACTCAAATCAAATCTTATCAAACTCTAGAATATGGAGTGTAAGGTATATGTGGGGGCATGATCGATGTTGAACCACTAGAATATGAATGTCCCGGTTGCAACGCGCGGACAACTAGCTAGTGCCTCTTCAAAATCACACATGGTTAGACTTGTTGTGATTGTTCATGACATGACCGCGTTGCTCCATGGGCTGTTTATAGGAACCTTAACCCTTCCCCCCTCCTTATTGCCGTCAGAGGATGGGCTAAGCTCGCATAGTCGATGGCGGTGGCGAGGCAGCTTCCTCGTGTGTCATGCGTTGGCGTGTGCGCTCGTTGTGGGGAGGCTCGACCTCATGGGGTTTATACAACACTACCACCTTTGACAACTCTCTATGCGCTGCTACTCCAATGTTATGACGCATTTGTATGTCTTTCTCGTTGCAGCGTTGGCGGCCTTTGTGGACTTCGGTATGTTGATGGTGGTCCCGCTCTACACACTTCGATGGATGTGCATTGCTTTTGTGCCAGTGGCATACCCCTACTCGCACCGCGCCCTGACAGATTTGGGTGTGCTCGGATAGATTTGACTCACCGGCGGCTGGTGACGAGGTTTGTAGCGGCTCCCATGTGAAGTTGGTGCATTTTGCAGCGTTGGGGGTGTGCGGACCAACGGGGTGTAAGAGACAGTGTTTGGGTTGTGTGTAGTTGTGGGTTGTGTTGCTCTGTGCGGCATTTTGTTGACCATATGTGCTGGCGCTCATGGGCGTTGTTCTCCTCATTTGGAGGCGTTGTTGTGGAGACCTACATCCTCCACCCAAAACCAGATGTTTGGTCTTCGGGTGGAAACCTAGGATCCAGATTTGTCGGATCTAACGATGATGTTGTGTCTGACATCGTTACCTCATTGGAGCGTCGTCCTTGAAGACCTCCATCCCTTTTAACATTCCATATGGATTGGACTCATGCGTCATCACAAACCGGCAAGAAATCGACAGATAATGTTGACTGGTGGTGTGACGACTTGTGTGGCAAAGATGATGACCTATGACGTTTGGGTCACGACAAGGGCTACATGGTTGGCTCCGCGACGTGGATTCTCGTACTCTATTCTTTGTATCACGGTGGAGTCAGAGCTTTGGCATCATCCGATCGGCGACGATGATCATGCGACAAGCGGATAGGTTGTGGTGGGTGGATTGGCGCAACTTTTGCTTGTCTCGTCTTCGAAGCTCATCGTCAAAATCAGAGTTGCCTATCACCAAATGCATGCCAAAGGTGGGTAAGGCTTGACGTGTATGGGTTATATTCTTCTTCTTGTTGTTGTTCTTCTTGTTATTGTTCTTATTCTGATATATCAGGTTTGTGGACGCCTGAATTTATGATTTATCCGGGTTTCTCATAATTAATCAGACAATATTCTTCTGAATGCATAAATAATTTTGTTGCCTCGATAGGATTTGTGGACGCTTGAGTGCTTGACACATGTGTTGATGGCACGAGGAAGATCCTCCGATCAGTGTAGTCGCACGCGCCACACGGTCGACATCCCGGGTTCACGCGATGCGAAGACCCATCCAAATGCCTCTACGCGTCGCTTTTGTCATGGTTGGCACACTACTAGTCTGCACGTCACGCTGCTAGTTTACATAATAAGAAAGATAATTTTCCCATTTCATTAACAGCCGGACAAAGTTAGCCACTTGCTGGATCAGTCGCCGCGCCCGTCGAAGCAAGCCATATTTGTTTTTCCAGCTTGAAAACGAATGGATTCCTTTGCTGTTCACTCACAGCATACAGCTTATCTTGCTCGCAAACTGCTTACCATTTCAGCACAAGGAGAAAAAAGAATTGCACATGGACAGACCAGAATCCTCCATTTGATTTTGTGCACTCTACAAAATCTATCCAACTTCAAGGAATCCAACAGCAGTTGTATAACAGAAGAAACAAACACCTTCCGTGTTCCTCATCCTTCCAGATCAGAACAGTCGCTGTACCCAAATCGATCTACTGCTATGTTACAACATAATAACTTCACTGATAATGGCTACGATTCAAACTGACAGCAAGCAAGACACAGGACGTCATTCGTCTTCGGAGGTCTCGTCGGTTTGCTCATCAGGTTCTTCCTCTGGCAGAGCGGATACGATTGCGGCACAGCAGAACGAATCACGGTCCTTCAGGAGGAGGCAGCTTCCTGCTGAGTTCCATTTCAAGTCAACTATCCGGAAGTTCGGCAAGGGAATGTTGACGCAGCAAGCACCGGATAGCGTCCACATGTACAGGTGCGGGCTCTCCGTGCACAAGACGAGGCGCGGGCATGTAGGGTCCCAGGCAGCAGCGCGGATCGGATCTTTCTGCACAAGAACGGCTGCGAGCTCCAGGCGACAGATGTCCCATATCCAAAGAACAGTGGGCATGTTGTCATTCCGGGTGAAGAAATAGTGGCTATCGCTGCTCCACGACAGCATACCTGCACAACGTTTGTAACTTGAAAGGTGAGAGGTGTTTCAAGGTTTCGGCACAGAAAGAAACTCTGGATGCAATTGCAATCTTAGCAATGGGGGTTTCTCCATAATACAACACACTGATTCTTCAACAATTTTCTGCTAGAATTTTGAGAATCAGCAAGACAAATCACCTAAGGGACTGTTGGTAAGTGTTATTCATCACATCTGTACTGATATTACTTAAAATGGCCTTGCAAGAGGCATGAATTGGAGTAGGAAAAGACAAGTAAAAACAGCTAACCGATTCCTTGTTTGGGGTTGGGCTTGTCACTAGCTGGTTTTTGTGCTGGCACGGTGATTGGAACATCCATCACCGCATATTTTACTCTAGAACCTCCTTCTGAGCCATTTTCTGATAAACAAAATAGGAAAATTCATTACAGAACAATACAATGAGATAATTGACAAAAGTACACAAAAGGCAGCATACAACGTGTCAATTTGGTTATGTATGTTCTTGAGCTATTGTGTACATAGTCTCCACAAATCTAGAAAATACTAGAGGAGACCGCCCATCTTAACACCGAGATGGCCTTAAGCTACAATCGATCAAGTTTTTACTTATATGTGGTGTTGCAAAGTAATGTATTCTCTACACCAAGTCAACACTCAAAGAAAAAGTCAACATAAATAGAACTGACACTTATTTTGCTGACTATGAAAGGAAACATACCAAGGTGACCCACACTATAGGGTACAATGTTACTAATGTCAAGACTCAAGACATAATAACTAAAGTAAAGTAAATACATGTTCAGAGTTCAGACGTACTCCCTCCGTCCGAAAAAACTTGTCCCTTAAATGGATGTATCTAGCACCAAGTTAGTGCTAGATACATCCATTTGAGGGGGACAAGCTTGGGACAAGTTTTTCCGGACAGAGGGAGTATCACATTAACTGCCAAAATCAGTAAGGTTAAGCTTACAAGTCTGATAAGACTATGTACACACAAAAAAGGATGTCCCAGAATATGCTCTTGTTCAATTTTGTTAGACAGGGTAACATCTTGATGATTTCTTTGGTTAATTCCATAGACCGTGCACAACCTATTTCAGTTTATAAGGGAACTGCCAAGCAAGAAATGCTAAGAAAAAGGTATGATGAATGGGTGAACATAGGGAAACAAGCAATGATGAGTACAAATCCATTTGCGTAATCTTACCAGTGCCATTGTCTCGCATGTTACGAGACAAGCCTTCGCTTAGACATAACTCTGACATATCAAGCTGAAATGGGTCATCCACTTCCTGTGACATATTTTGTTGTTATAATCAAATGGCATGGACAATAAAAGTGTAAATATGCTGAGTTCAAACACCAAAACAACAGTAAATCTGCTAAGATGGGAATTGATGATAGGAATAGACAGATTTACCTTAAATACAGCAGCATTATAGGGACTTCGAATCGAGGCTGCATGAGTGAACTCGGCAAAGGTTTTCCATGTCAAATGGTTCAATATTCGCACTGATTGATCATAGCTGCCCACTGCTAAAAACTGCCCGCATGGTGACCAACCAACAGTTTTGACACCTAACCCACTTTCATATGCTGAATACTTGAACAGGCATCGCCCATCCGGTGAATATATTAGAACCTGCACAAGACATGTTCTTTGAATGGTCAGTTTACATTTCACTATCTCACCTAATTTTTCGTCTAGGAAACAAAAAAGAACTTTAAGAGTTGAATAAAAGATTGGTTAAGCTATAAAAATGTGAGGGTGAGCTTTTGAAGAATCATGCAAGGGATTATTTTTTAAGCCATGGCCCAATATGTTTTGAGGGAAACCGTAACCCAGTGTTCCAAATGATCAATCATTAAAACCCAAATTAAACATATAGGTACATGGCATGAACCAAATTCAGTTATGTCATCAAGTACCAGTTTGGCAACAAGAGTAATAAACCAAAATAAGGTAAAAGCTGTGCTGCCCTTCGAAAAAGATAACACGGTGTGGCCTGTCAACCATGCAACGAACAAGGTAACTCAAGCAACGTCATCTCAATCTCAAAAACTAAGCTGTCTTTAGCAAGCTAGAAAGGTGTGAAGTAAGATCATGAGATGCTGTAAATGAAGATAATTATGGAAGAGTAGCATAATATAGCAAAGGGGGTAACTAAAACTGCTGCATAGAGATATGCATAAGAATTGGCTACAGTCACAAGCCACAACACATAAATCACCAGGAAGTTTCTGAAGAGATAGCACATGCACCTTGTATTCAAGAAGTGAATCCCAGGCCACAATAGCACTGTCATCAGGCGACCACTCCACACCTGCTAAGTCTAGTGTGTCAACAGCGAATACACCCATTATCTCCCAGGAATGACATGAGAGCAAATTTATGTAATCTTTGCAGTCCCGCCTGGTGCAGATCGCAGCAAACTTCCCATCCTTAGTGAAAGAAACACCTCTGGCTGCATGCTTTGGCCACTGTACATGAACACAGGCAGTATTTACAAGAGACCATACAGTCAAACGAAGTTGAAACTCTGATGTAGTGAGTATATGACGACTGTCAGGACTCCAGCGAGCATAAGCAATCCCTGCAGATCCTTCATCAATCTTACAGGTCCAGTCAGGCTGGCTCAGCGACCAAGCCTGCACCATTGGCCGCTTGTAAAGTCCACATAGAATATATTCTGAATCCGGTGCCCACTCCAAAAAGTTTATCTTGTCCACACATGAAAACAACTGCACCACCTGCACAAGCAAGTTAAAGCACGTGTTTACAATTTTTAGTTTCTAGATGTGACTAACATTCTTATAATGACAAGGAGATCACGTAAACTTAAAGTTCATGTAACTCTTATGGGCATGCCTGCAGTAAATTACTCCCTCTGTTCCTAAATATTTGTCTTTTTAGAGATATCAAATGGACTACCACATACGGATGTATATAGACATATTTTAGAATGTAGATTCACTCATTTTGCTCCGTATGTAGTCACTTGTTGAAATCTCTAGAAAGATAAATATTTAGGAACAGAGGGAGTAGAAAGTTGTAAGGAATTAATACCATTTCTTGGGTGATGGATGCAACATGCAAGATATCATACATACATAACCATTCTTCAAAGTTGAAATGATAACGCAATAATACAGCAAGCGGCATTCACATAAGAGATATGAAACGTGAAGAGCTCATGGAACTTCCATGAACCCAAAAAGATAGTAAAGAGTAATCTAGAGGTTGCACAATACATTAGACCAATAATAATGATAACACAGATAAAAAGGTGCATTCTAAGCTAATACAACAGCTAGAATTCATATGTGCAGACCAGATGCATCCATCTAAACCTGCACATGAAAAACAAAACCTCGTATTATCCACTCCCATACCACTTGGTACCATGATTTCTCGGGTCACAGCCCCAAATTGACCCCTTAAATAATGTGAAGTCTTGTACACTACGGATGATGTAGGAGACAGAAGCCAATGTTGAATCCCCGCAAAAAGTAAATGTTGAACCATTCATGACCACAGCAAGACAAGTGGCTACTCAGCAGTAATCAGGTCGAATCACATTACTTAGTTATAGCAAGTACAGACCTGACCTAAATGTTTGTTAAAGCGAGAGTTTAGATACGACTTTGAAGTGCTATGTCGATTCATATGCTATGGCAGGTCGATCTGATTTCAGTCAGAACTTAACTAAGATGCGGATCAGTCGAAATTGGGCGCCTTCCACGCATCAAGGCGCTCAAATCTGAAGCACGCCAGTTGGCACGAACCTCAAATCCCAGATTCGCCAGCAACTACCCCAAAGGGATGAACCCCAGACTCGCAACCCAATTCTAAGAGGGCGAAACGGGCCGGGCAAATGGCAGTGTGTATACCTTGAGGGTGACGACGTCGCGGACCACGAGGCGGTAGTCGCAGGCGACGGCGAGGAAGCGGGCGTCGGGAGAGAAGCAGCACGGGCCCGTCTGCTTGTACGCCTCCGTGAACTCCATCCCCTTGCTCGCTCAGCGCCTCCCCCGGGTCGCGGGAGGGGGGGGGGGGGGGGGGGGGGGGGCTGAAGCCTGTCGGTCGCCGGCGACCTGCTCAGGCGAGGTGGGGGTTGGGGCTGCGTTGGAATGTCGATTTTCCTAGAGGCTTTTGAAGGGTTCGTGTTTGGGATTTGAATTCGTTCGGAGGGTGGAGACGTAAAGTCGGAAGTGCGCGTAGCGTAGTGTGCTGTAGTACAGACCAGAAACAATTCCTTATTTAATACTTCATTCGTTCCAAAATATAATACTGAAAAACTTTTTCTTCCCTATATAACAACGAATCTAAATTTTATGCCTTTCATAATACTTTTATCTATTTTAAGTCTAAATGACACCTAAAAAACCTCTTTTGCTCTTTATGTGGTAGTATGTGTGTATGCGCGGCAGTAGCACACACGCAGCTTCAGTGCGAGGGCAGTAGCACGTACACACGCAGCACACTCACAGGCAGCAGCACACGCACGCAGCACAGTCACACGCAACAGCACACACGCAGCAGCAGCAGCGCGCGCACACACAGCACACTGGCACGTGCATCAGCGCACACACACCCACGCAGCACACACAGTAAGCCAATGCGGACGCCTGCACGTACACCCGCAGTAGCGAACACACACGCAGCAGTAGCACACATGTATACGCGCGCGCATACACACGCAACATCACATACGCGCGCACACAAATATACCATACCAGGGCAAAAGGGTCTTTTCAGATGTCACTTAGGTTTAAAATGGACAGAAGTGTTATAAAAGGCATAAAATTTAGACTCGTTATTAGATAGAGAAGAAATGTCAATGTCAAATAGGGCATAAAATTTAGATACGATGTTAAATAAGGAATTCTTTCTACAGACTACGCAACGCACGATACGTCGGCTGGAATTACTTGTTGTAAAGTACAGTAAAATTAGAGAGATTGGTGATGACAATAGCAATGGAGTGAAGTACCAACCCCGAGCGTCCGTGTCGTCCCCCTCCCGCGGGTGACCCGGGTGAAACCCTAGCCGCCAGGAACTCCTCGTCCCCGATCTCCTCCCTCCCCTCGCCGCCTCTAGCAGGCGCTGGCGGGGCATTTCTTTTTTCCCCTCTGGCGAGGTCTGGGTAGCGCGGGGCCACTCGACCGAGGAGAGGCGCGGGGGCGCGGTGAGCCGGTGCCGGTGGACGCGACGGACACGACAAGATGGCGCCATGGTGCGCGGCGGGCGTGGCGAACCGGTGCCGGTGGGCGAGATGGCACCGTGGTGCGTAACGGGCACGGCAAGCTAGCGTGGCGCGTCGGGCATGGCGCGTGCGAGCGGATGGGCCTGGCGCAAGGGCACGGTGCGACTGGCTTAGGCTGGCATCCGCGGGGGTGCGGGGGGCGCTGCGGGCGGGCGGGCTCTGGCCTCTCTTGTGGCTGGAGGGCTTGGCGCGAGAAGGCCTCAGGCGCTGGAGGAATGTGGCTGCATTACGCGCCTGGTTTCAGCTGCGGTTGCTGTGTGGTGGTTGCAGCGGTGGTGTCGGGATGGCCGGTGGTCTCTCTCCTTCAAGCGCGTCCACGCCCGGCTCCTGGAGCTATGGCGCCGTCTAGTTTGTTGTGTTCCACCAAAGGCTCGGGCAGACCCGATCCAACACGGTCTTGTTCTTGCGCGCGGCGGTGCGAGCTGCACAGTTTGGCTTGGATCCCTCCCAGTTCCTGCGCGCGGTGGTGCAGACCGGCTATGTCCGGCTCTCCCTTGGCCTTTCATGTGCACTGTGCTGCAGGGGATCGCATAGCTCTGCGAACGGAGGTAGAGGAGGGCCAGATCCGGCTTGGCTCGCCCAAGGGCTGTGAGCGGCGGTGCGGACCAGTCAGGTTGCGTGTGCTTGCCAAGTTCCTGCGCGGCTTCGACCAATGTGTTTCTGGTGGTGTTTTGCTTGGGCTCGTGGTGCTACGTGGCGCCGGTGGCCTCGGATCCTGGGATTTGTGGTGGAAGGCTCGGCTCCGGCTCAAAATCATGCATCGACTCTGTCGTTGCTGGCGGTAATGGCATCCACGGCTATCGTCTTGCTCCTTGGAGGTATCGTTGTGGAGTCGTTTGCCCTTCCTACCCAATAGCGTGAGATCTTCGTGTGAAAACGTAAGATCAAGCAATGCCAGATTGAGTGATGGCGGTGTCCTCAACATCGTTTCCTCCTTGGAAGTGTCACCTTGGAGACCCCGACGATGGGTTTCGATGGTGTTCACGATTGATGGTGCAAGTCACCTCTTTGAAGAAAGACTTGGAAAAGAGTCATGAAGGGAAATTTACACTCAACAACATCTTGAGAGTGCAAAAATCCCCCAATGACAAAGGTGGACTTGGATTCAACTCCAACAAGAAGAAGAAGTCCAAGATGAACAAAAATAAGGGCCAAGAACAAGTCAAGAATTCGGCCAAGATTGTTTGCTTCAAGTGCAAAGTAGAAGGGCATCATGTTAGATCTTGCCCATTGAAGAAGAAGGCCATTAGTGATAAGCAACAAGGGAAGCGGCCACAAGTTCACTCTCATTCTCAACCTCAAGTTGAAGAAAGGCCTCTTCCCAAGAAAACTCAAGCTAATGCTTCTCAAGTTGAGAAATCAAGTGAGAAGAAAGTAAAGAGTAGGCGTTGCTACCTATGTCGTGAAAAAGGTCACGTCGCTTCTTCATGCACTAGTGGTAACTTATCCAACCCAATTATTATTGATGATGTCTATTCTCTTGGGAAGGATAAGGTTGGCAATGTGGTTGCCAAGTTTGTTGGTACTCAAAGTGGTTTGAAGCAAAGAACCATTTGGGTAGCCAAGCCTATTGTGACTAACCTCTTAGGACCCAACTTGGTTGGGGACTAACTAGCTCAAACTTGATCAATAGGTGTTGTTGGAGGTCATTGGAGACTTGGCTACATTATGAAGAATTAAGGGGACTTCATCATTCTTATTGTCTCAAGCCAAGTCAATTGAATCATCAAGTTTATATCTTATATCCAATGTGCCTCCTTGCGGTAACTTGTACTTAAATTGCTCACATTGAAAGTTACTTGCCCCCGTTGCATGTTTTGGTTTTGTTCCTTGCATGTGGTTGTATATGATTGTGTCTCCAAATTGCTTATCTTGAGTAATCAAGTATAGGTATGTTGGTTTGCACTTCATGTACATGTGTGTCGTTCGTTGAGCCGTTGTGCATCTTGTTTGTATCTTAGTTGGCTCTTGTGAGAGATTAATGAAATATCCCATTATGGGGGAGTGATGTGCTTTGTGCACCTCACAATCCTATAAATGTGTGTACATGAGTAATACCATCTAGTATTGATATTTCAAGATTATCTAGTCGCTATGTGGTATGTCTTCTCATGAGAAATTCAAATTCTAAATAGTCCATTAATTATCTCTTGTTGGATCCTTTTATTTGCCTCTTGTTTATCCTTAATTGGTATCACATTATGGGGGAGTAATATGCTATGTGTATATTACCAGCCTAGAAAATGTGTACATTTGAGATATTGTCACCTAGAGTTGATATTGTAAATTATCTTATTCCTAGGTGGCATGTTAGCTCTACAAGTTGCAATTTGCTTGTGTTTGGTGTGAAGATGATGTTGGATATCATTGCCATCTACCAACGGGAATTATTTCCAAATACTTCTTGTCTTTTGACAATTGGTACTCACTTATGTGTGGTAGAAATTATTGATCATCTTCACGTTGGCGTTTGCTTTTTATTTGCCTTATCTCTTGCCAAGTTTGTGTCAACTCCCATTGCATTCCGTGCCACTTGAGGATCTTGTTGTTTTCTTGATCTTGTCTAGTGTTTTCCTTGATATAGTGAACGTGGTGATCCTACCTTGTGCATTTTGTATTCAAATGCAAATTCTCTATAATGCACAACTCGTGGGGGAGCTATCCTATTTTCTATAAAACACTAAACTTGTGATCCATTTTAAGTGTGTGTTGGTGGACGGCAAGCCGTTTCTTTTTGGTACTTGTGCCATCATGAAACTTTGTAGAGAGCTTGGTTTGTTTGGAACCATCCTCTCTTTTGGGAGTTTGATATCATTTCGTGGGTTCCAATGGATATCTCATTCCTTGATGTATCTTTTATTGATATCTTCCAAGTGATGATTTCTCCATTTGGTATTCTTTTCACTTGATATTTCCTTGTATTTTGGTATCGGTTCTTGAAAGTCTTGAGCATGCATATTAACTTCATGTAGTTTCCTTGGCATGCTTTCTCTCTTTTACCCAATATATAGGGAAAACTCCACCAAGTCTCAAATTGGATGAGATGTGCATGAATTTCATTTCCATATCTATATGCACATAATTATGTGGAGTTTGTCCTATGTATTGTTGGTGTTTCTAACTCTTTGGTCCCAATGAGTTTGGGTACCATTTTGTTTGTGTTGTTGTTCTAGGAACAATTGGAGATGCATTGGATGCTCGGCTCACTCACAAGGAAGGTGTTGTCACCATGTGCTTTTTGGAGTCAAGCTAGGATGATCAATGAACTACTTTGTACCTTCAATTGGTATCTACTACATCCTTCCAATGTTAACTCGGTAACAAATATCTTCATATACTTCACGCACACATTTCTTGTATCAACCTTGTGTAGGTTGCATCATGGCATGTTATTCATTCTCTCTTGTGATACTTGTTTCGTTTCTCAAAGCATCCCGACAATGATCTCTTGTTGCTAGTTGTGATGTCTTTGATGATTGTGTGGTAGGAATTCATTTATGTACAATAAGACCATATCTAGACATGTGCTATGCTTCCAAGCAAATATCTTATTGGTATATCTATGACTTCCTTTTGGATATCTTGTTCCTTCGTGTTGTAACTATTTCGGGTGTACATCCTTCTTTGTAGATATATATCATCATGATCTCGTCTACCTAGAACCTTATACACTTGAGGGAAATTACATCTCTAGATGATATCCTTTCTTTCACGTCCACCTTGTCTTTCTTGTTATTTCTTTGGTGGCTCCGTGAAAGCTTTTGCCTTGAGTGCATGTCTTATCTCGTTGCATCTTGATGCACTCCTGTGTGGTGAAGATTATTTTCCTCATGCTTATCTCTACGAGGCTTTTGCCATCTTAATTGGTATCCCTCGTCTTGATGAGGCTTTCATCTTTTATCTTCACCATGGGTTGCCACAAGTGTTGGTTATTTATTTTGCATTTTTAGTATGCTTGTGAACCCTTTTGCTAGTTTGGTGTGTGTGGGGAGGACATGTCATGCACCTTGTATCTCCACTATCCAAGACTATGTTGATGCTTAATGCTCATTCGTACATTAGTCTTCTCAAGTACTTTGCCATGACTCACACACATCATTTTGGTTGAGCCTACTCTTAAGTTGCCTCTTTTATATGTTGCTCAACCATTTGTTTGTTGCAAGTGCTAGGCTTTGTTTCCTACATGCTCACTTGCACTTGTTGTGAGTTTCGATTGATTTTCGGGGAGTGATGATCCGATTTTGTGCACTTGGTATCCTAATGCAAATATTGTAAGGAGTGCACAAATCATGGAGAGCTTCACTAGTGTCTTTAGAACACTATGTTGCTATCTTGCACTTGTCGTGAGGTTCTATTGATCTTGGGGGAGTGACGATCCTATTTTGCCCTCGTTGTATCCAATTACAAAACTAAATTGTGCCCAAATCATGGGGAGCTTCTCTAGTTTCTCTAGAACACTCCTTTGCTCATATCATAATTTATTTCATTCATGTGGCATGTAGGATCATTGGTCTAGTTGGCTCAATTGATATCCGTTGATTGCTTGCTTCAATTGGTATCTTTTGATTGCGTGATTGCTTGTTTCTCTCTTTGTTATGTCTTTGTGGCATATCAATCTTGTGCAATCTTTGGGCCTCAATATAGTTTGTCTTCCTCCATGTATTTACCGTTGGACATGTGTATTGCATTCCACTCTCTTGTTGAGAAATACACAATTTATGGAGGAACACTTTTTATATTGGCCTTCTAAGCTTTTCGCCCATTTTGGCAATCGATGCCAATGGGGGAGAAGTTTCAAAGAGTTTTGTGGAGAAGTCTTCAGAGTTTTCTCCTTACTTTGGTTTTGTTCCTAAGCATTTGCATCTCATACGCATGCATTATTGGTTGTTGCATTACATGGTGATGCATAATTCCTTATATAAACTCTCTTGAAAGTGATTGTCATCAATTACCAAAATGGGGGAGATTGAAAGAACATGCGGTGCCCCCATGTTTGGTTTTGGTAATTGATGACAATCTCTATGGACTAATGGTTGCCTTGAGTTATATTTGAAGGATTTTTCCATAGGCATTTCTTGAAGTTCATGTGTTGGTTTCAAGGAGTTTATGTGGTGACCAAGGTGTTATTAAGGAATTATCCAAAGATTGGTCATGTGAGAGTTGAGCTTATTGCAAGCATGTCTTGGAGAAGAAGATTGTGTGATCATTCATGTATATCTTCAAGACATCATCCAAATGAAGAGAGTTGAAAAGATTCATGGTTGGTCAAGACTAAGTCAAGAGTGAATCAACTTGATCAACTCACAAAGTGTAGAAGATGTACCGAGAGGGATCAAGCGATCCCATGGTGTGGTGAGCATTGGCAATTACGCTTTGTGTACTAACCCATGATCTTCGTGAGAGTTCTTTGTGGGGTTAGGTTGCGGTGTGCAAGTTCAAGTGAAGCATCATGAAGAGATCAAATGCTTGAAGCTTGCCGTCCATTGTGGTGACAATGGACTTGTGAAGATGTTGCGGTGTGCAAGTTCAAGTGAAGCATCATGAAGAGATCAAATGCTTGAAGCTTGCCGTCCATTGTGGTGACAATGGACTTGTGAAGATGTGCGGAAGAGTGGCTCACCCATAGTGGAGCATGGGGGAGCAATCAACTAGTCTTCATCGAGCCAACGCAACCAAGAAAGGTGGTCCAACTTGAGGGAGTCAAGATCGTCATCATCTAGCTCAAGTGGACCATGTGCAAGGCAAAGGTTTGCCCTTGATAGGTTTTCTATTTTACCGGTCTCATGATGGTAGGTGGGAGACCGGGTTATAGGATGATTGTCGTACTATCAAGGGGGGCTCTCGATGAGTAGCTTGATCGTATCGTTCATAGAGAGCTCAAACCATTGCATCCTTGCATCATCTTTATTGGTTCTTGTTTGGTTCTTCTCTTTGTGAGTTTTGGAGCTTATGGTCATCTTGATGACAAGCTCGAGTTCATCGAAAACGGAGTTCACTCGCATCTTCTATGATGTTTTCGATGTTGGAGGTTATGCCGGTTCTTCTCGGTTGGAGGTTTCACTCCTCTATTTGTTGTCATACCTCCCCTGTTTTGATGCTACTTGTCTTCCTCAATCCAACAAGCTTGAGTTTGCTCAATTCGGAGCTCATATGCAGAAGTTATGGCAGTTTTGGTTTCCTAGCGGTAGTACCGCGGGCCGGAGCGGTAGTACCGCTTGTACCCAAGCGGTAGTACCGCTCCAGAGCGGTAGTACCGCTCCAGAGCGGTAGTACCGCTGGTAGCCCCCAGCCGTAGTACTGCTGCGGTCTCGTGCTAGTACCGCCTCAATTCGAGGGGTCTTTTTTCGTGTCGGGTTTTACGGTACTGGCCACGGCAGTGGGGGCCGTTGTACCGCTCGTATGCGGTAGTACCGCCCTGCCACCGCGGTAGTACCGCTCTGGGCCCAGCGGCAGTACCGCGAGGGGGAGCGGTAGTACCACTTATAGGGGCAAGCGGGGCTGAAGTGGGGGTAACGGTTGGCTTGTTCCCCCCACTATATAAGGAGGTCTTCTTCCCCAATGAACCTTATCCTTTGAGCTCGTATTCTTGTTGTAAATATGCCCTAGAGGCAATAATAAATGGTTATTATTATATTTCTTTGTTCATGATAATTGTCTATTATTCATGCTATAATTGTATTGTCCGGAAATCGTAATACATGTGTGAATACATAGACCACAAAGTGTCCCTAGTAAGCCTCTAGTTGACTAGCTCGTTGATCAACAGATAGTCATGGTTTCCTGGCTATGGACATTGGATGTCATTGATAACGGGATCACATCATTAGGAGAATGATGTGATGGACAAGACCCAATTCTAAGCACATCATAAAAGATCGTGTAGTTTCGTTTGCTAGAGCTTTTCCAATGTCAAGTATCTTTTCCTTAGACCATGAGATCGTGCAACTCCCGGATACCGTAGGAGTGCTTTGGGTGTGCCAAACGTCACAACGTAACTGGGTGACTATAAAGGTGCACTACGGGTATCTCCGAAAGTGTCTGTTGGGTTGGCACGGATCGAGACTGGGATTTGTCACTCCGTGTGACGGAGAGGTATCTCTGGGCCCACTCGGTAATGCATCATCATAATGAGCTCAATGTGACTAAGGCGTTAGTCACGGGATCATGCATTGCGGTACGAGTAAAGAGACTTGCCGGTAACGAGATTGAACAAGGTATTGGGATACCGACGATCGAATCTCGGGCAAGTAACATACCGTTTGACAAAGGGAATTGCATACGGGATTGACTGAATCCTCGACATCGTGGTTCATCCGATGAGATCATCGTGAAACATGTGGGAGCCAACATGGGTATCCAGATCCCGCTGTTGGTTATTGACCGGAGAGGCGTCTCGGTCATGTCTGCATGTCTCCCGAACCCGTAGGGTCTACACACTTAAGGTCAGATCGGAAGGTTTTGTCGATCCTAAGAATGCTAACAAAGTATGCAAGCTCCAGCGCTCAATCTATGGGCTGGTGCAAGCATCTCGGAGTTGAAACATTCGCTTTGATGAGATGATCAAAGCGTTTGGGTTTACACAGACTTATGGAGAAGCCTGTGTTTACAAGAAAGTGAGTGGGAGCTCTGTAGCATTTCTCATATTATATGTGGATGACATACTATTGATGGGAAATGATATAGAATTCTTGGAAAGTATAAAGGCCTATTTGAATAAGTGTTTTTCAATGAAGGACCTTGGAGAAGCTGCTTATATATTAGGCATCAAGATCTATAGAGATAGATCGAGACGCCTCATTGGTCTTTCACAGAGTACATACCTTGACAAGATATTGAAGAAGTTCAATATGGATCAGTCCAAGAAGGGGTTCTTGCCTGTATTGCAAGGTGTGCAGTTGAGCACGGCTCAATGCCCGACCACGGCAGAAGATATAGAAGAGATGAGTGACATCCCCTATGCCTCGGCCATAGGGTCTATTATGTATGCCATGCTGTGTACCAGACCTGATGTAAACCTTGCCGTAAGTTTGGTAGGAAGGTACCAAAGTAATCCCGGCAAGGAACACTGGACAGCGGTCAAGAATATCCTGAAGTACCTGAAGAGGACTAAGGATATGTTTCTCGTTTATGGAGGTGACGAAGAGCTCGTCGTAAAGGGTTACGTCGACGCTAGCTTCGACACAGATCTGGATGACTCGAAGTCACAGACCGGATACGTGTATATTTTGAATGGAGGAGCAGTAAGTTGGTGCAGTTGCAAGCAAAGCGTCGTGGCGGGATCTACATGTGAAGCGGAGTACATGGCAGCCTCGGAGGCAGCACAGGAAGCAGTCTGGATGAAGGAGTTCATTACCGACCTAGGGGTGATTCCCAATGCGTCGGGCCCAATGACTCTCTTCTGTGACAACACTGGAGCTATTGCCCTTGCGAAGGAGCCCAGGTTTCACAGGAAGACCAGGCATATCAAGCGTTGCTTCAACTCCATTCGTGAAAGTGTTCAAAAATGGAGACATAGATATTTGTAAAGTACACACAGACCTGAATGTAGCAGATCCGTTGACTAAACCTCTCCCTAGGGCAAAACATGATCAACACCAGGACGCAATGGGTGTTCGATTCATCACAATGTAACTAGATTATTGACTCTAGTGCAAGTGGGAGACTGTTGGAAATATGCCCTAGAGGCAATAATAAATGGTTATTATTATATTTCTTTGTTCATGATAATTGTCTATTATTCATGCTATAATTGTATTGTCTGGAAATCGTAATACATGTGTGAATACATAGACCACAAAGTGTCCCTAGTAAGCCTCTAGTTGACTAGCTCGTTGATCAACAGATAGTCATGGTTTCCTGGCTATGGACATTGGATGTCATTGATAACGGGATCACATCATTAGGAGAATGATGTGATGGACAAGACCCAATTCTAAGCACATCATAAAAGATCGTGTAGTTTCGTTTGCTAGAGCTTTTCCAATGTCAAGTATCTTTTCCTTAGACCATGAGATCGTGCAACTCCCGGATACCGTAGGAGTGCTTTGGGTGTGCCAAACGTCACAACGTAACTGGGTGACTATAAAGGTGCACTACGGGTATCTCCGAAAGTGTCTGTTGGGTTGGCATGGATCGAGACTGGGATTTGTCACTCCGTGTGACGGAGAGGTATCTCTGGGCCCACTCGGTAATGCATCATCATAATGAGCTCAATGTGACTAAGGCGTTAGTCACGGGATCATGCATTGCGGTACGAGTAAAGAGACTTGCCGGTAACGAGATTAAACAAGGTATTGGGATACCGACGATCGAATCTCGGGCAAGTAACATACCGTTTGACAAAGGGAATTGCATACGGGATTGACTGAATCCTCGACATCGTGGTTCATCTGATGAGATCATCGTGAAACATGTGGGAGCCAACATGGGTATCCAGATCCCGCTGTTGGTTATTGACCGGAGAGGCGTCTCGGTCATGTCTGCATGTCTCCCGAACCCGTAGGGTCTACACACTTAAGGTCCGGTGACGCTAGGGTTGTAGAGATATATGTATGCGGAAACCCGAAAGTTGTTCGGAGTCCCGGATGAGATCCCGGACGTCACGAGAGGTTCCGGAATGGTCCGGAGGTGAAGAATTATATATAGGAAGTCCAGTTTCGGCCACCGGGAAAGTTTCGGGGGTTACCGGTATTGTACCGGGACCACCGGAAGGGTCCCGGGGGTCCACCGGGTGGGGCCACCTATCCCGGAGGGCCCCGTGGGCTGAAAGTGGAAGGGAACCAGCCCTTAGTGGGCTGGGGCGCCCCCCTTGGGCCTCCCCCCCATGCGCCTAGGGTTGGGAACCCTGGGGGGGAGTTCCCCCTTGCCTTGGGGGGCAAGGCAACCCCTTCCCCCCTTGTGGCCGCCGCCCCCCCTTGAGATCTCATCTCTTGGGGCCGGCGCCCCCCCAGGGGGCCTATATAAAGGGGGGGAGGGAGGGCAGCACACAACAGCCTTGGGCGCCTCCCTCCTCCCCTGCAACACCTCTCTCTCTCTCTCGCAGAAGCTTGGCAAAGCCCTGCCGAGACCCGCTACATCCACCACCACGCCGTCGTGCTGCTGGATCTCCATCAACCTTTCCTTCCCCCTTGCTGGATCAAGAAGGAGGAGACGCCGCTGCACCGTACGTGTGTTGAACGCGGAGGTGCCGTCCGTTCGACACTCGGTCATCGGTGATTTGGATCACGGCGAGTACGACTCCGTCATCCACGTTCATTGGAACGCTTCCGCTCGCGATCTACAAGGGTATGTAGATGCACTCCTTTCCCCTCGTTGCTAGTATACTCCATAGATGCATCTTGGTGAGCGTAGGAAAATTTTAAATTATGCTACGATTCCCAACAATTCTTCCCCCATTGTTGACCTTCTTCGAGCTTGCTAACTCTCAATCCCTCCATGGATTCTTGCTAGTTTTTGAGGGAAAAGAGAGAGGAGATCTAGATCCACATTTCCACCAATCACTTTCTCCTCTATGTGAGGGGAACCCCTTGGATCTAGATCTTGGAGTTCTTGGTGTTCTCCTTCTTGTTCTTCCTCTCATTTTCCTCCCTAGCATTAGTTGCTTCGGTGGGATTTGAGAGAGAAGGACTTGGGCACTCCGTGTGCCCTTGCCATTGCATTTGGTGCATCGGTTTGAGTTCTCCACGGTGATACGTGGAAGTTACAAGTTGAGAAGCTTATTACTCTTGGGTGCTTGGTGCCCTTGAGCTTGTTCCTCTTGGGTGCTTGGGCGCCCTAGACGGTTGGTGGTGTTCGGAGCTCAATCATTGTGGTGTAAAGCTCCGGACAAGCGTCGGGGTCTTCAATTAGGTTGTGGAGATCGCCCCGAGCAATTTGACGGGTTCCGGTGACCGCCCCCAAGGGTTGCCAAAGTGTACGGGTTCGGTGACCGCCCCTAAGGGTTGCCATTTGTACGGGTTCGGTGACCGCCCTCAAGGGTCCCTTAGTGGAATCACGGCATCTTGCATTGTGCGAGGGCGTGAGGAGATTACGGTGGCCCTAGTGGCTTCTTGGGGAGCATTGTGCCTCCACACCGCTCCAAACGGAGATTAGCATCCGCAAGGGTGTGAACTTCGTGATACATCGTCGTCTCCGCGTGCCTCGGTTATCTCTTATCCGAGCTCTTTACTTATGCACTTTATTTTGTGATAGCCATATTGCTTCTTGTCATATATCTTGCTATCACCTAGTAGTTTATCTTGCTTAGCATAAGTTGTTGGTGCACATAGGTGAGCCTAGTTGTTGTAGGTTTTGTGCTTGACAAATTAACCGCTAGGTTTATTCCGCATTTGTTCAAGCCTAAACCGTAATTATTTTAAAGCGCCTATTCACCCCCCCCTCTAGGCGACATCCACAATCTTTCACAAGTTTTAACTCATGGATTATGTGCCACTTCTATGAGCACCCTTCTCAGCGAAATGAAATACGCGCATACAAATGAAGTCTTAATTCTCTTGTCACTCTTTTATTGAAATAAGATGGTAATCGAGCATCATAGATTAGTCATTTTATTTTATTTTTGGCACAACCAAATTTCAGAAAAACTACAGTAGATAATTGATGTCGATCTTTTTTTTCTTTTGTTTCTTCGATCATTCGAGCTTTGCAGGAAGCTGATTTATTTGTCGAGGAATGGATAATCGGTGTAGCCCACGACAGGGTCAGAGGTATAGAATGTCATCCTGTCATAGTCATTGAGCGGCGCACTGAGCTCGAACCTCCTTGGTAGGTCTGGGTTTGCCAGGAACAGCCGCCCATAAGCGACGAGGTCAGTGTACCCCTCGCCGACCACCTTGTTCCCTTCCTCCCGGTCGTACCCCCCGTTGGCGATGAAGGTGCCGTTGAAGGCCTCCTTGAAGGGTAGCAGGCGGTGCGGGACCTGGCGCCGGCCATCGCCGTGCGCCATCCTTGGCTCAATCATGTGGCAGTAGAGGATGCCATAGTCATTGAGCTTCTTGACAAGGTGGAGGGCGAGAGCCTGAGGGTCCGAGTCATGGCAATCCATGTAGTCAGTGAAGGGAGATAGACGGATGCCCACGCAATGGCCGCCCACCTCCCTGACGACGGCGTCCACCACCTCTAGTGCGAAGCGGCATCGATTCTCGAGGCTGCCGCCGTACTCGTCGGTACGGTCATTGGCGCTATCCTTGAGGAACTGCTCGATGATGTAGCTGTAGGCGCCGTGGATCTCAACACCGTCGAACCCTACATTCATGCACACATATCATCAATGGTTGCTTTGACAGAGTATGATCGATGAACTTTAGTACTCCATCCGTTCCTAAATATTTGTCTTTCTAGAGATTTCAACAAGTGACTACATACGAAGCAAAATGAATGAATCTACACTTTAAAATATGTCTATATACATCCGTATGTGGTAGTCCATTTGAAATCTAAAAAACAAATATTTAGAAACGGATGGAGTAAGTAGTAGTACATGAGTGGCCGATAAAGTAAAGTAGTATCGGTGAGTAACACCTACCAGCTGCGATGGCGTTCCTTGCGGCTTCTCTGAAGTCATCGACGACATTGGGTATCTCGTCCTTTGCGAGCCTCCTCGGCGGCGAGAACTCCTCGAGACGGCCGTCAGCGCTCATCTGAGGACTCACCTGCTTGTCGGTGCTCGATATCGGCGCCTGCCCATTGGGCTGTAACTCTACATATTTTCGAACAATCAACACAAAAAATCGAACGTACTACTAGAACCAAACAGGAGGTGGCAGAGTCATTACTGTAATTTGAGACGCGTCCGGCATGCCATATCTGGCAGAAGAAGAGCGCGCCCTTGGCGTGCACGGCGTCGACCACGGGTTTCCACGCGTCGATCTGCTCCTTCGTCCACACGCCAGGGGCGTCCTTGTACCCCTGTGCCGTGTCTGACACTCCCGTCGCCTCCGCAATGAGTAGCCCACCCTTGGTCGCCCGTTGCGCATAGTACACCCCCGCGTGCGGCTGCGGCACGTTGCCGTAGGACCGTTGCCTCGTCAGTGGCGCCAGCACAACCCTGCACGAACGCGGCATGGATGAACAAGGCTGCACGACTTTCGGCCGGGTGCACCAAACCATGTCCCTATCACGGTTGACGAATCTTCTTTTTTGCTGACATATCAATATTATTTCAGGCAGATTTGGTAAAACAAAATAAAAAAAAGTCAATTTAGGAAATTTGGCCTGAAATTTGCAGACACAGACAATTTGGTAATCCTCGTCGAAGCTCAATGAAATTTTCAGGAAAAAAAACCAGACGCATGTGCATGATCGACCTATCATCAGAATAACAAGAAAAAGACCCGCAAAAAAAAAAGAATAACAAGAAAAAGAACTTGAGCTACGATGGCATGAATGGAAATTGTGCTGGTCGTTTGCAATGCCTGTGCGAGAGGTCGAACTGGCCCATCTTGTGCGGCGTGAGGAGAGGGGGCGCCGGCGTGGACTCCATGGATCGATGGATGCTGGTTCCTGTGGCCGAGTGAGTGATGTGTGATTGGCAGGTTGGTTTCGAGTGAGTGAGGGGGTGCTGTGGAGGTACTCGTTTTTATAGAGCGGATGCGATCATACGAGGTACATATATTAAGATAAGAATACGATGCGATGGTGCATGGAGGGACCCGGCCGGGTGTTAATTAAGCTAGGTGAAAGCTCCTTTCTGCGCCTGGGCCCCGGACGGCTGCTAAGCGCACTTTGTCTCGTCCCTTACATAAATCCTCAGTGCAAGATGACGCCGATGACGCACCTACCCACGCAGGAGAGCCGGATTCACGGGGAAGGAGACGAATGGAGGTGGCTGCTTTGCGTGCCTCTGGCTACCAGCAGCGCCCAAGTCCGGGCGGAGAAAATTACAAACAAAACATCACATTTTGGGTTAGGTCATCATATAACTACCATCCATCCGTGTTAAAGATTATAAAGAAAACCATCACAATTAGGGCAGGTGTATAACATATTACAGTAGTACTTCTTTACATGTTGCTGGATGAGAGCGTACGATGTGGAGTAAAAGCGTACGTGGTCTATTTACGTCCTAATTGATTGCACAGGGCACAATACTGTAAAATCATCTTTCCTTTCGACGGAAGAATGATGGATCCATGATCAACAGCGCAGCGGCCTGTCGTAGGTGGGCGGCGAGGAGGGGCAGTTCTCGTTCATGTTGGCGTAGGGCTGGATGGTGTTGTACTCCGGGAGCTCCATCTTGTACTCCCCGAGGATCTGGCAGAAGGGCAGCCCGTCCGCGTCGCCGTTGCACCACCCCGGCAGCCTCGTCCGGTTGTCCTCGAAGATCCTCAGCATGTACGCGTCCCGGATCTAGGGGAGGAAGAGGCAAAGCACTTGATCAGCCGAGCAGATAAAATGGCAGGCAGCTTGACTGAAGCGGCCGGCACGGCACTCACGGTGAACTCCGTGACCTGGATGGACTCCGTGAAGGGAGCGAACACCCCAGCCGCCTTGTACATCGCGAGGATGAAGGCGACGCAGGTCGTCGACTTGCCGTCGCTGTACTCCCACTCGTCCTGCTCCGGTATGGTCAGCAGCTGGTTGAAAGACATGCCCCGTCGCTCCGTCTCGCTGATGATGCCATGCAAGTCAAGTTGCTACACGAACGGAATTGAGCACATCATCATCATATAGTACTTACTGTCAATTTCTCAGTCCTCTGTTCCAATATGAAGTGAAATTTATTGCAGGGCAGTTGGTTATAACAACCTCAGTCCCAAGTCGCTTATTAAGAGCCTCGTTCCACATGTTTGAAGCATAGTGTGGTTGTAATCTGGTCCACATCGACATAGCCGCCATTACCTGAAAACAGAATACTATATAAGATTTTTTTTAAAGGAGGTTAAAACCCCTTGCTTCTGCATCATTGTGATGCACACAACCATCTTTATTAGTAATTATTAGGCAGAGTACGAAACAAAGACAACCACGGGTATGAACAGATGTAACCAACATGACAGAAGACGACGTATGGAATCAAGCGTTCTAAAGAGCTATTATCAGCAAGTAGAATAGGGAAAGTATAATAAATATATAAAAACAAATACAGATAATTATTGACTTAATTAAAGTCATGAAGGTAATTTCAGCCTAGCCTGAACAAGTTTAGGAGGACCTGTGCATCCGTAGCTTACAGCACCGCAAAGTTTACTCAAAAGATTAGAAATTTTTATTATCTAATTCTGCATTACTGTTATGCATAATAAAACTGGAATCAACATAGAATGCACATACACTTTCAAGACTCAATATACCTACTTTTTAGAGTTACTCTTATACATCGTGAAGTCCCTCGAGAAATTGTTAGTGCAAAGTACCCACATGAATGAAGATAACAGCATGAAGCTCCAAAAGGCAGAAAAAAAATTCAACTTAATAAGAAACTTAAAAATTGAAACAATTATACGAAAGGACTAGGGAGCAATGGAGATTATACCAGGTTAGCATCAAGAGGTGGGGGATAATTTTCCGACATTGTATCAATCCAACTAAATATCATATTATGATAGCCATAGGGTTTTCCATACATGCTTCGGGCGAATTCCCATGCAGCACTTTCATTGAATCTGGACCTCACGTCAGGGTGCAAGGGCAGCAATGCTACCTGTGGATTCGAGTCATCTTTGAGTGCCACTCCCCACCATTCATCCCATGGAACTATAGCAATGACTTCTTCACCCTATAATTGTACCACATAAAGCCAACGTTATCAATGTTCACAAAACAATTCATAGATTTGACCCAACGTCAAACTTTCTTTTTTGAAAGGAACCAACCTCAAACTTGCTGAGGCCTAGGATTATAAAAAAAATCATATATAACAGGCACCTTACTGCAACCAAATGACAAATAGCAAATATACCGAAAGGAAAAAGTAGTTCTTTGTTCCAGTGGATAGCATATGACTTTTCGCCTATGCTCTTATTGCAAAAAACGGAAATGATGAAAACGAGAAAATTTGTTCATATCTTGCAGTAAGTATTTGGTCATGTCGTATTATTTTCCTAATTTTTTATCTCTTTTAAATTTATCTTGTAATCACATCTAGTGACTAGTTTTTCAAACAAGAGATTGCATGTGGTACCTTTTTATTTTCGTAACCTGATTCTGCAACCCATAGTGTGCCGTTCTCATCTTTCAAGCAAACCGCAGTATGCCCAGCAAATGCACCAGTCACCCATTTCTCCAAGGTCTGAAACCCACCCCATCGCCCTCGAATCTTGGAAAGAGCCAAGAAATCACCAGAGTGCACATCCTCTTTATGTATGTTGGCAGCCCAAGGCTGAGAACGCTTGTTAAATGAAGCCCCCATGTGCTTCTGAAGAAATGCCAAATTCGCATCCTGTCCCCAAATGGTGTTCGAAAACAGCGGAATCACATCGATCAGAGATAACAGTGTGCCGAGCATTCCGGATGGCATGAGAAAAATGGCGACCCCATGCAGCTTCACCTAATCACAGATCGATCCAGAGATGCCGATTGTTAGAATTAGTAAAGCAAAACTAACAAGTGGCCATGTGAAGGAGGAGAAATCTGAAAACAACCTACGTAGAGGGACGGAACGTACATATTCCATTTCTCCTGCTTCCTCCCATGATTTGATCTCGAAGGTGTGTTGATGTGCTCTGGTGTAGTAATCCCATCCTATCCTGTACGGCGTTGCAAATACATACAGGTCCATGCATGTCCAGCTCTGAGCCGAAGCAGTCTATATAGACCCACAAGAAATATTTCGTCAGGCAAAACTCGTTATATGAGGGACTATGGTTCAGTAAATGAAAACAAAAACATACAGTAGGAATCATGCATGCCTCTAATCGTCCATTACATTGACAGATTCGCATGAAGGTTTTCGCTCGCAATTTGGCGTTGTTATTGATTGGAATGGTTGCAACTTGCCACTAACGAATGATATAACCCGTGGGTATCCTATTAGCATTCCCTAACGTGCGAGTTTTTCTGTCTTCTTATAGAATTATTGCTTTTAGTTTTCGTGGGAATCAACTTTCTTTTCTATTTTTAGCCTTTGTCGTATGTCTGGTCTGGATCACATTCACATGAAGACAATTTCCTAGCTAATATTTTTACCAATGAGAACAAAATACTGGGAATCCTATGCGAAATTAAGATGCTGAGATGCATGTACGGTGAAATCAAACAGAACTTGTTTTTTTTTTTGCAACATCAAAGTCGAAGTTAATCAAAAGGCAATTTGAACCCGCAAAAAAAATTCAAAAGGCAATTTGGAGGTCAATGTAAGGGCACCTTGAGGCGTAGGACGGCGCCGCCAAGGCCGGCGGCCGTGCTGTTGCTTCCACGGGGACCAGGCGTGAGGCTGAGGACCGCCTCGTTCTCCGCGAAGCACGCGCCGCGCCAGGCGGCCGCGGGGCCGCCGGGCGCCGCGAAGGCGACGAAGGTCGGGAGGAGGTCGACGGCGCTGTGTACGGTGTCGCCCATGAGCGACCACGCTAGCCGGCGCGGCAGAAGGTCCATTGCCGCGGCCTGGCATCGCGGCGGAGCCAGGAAAAGGTGGAGGAGGGCGAGGAGGATAGGCACGGCGAGGCGTCGCTGCCGCGGCCTGGGCGCCGACGCCGCCATCGCCCGCGTGCCGCGGTGGCCGCGGTGGGGCACCACTTATCTATGCGCCCGTGACTGGAGCTCCGTGAGCGTCAGGCCATTTGCTGCTCTGCCGAGTTTTCGGCTCAGTGGTTTGTTTGCTTGCTTGGTCTTGTGCCTCGTGAATGGCCGCGTCGTGACGAGCGTTTTCTTTTCTTCCCTTTTTCTTTCCACCGCCACCAGCGTACAAAGGGAGACCGGATGCACGGGAATTTTGGACCGCCCGAGGTTTGATCCATGCACCGCCGCCGGCGGAGGGCGAGAACTCAAGCTTGTTGTGGCCCGCTGAGCAGTGGGTCCGGACTAGGACACAGCTATAACGGACCTCGTGAAAATGACAACGTTCTTTGCACTCACGAGACTGGTTTTCCCTACCATGCACATGCATGGATCCACCGTCCGTCGTAGCTTTGCCATATATATACTCCCTCTGTTTTTATTTAGTCTGCATATTAAATTTGACTGAAATCAAACTTCATAAATTTAGCCAAATTTATAAAAAATATTATAAACATTTAGCATAACAAATCTATATGATATGAAAGTACATTCAGTAATACATCTAATGGTATTAATTTGTTATCGTATATGTTAATATTTTTGTTTGTAAACTTTGTCAAAATTTATAAAGCTTGACTTTGACCAAAGCTAATATACGGTCTAAATAAAAACCGAAGGAGTATTTCATTAAATGTATTATGAAAGTTCAACGAACGTACAAACCATCTCAAGCATAATAAAAATTACACCGAGATTTTAAGGCCAGCGAACGACCATTACTACTGCCAAAACGAACCACCGACACGCCAGGCCTACAAAACTAATCGTGGAGGTCAGTCGGTCCCAGATTTTCTTCTGCAACTCCCAGAACAACACTTCTTCTTACTCTGGCAACATGACATACTCCCTCCGTTTCTTTTTACTTTGCATATAAGATTTGGTCAAAGTGAAACTACACAAAGTTTGACCAAATTTATATAAAAAAGTATGAACATCTACAATACTAAAACTATAGAGTATGAAAATACGTTTCGTGGTGCATCTGATAATATTGATTTCATATTGTGAATGTTTATATTTTTTATAAAATTAGTCAAACTTTACAAAGCTTGGCTTTGACCAAATCTTATATGCAGACTAAAAAGAAACAGAGGAAGTACTTAATTTAATAGCAGCGACACCGTGGTATTTGTGGTGGGAGAGATGTAAGTTCGTTCACGGTGAGAAAAATGCATGATGCAAGTTAGATAGTCTTATTTGTACGTGCTCTAACTGCAAACTATAAAGTTGTGTTAGTTCCAAAAGCAATGTTGAGGTCGGGAGGATGGGAGAAACTGCCCAGGCGACATGTTAAAATAAAACATCCGATGCCCCCTTTGGTCATGATCTCCTCACGGTTGTTGTTGGGGCAGTACTTTGTGATTCTTCGGGGAATTTTTATCGTGGCGACAAACAACAAGATTTATATATGTGTCGATGTTTTAACAACTGAAGCTGCGTGGCGCTTCACTTTGGTCTTTCTTTCGCACAGACGACAGGTTGTAGCGAATTAGTTATCAACTCTGACAGTGTATAAGTTATTGAGATTACGAAGGAGGGAGGGAAATAGCAATCTTCAGCGACTGCTACCACTTAGCATGTGAATTCCCTTAATTCCTTTTCAGCATTGTTTTAGAGAGCATAATGTTGTTGCCTATGAGTTCGCTAGGAGAGGCTCTTCCAGAGAGTGGTTTGACGATGCTCCCTTTGAGCTCATTCCTCTGCTACTATATAATGTACCCTGAGAACAAGTTAATAACACTTTTTTTTTGGTAAAAACAATATACCGTTGAATTCGTATGTGAAAAGAGTTTGTAACGGTATGTTTTATATATATCATGCAACTCATATTTTAATAATATTATCAATGGTGAAAGACAACTTCAAAAAACATATTAGACCCTAAATATTTGAACTGAGAAAGTACATATTATAACATTATTCGGACTAGCTCATAAAACACCCACACACAGATCGCAGAGCAGTACCCAATGGGACATATAGTAGGATATATGTGGGACACATAGTAGTATATATGTGCTGTTAGAAACGTAGGACCTTAAAATGTAGGAATAGAAAAGAAAAAAAACACGTGAATTAAAGATTTTGTCTATTCTGAATTTATATGGAAAAACTTCAAAACTATCATTTGGATGTCATGCAGAAAAGCGCAGGAATTATAGACGCGAATAGAGGAAAATATGAGGTGGGACCTAATGTTAGGTTTTCTCCAAATTTTATATGAAGCATCCCAATCCATATATATTTCAAAGGAATGTAAGATATCAATTCTTTTGTTTCAAATGGCACTAATATTTTTTTTCTATGTAGATCCTATCATCTAACATTCCTAGTCCCTCCTCCAAGAAAAGGCGGCTAGGGTTTCTACCTCCCGTCGGCGGCGGTGCCGCCGATCTTCCACATCTCCTGTGTCCTTAGGGCCATGGATGTGCGGTGGATCCTGTCCCTTGCCGGCGGGAGGGCTCCGTTTTCACGTGCTTCTTCAAGTTTTTTTAGGGTTTATGTCCTGCTCAAGAAGACGAGATGACGACGACTTCTTGAAGATGGAATAAGGTTCTCCCCACCTAGTCCCCGTCCCGATGCTGTGTCTAGCATCCTCGGAGGGCGTGTGGAGGTGTGTCTCCGGCGGATCTCGCGGGATTCGGTCGGTGGTTGTTTTTAGTGGATCCGCTCGGATCCGGTCTTTGTTTGTCTTTGTTCATGCGTATTCAGATTGTATTATTCCAATATAAACTTCTCTTCATCGGGACGGTTATTGTTCTGGTGCGTTGGTCCTATGGGGCCTTAGCACGACGACTTCCTGACTGTTTACTACAACAATTTGTGCCAGCTCCGGCAAGGGAGTGGCGATGACGGCGGCGATTAATATTAGTGCCATTTGAAACAAAAGAAACGAGTGGTAGTACTATACCAAATAAAAGATGAAATGTCTTCAATGCTTGTAGTCGTTGCTAGGTGGTCTATTAATATGGATGTAGTTTTTATTATTTTTGGTGTTTGTTGTACTGCCATGATTGGAGATGAATAGATCGACAGTTTCCGGAAAAAGAAAATTCCTAGTCCCCGCAAAGAAAAACTTCCTATATTTTTCCTCATTTTGAACGGTTCTAGAAAAGGACAGAGGTTCGAAAACAAAGATTTTTCTTTTAAAGTGTGAAGTTGGGGTTTGGAAATTGCAAGGGGTGATGGGCTTGCTCGCACATGGCCCGTACGGATTACAACCGTGTAGGCCCCTTCAGTTTAGCCCAGCCGCCGTGCTTTCCACGAGTAGGCCCAACTCCTCGACGGCCAGCCGCCGGTGCTACCTCACTCCTGTGTTTCTTCATTGCAATAGCTGTGACGGCGACGACGCAGCTTGAAAGGTAGTTGTCCGCGACCAACCCCCTCCCTCTCCCGTCGACGGAGGCCGACGCCGATGGCGAGTCGGCGGGAACGGAGGCTTCCGCCCGCACCCGCTTTCCAGATGGAGAACCCCTTCAGCGTGAAGGTTCTTCAGGTCTTCACCGGCGCCGGCGTCGGCTGCGGCGTCGGAATCGGCGTCGGCCGCCCAATCTACCTAGGTAATAAGAATTAACCTTCCACGCGCTGCTGTTCCTTCTATTCTTAGGATAATCAGGATGGACATCGATCGAGTCCGTCACGAGTCGGCGGGTTCGGCATTTTGTCGAACAGCTGAAATGGGTGATGAAACGGGGCACCCTGTCGAACAGTTAGTGCCGTGCTGCCGTATGTAGTTGTAACCGTGCACGATTGTATTTTAAAGCGATTAAGGCATTTAATTTAATAAAGCGATTAAGGCACACACCAGACCAAGATCAAAATTTGATGATTGGGAAGCACAGGGAAGTAGTGTCAGCTACTTAGTTCAAGCTTGCTGACAGTGGCACCGTGCACATCCATGCTGTACTGACTGTGCTCCGTGCCAAGAAGAAATCGACTAAATTTCAGTGAGTGGCTGTTGTTTAAGCAAATGGCTGTTGTTCTGGTGGTCAGGTATGATACCGGGCCTTCAGCAAGTTATGAGTGCCACAAGAGGTGCAACCGATTCTTTTTCTGGTGTCACGAGACATGTTAATTCTGCTGTAAGTCACTCTCCCATGAGCGTATGCACGATTAAATTGATTTTGTATTTAGTGATTTTCTGGATCTGATTTTGCGTTTTAATTCCTTGTGCTCTAGCTAAGGAAAGCAGGGTTAAAGAACATTGAAGCGGGCATTGGATGCGGAGTTGGTATAGGACATGGTTTTGGGATAGGTACACATTGCAGCCATTCCATCTATTTAGCCATGTAAACTTTCTGTTGATCTATAGGTCGTGGTTATTTTCAATTATAGTGGCTCATCAAGTAAAAACATCTTTAATCTCTTACACGCTCAGTATATCTGTTCTTCTCTTGATGGCCACATAATAGTGAGTCTAGTTGCCTGCATAGAAATCAGACTAAGACTAAGATTAGGCAATTTCTTAAATTCCTGCAGTGCTTCCTGCTCAATGTTTTCTTTTTACCACAACTTATGATTCTTACCGTGTTCCTTTACATACATCATGTGCCCCGCAAATTAGTTTAGAACCATTAATGTTACATTGTGAACTGCCTTTCTGCACAAGCATGTCATCTTGTTTGCCGTGGTCTTGAAGCTAAATCAATAAAGTATCTCTTCAATTTTCAGGAATTGCCTTGAAACCACGAGCAATTCATGGAATTCAATCATCGATTGCAGTACAGACCTTAACTTTAATTTGTCCTGATTTCTTTTTATGTTTCCTTTCTTGTTGTATAAACATTAACAGAACAACTTTTTCTAGGAAGTTTTGTCCAAGTTAACTTCAAAGCTGAGGGATTCCAGTGGGGAGACAGCTACATCAGATCTTACCTCTGGTTCGTTGCCTACCAGTGGACAAAGACCCAATGGTATGTCCATGGATCTAGAGGCTAAGGCATTCAAAAGCAATTTCCAGCATACTTCAAGCAATGAAATATCACAAGTACAGCCGATTCATGAATTGCGTGGCCAGAATGGGATGCAGCAAGAGATGATAACAGGAGGTCGAACTGAAAAGGTCATTGCCAACTTTCTGCAGAGTCCCCTGTTCCAGAATGATACAAAAACGGACATCAGGGATGCAGTATGCGCTAAAATCTCACCTCTATGTTCTTGCTAACATGTATCATACATATTGATGCACTATTATATTTTGCAGCTATGTCTTCTGCTGCTCAATTTGCTTGTGCATACATTGTTGTGTAATGGACATTATAAACACTCTCTTTTTCTTTATTATTTTTACAGGCTGTAAATTTGCATGGGACGGATAATGTACTTCAGTTGGTGAGTTCAATCACATCTAATGCTCCTCATGCATACTTCTTGACTTTACTCTATGGCTCGGTAGTTCTATCCTTGTCCTTTCTGTCAGATGGGTTTTACTCATTTGCACCCAGTGTGGCCTTAAAATGATGTGCCTTACCTATTTAACGAGTACAATTTTACTCGCGGCTCAACTGACAGTATTGCCAGGGCGGTTATTGTTGCAAATCATTTTCTTGTACGGAATGGTTTACAGTTTCCGTCTTTCATTTCATAGCTCACTACTAACTAGTTCTGCATTTCTTGCTTGTCCAGGTGCTGAAGCACCAAAGAGTTATCGAAGAATTACGAGACGAGAATGAAAAGCTGCGTCAGGTGCTCATAGAGGAACTTAAGATTTCACCAGCTAAATTACAACCGGATCGGACAAGTGGAGTGAAGGCCTACTATCCATGCTCGGAGTGCTTTGACTGCCGCCGTCGAAGTCGGAAATCAAACAGATAGCAGTGGCATTGACTCTAGTTATTTGTAGCCAAGTTTTTGCTATTTTTTCCACTAGCCGAATCTTTCACTAGAGCAATAGTCATAGCTTTCTGCATGATATTCTCAACAACAACGGCCAGGCCAGCTATTTTTGCTGAGACACTTTATCTGATCTACGTTATGTTCCATGTAGATGGTGAAAATTTTGAAGCTTGATGTCTCTACTCGGTACAACAAGTGATGTGTGGCTTATCTTGCAATCACACATATAAGTTTGAAATGTTCTTCATGTAAACAAAAGATGATGTTGTAGGAGCTAAAACCATTTTTACATGTTAGAGCATCTCCACTAGGCCCCCCAAGATGCCTCCCGAAGCACCTTTTTTAGCACCGGCGTGAAAAAAAGGCCCCAGTCAGGCCCCCAACATGCTGTTTTGCGCCGGATTTAGGAAAATTTAGCCCCGGCGACCACAGGCGAAACCCAGCCCGCCGGGGCGCACTTGGGACCGCCGGCGTCACTTTTTGCATGGCAAAACCCCACTAGTCAGTCTCTTTTCTCTCTCTCTCTCTCCTTCTTTTGCTGCTAGGCCCACCGCGTGCATGTGCATTAAAAGAATCTTCAGCCCCGCCTCCTCCGCCCCGCTCCACTTCCTCGCCGCCCCGCCTCCTCCGCCTTGGCCCGCCCCACCTGCTCCGCCGGCTCGCGCTCGCTTCCGGCCCCACCGCCTCCCCCGCGCTCGCCTCCGGCCCCACCGCCTCCCCCGCGCTCGCCTCCGGCCCCACCGCCTCCCCCGCGCTAGCCTCCGGCCCCTCTGCCTTCCCCGCTCGCCTCCGCCGGCCCGAGCTCACCACCGCCCCCTCCCTCGATGGTCGCAGGGCGAGGAGGAGCGCGCCTCCGGCCCCGCCGCCTCCCCCGCTCGCCTCCGGCCCGAGGAGGAGCGCGCCGGCAACGACTGCAAGCAACGGAGGGACGGGATGGCCCATACCTTGAGCGTCTTGTCCCAGGAGACGGAGAAGAGGAGGCGTCCGTCCGTGGACGCGGCGACGCCGGACACAGAGTCGGAGGTGGACGTTGGCTCCAGGGTGCGAAGGTCGTGGAGGGCGACAGACGCCGGCCTGGCGACGACGAACCCGCGGGAGGCGTCCACCGCCGCGACAGCCGCTGCCACTGACGCCGCCGTGGGCGGAGGGATGAGCGTGGCGACGTGGGCGAAGGAGGCGGCATTCGACGTGGCAGCCATCTTCTCGCCTGCGCTGCACCGGTCCTTGGTCCTCTGCTCCGCCGGCTCGCGCTCGTGCTCATGCTGCTCGAGCTCGGCGGCGAGGCCGGGCCGGCCGTGGCCTGGGGCGGGCGCGGCCTGGGCACGGCTTGAGGGTGGACACGACTGGAAGCTTTTTCACCCCCAGGCCAAAAGTTCCGCCGGCAGCCCCCCAAGAGGCAAAAAATGCCTCCTCGAGGGCACAACGGCTGGAGATGCTCTTAAACGCTTCTGCAAAGAATATGGATTTGTTCTCAGTTTAGGCCCCTTTGGAGAGCAAAGAAAAACTTGGAATCTTGAGATAATGCCTCACAACTCGTACTGGTGTTGTTAACCCAGAACAAGAGAAAAGAAATCCTTTAAAACATGGTATAACTAACAACACGCATTTTTTTTGGAGAAAAGTGTCATTTCAAGGTCAAAACCTGTCTGAAGCACAGGGGTGTCAGATGGCTTTGGAGTGGTGGACTTGTCTGCCTCCAACGTAGTGGACTCATCTGGTGTAGAGTGACTTCACGATGCATCCCAAACCCATAAAGTTGAAACGAGTCTAAAGTGTAGCGTCACGAAATCATCCCTCTGACCACGAGCATAACAATTTCCTACCCCTCTCTTATCACTTAGATGTAAGCTACATTGCCTACTCTTTGTCTACCGTGTCTTATCCGTGGTACTCCCTCCGGTCTTTTTACTCTGCATATTAGGTTTGTCTGAAGTCAATCTTATCCAACTTTGACCAAGTTTATACAAAAAATTATTAACATTCACATAACAACATCAATATCATTAGATCCATCTCGGAATATATTTTCATATTATATTTATTAGATATTATAGATGTTAATATTTTCTAATATAAATTTGGTCAAACTTAGCAAAGTTTGACTCAGACAAATCTAATGTGCAGAGTAAAAAGGACCGAAGGGAGTATATATTATGCCGCTTGAGTTCACCCTCTACACCAACCCAAGCAAGTACTCCAAAGTCCAAACAATCATGTTATAAGATGCATGTGAGCTGGTACATTACAAAATGAATGAAGAGGCAAATTTCGACAACCGGCTCCACCCACCCTTCTGTGGCAACAT
Organism: Triticum aestivum; assembly: GCF_018294505.1. Lineage (NCBI taxonomy): Eukaryota > Viridiplantae > Streptophyta > Magnoliopsida > Poales > Poaceae > Triticum > Triticum aestivum. Next base: position 309,577,803 of record NC_057796.1, on the reverse strand, counting down.
TGAACCCCTCTTCGTGGAAGGAGAATGGAGTTATCCTATTTATCTAGTGATGCAAGAAGTATGCAATGGCATAACAGGCTTTGCCTATAGCTAGGCATTTCCCCAACTCTATTATTTACTCACTACTCTCAACTCCCCTATTATTTGGATAAGGATAATGAAGAGGGAACCCGAATCTCAAAATTAAGAGGACATGATGACATTGTGTTGCTATGTGCGTATTGCCTCCATCTACATCCCCAACGATGCATTGCCGTGCTGCACCCTCGACACCAAATGTCGAGTTGCAGATCGGCGCGGTCACCCACCGCGTCAATCATGTGCATTTGTCCAAGGGCACGGCCACGGACGGCAACCCAGTGCAGCGGTTGTTCAAGGGGATCACGCCAGGCGTCCTCGCCTCCCCGGCGACGCCACCCCCGCGCTCCTCAGCTCCACCCAAGACTCGAGCACCTCCGCTCCGGCAAGGCAGAGTGCTGGGAGGGCGGCGACTCGCACTGTCGTCCCAGTATCGCAGCGCGCCACGATGCAGCTGGTCCAGGAGCTCGGAGACCTAGACCCGAAGGACAAGATGACACCCAAAGTTGCGGAGGCACTAATCAAGCGTTTCGACGAGCCCCCCACCGACCGCGAGGTCGAGAGCATCACCAAGCTCAAACACATGGACCTAGTTGCGCTTAGGATCGCCGCCAGCATGGCCGGCCCTGAGGCAGCTGCCGACGAGGCCATGGTGTGATCATGGTTTGAGTTAGGTTTTTCTTTCATGTTAGTGCCCTGTGTAGCAGTGGTCAGGACTAGACGACGCCGGGGTTTTGGGCCTGTTGGTGGCCGGCGTCGCCACCTGGATCAGATGGATGTGTGTTGTAAGCTTGCTTCCAGTTGCTTGAGTAGAAATCGTAGTCGATGGAGAATTGCATTGTGTCCCCATGAATGACACAAATTGTCCAATTATGAGCTAGAACGTTGGGGGGCTAAATTCGTCGGCGAAGCGTGAAGCAGTTAGGGAAGTAGCCGACGCGCAAGCTTGCCATTCTCAATCTGCAAGAAACAAAAATCGAGACATGGACAATCCAGGTAGCACATGAGATTGGGGGACACCGCCTGGAAGGCTGCGTAGTGCTTCCGACAGTAGGATCTAGGGGCGGGACGGCGATTTTCTGGGACAAGGACCTAGTACAAGTAGAATCTCATGCTTTGGGGCAATTCTTGATCATTGTCTCTGCATGGCTCCTCGCCTCATCAACAGCTTTCTGGTTGACCAAAGTCTATGGCCCCACCGATGACGACATGAAGGACGCGTTCCTGGCTGAACTTGCTGTCGCTGCACCACCACTAGGCCAACCCTGGCTGCTGGTTGGCGACTTCAACATCATCTATCAAGCTAGGGATAAGAGTAAGCTCAACTTAAATAGGCAGATCAGGGGTAGATTCACGAACGCCGTTGATTTCGCAGGGCTTAGGGAAATTAAGTGTAAAAATAGGAGGTTCACTTGGAGTAGCGAGCGCGAACAACTGACTTTCTACAGCATCGACAAATTCCTTTGCAACACGGATTGGGAGGTGTTGTTCCTCTCCTACATGCTGATGGCAGCCTCGACCTCATGTTCTGATCATTGCCCGCTGATGCTGACAAGCGCTGCAGCTCCTCACAGAAACGCCCGCTTTCGTTTTGAGAGTTTCTGGGTGAAGTACCTGCAGTTTCAGGAAGAAGTCAAGAAGTCTTGGGACAGTCCTGTGAACCATGATTGCCTGATCGTCCAGATGAAGGTGAAGATGCAGCGCACAGTGAAGGACTTGATGATCTGGAGCAAGAGCCTGTTTGGAGGGGCAAAACTGAAATTCCATCTCGCAAATGAAGTCATCCTACGGCTAGATGTGGCCCAGGAGAAGAAGACCCTGACGATGGAAGAGTTTCAGTTGCGCAAGCAGCTCAAACTTCGTGTCCTAGGGTTGGCTGTGATCGAGCGCGCAAGGAGGAGGCAGGCCTCAAGGGTGCTATGGTTGAAGGCGGGAGACGCCAGCACGCGTTGTTTCCATGCAAAGGTCTGCTCGCGCCGACAATGGAACTTCATCCACTCCCTCGCAACCCCGGACCACACGGCAACTGCACGTGAAGACAAGGCTAAGGTCGTCCATGACCATTTGCCTCTCTGTTGGGCACAAGAGCACAAAGGCAATGCACTATCAACTGGGGTGAGCTACAGCTGCCGCCAGTCCACAACCTGGACCTGGATGTCCCGTTTTCATAAGGTGAAGTGTGGGCGGCAATCGTTGCTTCGCCGACCGAGAAAGCGTCAGGACCGGACGGCTTCACGGGAAATTTCTTCAGGGCCTGCTGGCAGACGATCAAGAGGGTTGTCATGGCCATTTTTTATTGCTTCTACAACATGTCGGCCAACAATTTCAAAGAAATCAACGATGCTCTCATCGCACCACTTCCCAAGAAGGATGGCGCGACAGAGCTTGGGCACTTCAGGCCAATAAGTTTGATTCACTTGATTGCTAGGTTGATTGCTAAGGTTTTGTCCAGTCATCTATCCAATATCATCAGCACGATCATCTCCCCGGCCCAAAGTGCTTCCAGAAATCCAAGTGCATCAATGACAACTTTTTGTTTGGCCAAAACACCGTCACGTCATTGCATAGGAAGAAGAGAGGTGCCCTGCTGTTCAAACCGGACATTGCTCGTGCTTTTGATTCAATCTCCTGGGAGTACTTGCTCGAATTGCTGCGACAGCTGGGGTTCAGTGAGCGCTGGCGTGAGTGGATCACAATCCTGTCCACCTCGTCATTGGTTTGCCTGTTGAACAGCACGGTCGGGGAGCAAATCATGCACATAAGTGATCTGCGCTAGGGCGATCCAATATCTCCCATTCTGTTCATGTTGGCAATCGATCCGCTGCACAGGCTGCTGAAGGCGGCGTCCAATGATGGCACGTTGGCACCCCTTTCGGGCCAACTCTTGGCATTACCCATCAACCTGTATGTGGATGATGTCGTCATGTTCACAAATCCAGTTAAGGCTGAGGTGGATGCGCTGATGCAGATCCTGCTGCTGTTTGGGAAGGCAACCAGGCTCGGGATCAACCACGATAAGTCAACCATGGCCACAATCTCGTGCGAGGAGCTGAATTTGGACGAAATCCTTGAGAATTTTGGCGGCAAGCAGGCTGCATTCCCCGTCAAATACCTTCGCTTGCCCATCACTCTATATCAATTGAGAATGGTTTAGTTGTAGTTCATCCACGACAGAATTCGGGCCTGGCTGGCCGGCTGGAAGGGAAGGCTCCTGACAATCGTGGTTCGTCGGGTCTTGGTCAAGTGCGTGTTATCTGCTATGCCAACGTTTTCCATCACTGCTTTGCGTGCTCCCATGAAGTTCTTCTATGAAGTTGAAAAAATTCGGCGCAAGTTTCTATGGGCGCACGACGCAGAGCTCACTGGCGGGGTGTGCAAGTTTAACTGGCAACGTGTCTGCTCATTGATGGAGTTTGGGGGGCCCGACATCCACAACCTGGACAAATTCAGCAGGGTTGTTCGTCTGTGGTGGCTCTGGTTGGCCTGGTCAAGCCCCGACAAGCCCTGGGCGGGCACCAAAACCCCTGTGACAGATCTGATGGCCAGCTCTTCGACGACTACACAAAGGTGACTGTGCACGATGGCAAGCGGGCATGCTTCTGGAAATCTACCTGGCTGGACACGATACTTGCTATTTGTGAGCTGCGTTGGGATTTTCTTGAAAAGGAGAGTATGAAGCAGTATAGTAGAGATAAGTATTTTCCTCGGATAAGAACAAGGGTTATCAATCCAGTAGGAGAACCACATAGAACCTCGTTAGCAGCACATACACATACAAAATCAAATACTTGCACCCAACGCAAACAAGGGGGTTGTAAATCCCCTCGACAGTTAACTGCAAGGATCAAATCTCATAGTGATAGATAGATAAAAATTCAAAATAAAATAACGGTAAATAAATTGCGGCAAGCTATATTTGGATTTTATATATGATAAAAGATAGACTCGGGGCCATTGTTTTCACTAGAGGCTTCTCTCTTCAAAATAGCATACGGTGGGTAAACAAATTATTGTTGGGCAATTGATAGAAAAGCGCATAGTTATACGATATTCAAGTCGATGATCATGTATATAAGCATCACGTCCAAGACAAGTAGACCGACTCCTGCCTGCTGATATGTCTCCAACGTATCTATAATTTTTTATTGTTCCATGCTATTATATTATCAATCTTGGATGTTTTATATGCATTATTATGCTATTTATATCATTTTTGGGGACAAACCTATTAACCTAGTGCCTGGTGCCAGTTGATGTTTTTTCCTTGTTTTGGTCTTTACAGATAATCAATACCAAATGGAGTCCAAATGGAACGAAACTTTTTAACGATTTTTCTTGGACCACAAGACACCCTCGAAGCTTCGGGAGGAGGCCAGAAGAGCCATGAGGAGACGACAAGCTCGAAGGGCACACCCTAGGCTCGTGGGCCCCCTGTTGCTCCTCTAGCCCTAATTCTTCTTATATAAATACTCAAATATTCCCCGTAGACCAGAGGGCACACCAAACATACTTTTCCACCGTCGGAAGTTTTTGTCTTCGTGAGATCCCATCTGGTGACCTTTTCCGACACTCTGCCGGAGGGGGATTCGATCACGGAGGGCTTCTACATCAACCTTGCCGCCCTTCCGATGATGTGTGAGTAGTTTACACTACTGCAGGATGCTGCTAGCGCAAAACTACGATCAGAGACCCTTCGACGAAACTGTGTGCAATGCAATAATCGCAAACGGTGGTGTAAAAGAACCGTCAAAAAAGGTGCAAAACATTTGCGATGGCGGAGCCATCAAACACGGTTCAGATTTTAGTTGCATGTACGATCCAGGGCATACAGTTCAGTCCAATGAACTGTTTGCGATGAGGCGGAACAAAAGAAACGGGCAGCCTGATGAAGGCGTGTGCGATATAGAGCATACGGTTCACTCGGACGAACTATTTGTGATTAGGCAACACAAAAGAAACGGTCAGCCAAATCAAGGTGTGTGTGATTGAGGGCATACGCTTGAGAAGGATTAACTGTTTGCGATTAGGCAACAGAACAGAAACGGGTAAGCCAGATCAAAGTGTTTGCGATTGATGACATACACTTCACATGGATGAATTGTTTGCGATTAGCCACAACAAACTGAAACAGTTAGATAGATCAACGTGTGTGCGCTAGACGGGCACACACATTCTAATTAAAAGAAGCGTGCACGATGGTAATAACGAGCGCGCACGATTGTTGGAACAAGACGTGTGCTGACATTGCCTATTGCGGTGCACCCTATGGTGCAAACGCCACGTACGCGGCCGAGAAGGCGTACGTGCCCACGTTACGCCTTCCGGGAATAGTGCCGCACTTATAACCGTCAGTAAATTTTGAGCATGCGTCCCGTCATAATTTTTTTAGAAGAACAGGGAGGCTGCGTCCCGTCACATTCCAAATTGCAAACCTATTCACACCGATCAAAACCTAAACGGTTTCCCACTTAGGAGCGTATTACTACGCGGTTATAAATACTACTACTCCAAGATGACTGCACATTCCTCCTCAACTCCTCATCCACAAAAGTCAAAACAAACAAGTCATTCATCATCGTTCCCTTGCGTCTGCCATGGCCAGCGTGAGTTCTGGGTCGAGAGATTGCCACCAGGGAGAGGCGAGCCTGGAAGCGGAAGCACGAGAGATGTCCCGCCTCGACGCGAAAGCAGCCAACATGTCCTGCCGCACGGCCATAGTAGCAGAGAGGTCCCGCCGCACCATCGAAACAGCACGGAGGTCCCGCCGCGCCGTCGATGCAGCAGACTGGTCCGGCCGCGCCGCGGAAGCAGAAGAGATGTCCCGCCGCGCCGCGAATGCAGCAGAGATATCCTCCCGCGCCGCGGCGACCTGGGAAAATGTCTCGCGGGCAGGCGAGGACTCTTACAGGCGCATGCGTGCCCTTGTCCTTAGGCAGATGGATCAGATCTCCAGGTGGGCGAGGTTGCAGGATGACCTGAAAGCCTCGTTTGAACAGTCTACCGACGTCATCCGGCAACTAAATGAGAGCAATGCGAAGCTCCAGGCCGAGCGCGACCTGCTGAGGGCAAACATCGTCGGAAGTGCGGAGCAGCAGGAGCAGACCACTGCCTTGTTGAAGAGGACCGGCGTCATCATCGAAAAATTTATGGACGAGAATGCCATGCTGCGCATCGAGCGCAGAAGGCTGGTGGAGGAATTCGTGGATGCTCTCAAGAAGCATCTTGAGGACAAGAAAGAGCTCGTCGCCGCTCGCCGTGGAGACTAGTTCCCACGGCCTGCAGCAACGCATCAAGAAAGTAGAGATCAGCGAGCCAGATCGTTGTCTTCCTTCTTCTTTTGCCCTTGTGTATTTTGGGCGTTGCCGCATGTGGCTTTTTTAATTATGTTTCTAAATATGTAAGACAATTATTATCCACTGTCATCATCCTTATATTCATCATGCTTGCTATAAGTCACAGTCGATGCTATACAGGTCCGTAGGATCTTACATCAAGATCCGTGCAAAACTTTCTTTTCTGATTTTCATTTTTCTCTCTTAAATCTCAGTCCAGTGAGACATATAGCCACGCCGTAGAACAGGTGCTCGGGCGCCATTAATGGAGACGTTGGGAGGGAGGTGCGCGGCGGGTAGCGGTCAAAGGGCTCTCCTCCCGATGAGCACGTGCAGGGGTCTGATCGCACACCTCCCGTACTCAAATAGCTACCCCGCACGGCACCTCCTAGCCAATAAAAAAAGGGGACGCGTGGCCACACGTAATTGGTAAGTAGAACGCCCACGGTTTCAATAATACTTGTGTTTCCGATTTGTAACGTGACAGCACTTGTTCCAAAATGACTTTGTTGATTGTTAATGTGTGCGCCTTCGCAAATCGAATAGAAAAATTACCATAGCATGTTGGTGCCATGTCAGGACACCATGCCAAGTTTCATGATTTTCAGGCGTGTTTTGGAATTACAGGAATTAAAAAACCAAGTTTCTCAATATTTCCGGCCGAGCCACGACGCCCAGATGTTTGAATTTCACTCCCATCTCTTGCATGGGACCTAGAAATTCACCCAAGGACACACATGTGATTTTTCAAACAACTTTGGTGCACCAGAGCCTATGCTTGTAGTTCAAATTTGAATTATGCACATTAAATGCCCAGAAACTCAATTAATGTATAAAAAAGGCCAAAGGAACCCGGAATAATTCCAAAATTTAGCACGATACTTCTATTTGGTCTAATCTGGCTGGTGTAAAAAAATTAAGGCGGGAGAAGGCAGTGTACGTATGTCGTTTCGCACACGGAGGTGACACGTTCCCTCTCGGAACCACGAGCCTTCTTGAGGGAAGCTCCGGTTCGCAAGAAGCTTACACCAAAGCTTGTCCCAATTCGGCCAAAAAATTACCGCAGCATGTTGGTGCCATGTCATGACACCATGCCAAGTTTCATGATTTTCAGGCGTGTTTTGGAATTACAGGAATTAAAAAACCAAGTTTCTCAATCTTTCCGGCCGAGCCACGACGCCCAGATGTTTGAATTTCACTCCCATCTCTTGCATGGGACCTAGAAATTCACCCAAGGACACACATGTGATTTTTCAAACAACTTTGGTGCATTGGAGCCTGTGCTTGTAGTTGAAATTTGAATTATGCACATTAGATGCGCATAAACTAAATTAATGTATAAAAAAGGCCAAACGAACCCGGAATAATTCCAAAATTTAGCACGGTACTTCTATTTGGTCTAATCTGTCTGTGTAAAAAAATTAAGGTGGGAGAAGGCGGTGTACGTATGTCGTTTTGCACACGGAGGTGACACGTTCCCTCTCGGAACCACGAGCCTTCTTGAGGGAAGCTCCGGTTTGCAAGAAGCTTACACCAAAGCTTGTCCCAATTCGGCCAAAAAAATTACCGCAGCATGTTGGTGCCATGTCATGACACCATGCCAAGTTTCATGATTTTCAGGCGTGTTTTGGATTTACAGGAATTAAAAAACCAAGTTTCTCAATCTTTCCGGCCGAGCCACGACGCCCAGATGTTTGAATTTCACTTCCATCTCTTGCATGGGACCTAGAAATTCACCCAAGGACACACATGTCATTTTTCAAACAACTTTGGTGCACTGGAGCATGTGCTTGTAGTTCAAATTTGAATTATGCACATTAAATGCGCAGAAACTCAATTAATGTATAAAAAAGGCCGAACGAACCCGGAATAATTCCAAAATTTAGCACAATACTTCTATTTGGTCTAATCTGCGTGTGTAAAAAAAAAGTAAGGCGGGAGAAGGCAGTGTACGTATGTTGTTTCACACATGGAGGTGACACGTTCCCTCTCAGGACCACGAGCCTTCTTGAGGGAAGCTCCAGTTTGCAAGAAGCTTACACCAAAGCTTGTCCCAATTTGGCCAAAAAAATTACCGCATCATGTTGGTGCCATGTCATGACACCATGCCAAGTTTAATGATTTTCAGGCGTGTTTTGGATTTACAGGAATTAAAAAACCAAGTTTCTCAATCTTTCCGGCCGAGCCACGACGCCCAGATGTTTGAATTTCACTCCCATCTCTTGCATGGGACCTAGAAATTCACCCAAGGACACACATGTGATTTTTCAAACAACTTTGATGCACTGGAGCATGTGCTTGTAGTTCAAATTTGAATTATGCACATTAAATGCCCAGAAACTCAATTAATGTATAAAAAAGGCCAAACAAACACGGAATATTTCCAAAATTTAGCACGATACTTCTATTTGGTCTAATCTGCCAGTGTACAAAAATTAAGGTGGGAGAAGGCAGTGTACGTATGTCGTTTCGCACACGGAGGTGACACGTTCCCTCTCGGAACCAAGAGCCTTCTTGAGGGAAGCTCCGGTTTGCAAGAAGCTTACACCAAAGCTTGTCCCAATTCGGCCAAAAAATTTACCGCATCATGTTGGTGCCATGTCATGACACCATGCCAAGTTTCATGATTTTCAGGCGTGTTTTGGATTTACAGGAATTAGAAAACCAAGTTTCTCAATCTTTCCGGCCGAGCCACGACGCCCAGATGTTTGAATTTCACTCCCATCTCTTGCATGGGACCTAGAAATTCACCCAAGGATACACATGTGATTTTTCAAACAATTTTGATGCACTGGAGCATGTGCTTGTAGTTCAAATTTGAATTATGCACATTAAATGCCCAGAAACTCAATTAATGCATAAAAATGCCAAACAAACCCGGAACAATTCCAAATGTAAACACGACACTCATGTACTAGTTGCATGTTCACTGTACGTAAATGTTCTAGCAATTCAAAGACCATCCTTTCCCTCCGTAACACCATTTTGTCTTTCAAAACATAATGAAAAAAATCAGGTATACCACAAATAGTTTACTAGAAAGAATCATGTGGGATGCGATATAAAATATCTTGGCGCACCGTCTTGTCTGGCTTACGCAGGAAGCTTCGTCGTCTACAGTCCACCGCCCCCAATTGAACCACACTTGCGCGCCAGTTTCTCGCGGCACCGAGCAAAAATTTTTTGCCACCGCAAAAGTATCTATCTCCCCGCCCCCTCCCTCCTACCAAAAGCCACATTTCCACTGTTCCTCCTTGCTTTCCTAGTTTAAACCTTCACTGCTACTTACTGGCAGCTCAACCTCCCCGCCGGGGACCCTTCTTCTTGCAATGCCGCCTTCTCGCCGGCTACCCTTCTTCTTGTAGCGCCGCCTCCTCGCCGGCGACCCTTCTTCTTGCAGCGCCGCCTTCTCGCCGGCGACCCTTCTTCTTGCTGCGCGGCCTCTGCGCCGCCGACCCTTCTTCTTGCTGCGCGGGCTCGTCGATATGGTCAGGTAATCCACACCCCACCCACACCATCCTCCTCCTTTCTCGTCCCACATGCCCCGACCGACGGAGCGACACCTTCCACCGAAATCACTGCCCCCCTCCTCCAATTAAGCGCCGCCCACAGCCATTTTACACGTAGTATAACGTGGAGCTGAGTAGCACGCGGCCACACGCACGAACAAGGTCGCTATGGCTGCCATGCGTGTCGACCGCCAGATCTTGGAGGAGCACCTCGTCTTCGAGGCCACCGTCGACACTGCCACGCGGTTGTCTACTTTAAAATACAGTTCGTGATGTTTTCTCGAGGCCATCGCTAGTGCCTTCTAGTGATTTGTCCTCTGTAATGTTAATATGCAATCTAATGTTCAGTTAATAGTTTGGTCCTCTGAAATATAATGTTCAGTTAACACTTTGGTCCAACAATTGCTACATTTCGTAGTACTGTTTTCAAAAATTCTTTGTTTTGTTAACTGTCTTATCTTCTAGTACATGTTTCTATTCTGCAATGTCGTGCTCAGTTAACTATTTTGGTTCATGTGGTCTGCTGTCCATTTAACTGTTTGGTTCAGTTCTGCAATTTGATTTTCATTTGCCGTGGGTACAATTTTGTATTGTTATGCATGTGACACCAATCGAATTTGGCTGTACTCAATACATATTCTACTGATAGTATGGCAACTCTCAGTTAACCTGATCAAGATCTTCCTTATGTGTGTTGCAGGGAAACAATGGGAGACACTGCGGTTTACCATCGAGGTTTGTTCAAGCAGGGTCCTTTGGCTAATAGCACATTATTGTGCAGTTGCAGGAATCATTCTAATATTTAGGTTTCTTACAATTTGGTCTTGCACATGTAGGTCCTGCTGTCAGAGGCTTAGACCCACTGTTCGACCCATTTTGCATATGGGGAAATGAGATGTCCATGAATATCAGTCAAGTCAAGAAACTCAGAAAGATCGTTAGGATGAAGAAACTTGCGACGAATAACAGCAAGATCTTTGTTTGCACAATGAAGAAGACATCAGTCAACTATAGGATGGTACCAACTCTTTTACCTTGTTTTTACCCCTTGCGCCATTTCAAAATTTACAACAGCGATTTATGCATAGCTTTGTTTTCAGTACTTTTCAAAGCAGTTCACCGATGATTACCTCTCAAACCACATGCATGGTCAAGAGGCGAGGAAGGTATTCATTCAACACCCACGGTATAATATTGAAGTCTTGCTGAAGAGGACGAAGGTTGGGCGGACAATTATCCATAGCCACTGGCCTAAAGTTGCAAGGACATTCAACATCACTAAAGGCTCAATATTTTCCTTCCGCTTCTGCAGTTTCCCAGATGAGATTCATCTGTCTATTTACCGTGTATGATGCTACTTTCCAAAGGTTTTTGATGCTGCATGTGAAACTTGGTGCTGTTGTGTAATGGCGTAACTGAGTGCCGAAGCTATCTGATGTAATTCGATTATGAAATCCTGGTTGATTTTATACGGATATGAAATATCTGGCGTGTTTTATAAGAAATATTAGTTTGATTAGTACATGGATTATCAATAATAGGCTAATTACCATGCTTATTGGGGTTTTCTATTGCAGACGGTTACTCAGACAACACCGTGGGCGATGAACTCAAATAACCTGCACGGTTTCTAGAAAGTAGGCGTGTTCGATCAACTAACAATCACACACGGCTTCCGGCAGTGAACTGTTTGCGTTAGTCCACCTTGCACAAACGTTTCCACATAAAGAATTGTGTGTGATATACATACCTACGGAAATTTCTAGGATTCATCGTGTGGGATGTACATACCTACGGAAATGATTTTCTGAGATTCACCGTGTGGGATGTACATACCTACGGAAATGATTTTCTGGGATTCACCGTGTGGGATGTACATACCTACGGAAATGATTTTCTGGGATTCACCGTGTGGGATGTACATACCTACGAAAATGATTGGGTTTCGATGCCTCGCCCTATCGCACACGGCCCCAGCCTGGGTCCTAGGAGGGCCTATCCCCGACGATTTCTGGGTCATGTGGGAAGGACACCCTATCGCACACACTCACTTGGCGACTGTTCCAAATGCCGTCGCGGAAAGGGGTTAAAACCCGTTTATTTAGCACGTCGCTGTACCAGTGTTACCACAGACCTACGGGTCCATAGCTAGTAGCTAGATGGCTTCTTCTCTCACTTTGATCTTCAATACCATATTCTCCTAGATGTTCTTGGAGATCTATTTGATGTAATCTTCTTTTGCGGTGCATTTGTTGAGATTCGATGAATTGTGGGTCTGTGATCAGATTATCTATGAAAATTATTTGAGTCTTCTCTGAACTCTTTTATGACATGATGTAGACAAAGTAAACTCAATCAATATGAATAAACCCCATATTTTTATCCTTAATGGCTACGATACAAATTTGTGTCATGTCCCTTTCTCTCACTGGGATTGAGCACCACAAGATCGAACCCATCACAAAGCATCTCTCCCATTGCAAGATAAATCAATCAAGTTGGCCAAACCAAACAGATAGATCAGAGAGAAATACAAAGTTATAACAATCATGCATATAAGAATTCAGAAAAGACTCAACTAATATTCATGAATAATCTGATTATAAACCCACAATTCATCGGATTCCAACAAACACACCGCAGAAAAAGGATTACATCGAATAGATCTCCAAGAACATCAAGGAGAACATTGTATTGAAGATCAAAGAGAGAGAAGAAGCCATCTAGCTACTAGCTATGGACCTGTAGGTCTGTGAACTACTCACGCATCATCGGAAGGGGCGCAAAGTTGATGTAGAAGCCCTCCGTGATCGCTTCCCCTTAGGCAGAGTACCGGAGAAGGCCTCCAGATGGGATCGCGGAAGAACGGAGACTTGTGATGTCTACTATACAACTTATTCTTGTAGACCCGTGTTGGGCCTCCAAGCGCAGAGTTTTGTAGGACAGTAGAAATTTTCCCTCAAGTGAATGACCTAAGGTTTATCAATCCGTGGGAGGCATAGGATCAAGATGGTCTCTCTCAAACAACCCTGCAACCAAATAACAAAAAGTCTCTTGTGTCCCCAACACACCAAATACAATGGTAATTTGTATAGGTGCACTAGTTCGGCGAAGAGATGGTGATACAAGCATAGTAATCATAGTAGATATTGATTTTTGTAATAGGAACAATAAAAACAGCAAGGTATCAATTGATAAAACGGAGCACAAACGGTATTACAATGCTTGAAAATGAGGCCTAGTGTCCGTACTTTCGCTAGTGCAATCTCTCAACAATGCTAATATAATTGGATCATATAAACTTCCCTCAACGTGCGATGAAGAATGATACGTCTCCAACGTATCTATAATTTTTTATTGTTCCATGCTATTATATTATCTGTTTTGGATGTTTAATGGGCTTTACTATGCACTTTTATATTATTTTTGGGACTAACCTATTAACCGAAGGCTCAGTGCCAATTGTTGTTTTTTTGCCTATTTCAGTGTTTCGCAGAAAAGGAATATCAAACGGAGTCCAAACAGAATGAAACCTTCGGGAGAGTTATTTTTGGAACAAACGCAATCCAGGAGACTTGGAGTGGACGTCAAGGAAGCAACAAGGCGGCCACGAGGCAGGGAGGCGCGCCCATGGGGGTAGGCGCACCCCCACCCTCGTGGGCCCCTCGTGGCTCCACCGACCTACTTCTTTCGCCTATATATACTCATATACCCTGATGTAACATCCCAAATTTTCAATTTGGAATGTTATACATTAGATCATCATTGCATAGCATATTTTATTGCATTTTGGCAAATCCTCGAAAAAAATCCTAAGGGACTCAAGGACCCTCGGAGAGAGTTGGGGATTTTCCCGGTTTTCATATTTGATTTTTATCAAATAATGAAACGAGGATTTTTGGTTTTAATTATTTTTCTCTCCAAAAAATATTTCATATTAAAATAAATGAGAGGAGAAAATATGACTTCTCCAAAATAATTGAAATATTGGAGGAAAAAATATTAAAATCATATATTTGATTTTATTCGGATTTTATTTGCAATTTTAATTGCATTAGAAAAATTTCACGTTTTAAAAATTGCATTTTTAGGGCCAAGAAAATGTTCACGTCGTTCTAATTATTTTAATTAGATGGTGAAAATTCGTTTTGGCATTTTTGGATTTTTATTTATTTTTCTATGAATTTTTTTCGATGAAATATTATTTAGAAAAAAAAACGCCGAGTGCGGCGACTGGGCCGAAGCCCAGCCGACGGCCCAGCTGCCCCGCGCCCGTCTCCCTCTCGGGCACGACAGCGCCGCCGCCGCCCGAGTTCCGCTCGAGCACGGCGGCCGCCCGCCGCCTTGCCCCCTTCCCCACGGCACCCCCCTCCTTATATACCCCAGCCCCGCCGCCCTCTCCTCACCCCGTCCCCGCCCCGACCCGAAGCCGCCGCCGCCCGAGGAGATGCCGCCGCCGGAGCCGACCCCGCCGCCCGAAGGAGCTCGCCGCCTCGACGCCATACGCCGCCGCCCCGCCGCCCCTCGCCGCCCCGTCCGACCCCGCCGGAGCTGCCCGACGAGGTAGCCGAGCCGCCGCCGCCGAGCCGGTTTTTTTCGAAACCCTAGTTTTTTATATAGATCGGTTTATTTTTTCGGTTTAGTTAATTAGTGAACGTTCACCGACCCGTTCGTTTTAACGAACGTGTTCGTCGGTTTGTCGCTGTTAACGAACGTCCGTTCGTTTAACTGTTCATCAGTTTTCTTTTTCGTCGGTTTTTCCGCGATTATTCCAGATCGCGATTTCTGATTAGATTTTCGTTCTGGTCTAACTTTTCGCTCGTTTATCGGAATCAGGCGATTCAAGCGCCTAGAGTTTCGTATCGAAATTCTCTTTCCGTTTAACCTACTCAAACAAGTTTTTGCTACTGTAAAATTTGACCTAGATTCAGATTAGTAAACGAAGCTTGTTTCTTTTGCCGTTTGACTTTCGTTGCTTCGTTCGATTTGTTTCTTTTTGCAAACCGGAGTTCTTAAGTTGAACTATCTGGTTAGATCTTTTATTTGAGTTTTACCTGTGCATTTGATGAGTGCTTATTGTATGCTTATTTGTTTGCGATAGAGTACCCGGAGTGCGCCGCTTGCTACTTCGAATCTCTAAGTTTCACGGATCGTCAGCAAGGCAAGTAACACTTTGATCATACCTCTTTTACTACCCAGTTTTATTGCATTAGACAAACCCTCAAACATTGCATGGTTAGGATCTAATTAAATTGTGGGTATTGGGAAGTAGTTGAGGTAGTACCTATTACCTGTTTTATTATCAAACCCTTGGGAGTTACTTCTACGTTTGCTTATATTGCTATGCTATGCTTGTAGACGTGGATTGGGTTTGAGTGTTACCATGACAGATGAGAGATTGTTAAGTAATGGTTAAACTTAAGGTGGCAACTAAAACTCACATCTGTGTGGATTGAGGCACTTGGGTATTCCAGGATTGCCTGTTTTTCTAAGGACCGCCACCCAGGCTCAAAGGGATCATGAGATTATTCATGCTAGAAACTTCCCTGTGCAGCCACAAGCTATTATGGGCTCTAGCATAGTTGATTAAGTTGTGTGAGCTCTTGAAGAGGTAGACTAGCAGATGTAGGGGATGTAGGTGGTACTGTCTACCCGGAGTAGAGAGTTAACGATTCTGAAAGACTGTGTCTCGGTCATCCGTTTCTCAAACATCATGTAGTGCGAGAATCAAGCGGAGGCGATCGAGTCTTGTGGGGAAAAGTGCACAAACCTCTGCAGAGTGTATAAACTAATCATGGTTAGCCGTGTCCCCGGTTATGGACATCTTGAGTATCTAGTACTTGGATTATCATGTGAATCTCATCACCATGTTACTTTAATTAATTTTGTTGGGTTAATGATGATACTTAATTGGGATTGAGAATGCTGTCAACCATTCTCAATGTTTAACAACCACCGTGATAGTTAAATAAAATTTATTCCTTTGCAGTAGGAAAAAATTGGCTTTTGGCAAAACTGTAACCATAGAGCCTTCTACCAGCCATATATGCATGTAGTCTAGCATTATTATGTTCATTACTCTCTATGTGTTACATTGCCAGCATATTCCATGTGCTGACCCGTTCCGGGCTGCAACGTTTCATGTTGCAGACTTTTCAGACGACGAGTAAGGTGCCTTAGGTCGTGATCTTATACTCAGTGATGCCGTTGGAGTTGATGGACTCACCTATCTTCCAAGTCTTCCGCTGTTATCATATTTAGATGGTCTTAAGCCATATTTATCATACTTATTCTCTTTTGAGATACTCGTTGTAATAAGTGTGTGATTGCTACTCTGTTATAAATCCTCCATTTGTACTGTGCGTGTCAGCATTACTGATCCAGGGATGACACTGGTGCACAGCAGCACAGACTGTTTGAGGTCTGGTCGCTACACCTGAAAACATCCAAGAGCACCACGAAACCCTATTTCCACCGCCGCAACCTTCTTTACCCATGAGATCCCATCTTGGGGCCTTTTTCGGTGCTCCGCTGGAGGGGGAATCAATCACAGAGGGATTCTACATCAACACCATAGCCTGTCCGATGATGTGTGAGTAGTTTACCACAGACCTTTGGGTCCATAGTTATTAGCTAGATGGCTTATTCTCTCTCTTTGGATCTCAATACAAAGTTCTCCTCGATCTTCTTGGAGATCTATTCGATGTAATTCTTTTTGCGGTGTGTTTGTCGAGATCCGATGAATTGTGGGTTTATGATCAAGATTATCTATGAACAATATTTGATTCTTCTCTGAATTCTTATATGTATGATTTGTTATCTTTGCAAGTCTCTTCGAATTATCAATTTGGTTTGGCCTACTAGATTGATCTTTCTTGCAATGGTAGAAGTTCTTAGCTTTGGGTTCAATCTTGCGGTGTCCTTTCCCGGTGACAGCAGGGGCAGCAAGGCACGTATTGTATTGTTGCCATCGAGGATAAAAGGATGGGGTTTATATCATATTGCTTGAGTTTATCCCTCTACAACATGTCATCTTGCCTAATGCATTACTCTGTTCTTATGAACTTAATACTCTAGATGCATGCTGGATAGTGGTCGATGTGTGGTGTAATAGTAGTAGATGCAGAATCGTTTTGGTCTACTTGTCGCGGGTGTGATGCCTATATACATGATCATGCCTAGATACTCTCATAACTATGCACTTTTCTACCAATTGCTCGACAGTAATTCGTTCACCCACCGTAAATTATGCTATCTTGAGAGAAGCCACTAGTGAAACCTATGGCCCCCGGGTCTATCTTCCATCATATTATTTTACTATCAATTTACTATTTCCGCTATCTTTTATTTTGCAATCTTTACTTTCCAATCTATATCTAAAAATACTAAAAATATTTATCTTATTATCTCTATCAGATCTCACTTTTGCAAGTGGCCGTGAAGGGATTGACAACCCCTTTATCGTGTTGGTTGCAAGGTTCTTATTTGTTTGTGTAGGTACGAGGCGATTTGCGTGTAACCTCATATTGGATTGATACCTTGGTTCTCAAAAACCGAGGGAAATACTTACGATACTTTGCTGCATCACCCTTTCCTCTTCAAGGGAAAACCAACGCATGCTCAAGAGGTAGCAAGAAGGATTTCTGGCACCGTTGCCGGGGAGGCTTATGTCAAGTCAAGACATACCAAGTACCCATCACAAACTTTGATCCCTCGCATTACATTATTTACCATTTGCCTCTCGTTTTCCTCTCCCCCACTTCACCCTTGCCGTTTTATTCGCCCTCTTTTTCCGTTTGCTTTTTTTCCGCCTGCTTCTTGTGTTTCCGTGTGTTAGATCGTTTGCTTTGCTGTCATGGCTAGTCCTTCTATCATTGTTAGTACTCCCGATCATGAAGTTATTAATTTTAAACAAAGGGAGGGAGAAAATCTAAAAGATGCTTGGCATAGAATTTGCAATGCTCAGAATAGATCTACTAGGAAGCAATCTACTTCCGTTCTTCTTCGCAATTTTTATGTAGGCATCACCCCTTGGAATAGATATATTCTTGATACCATTACCGGAGGGAATTTCTTGGGTAGCCATACTTTTGATTCTTATAATGCTATGATAGATTTGTTTGGCCCACCACCTCTTTTGGTTAATGGAACTATTTTAACTTTGGAACATGTGATGTAAAGGCTTGAAATTATTGAAAATAAAGTTGCCACTGTAGAGTTGATTGAGAATTTGGATAAAAAGATCCACAACCAGATTACCCAATATGGATCTAAGGTACTCCCTCCGTTCCGAAATAGATGACTAAACTTTGTACTAACTTTATACTAAAACTAGTACAAAGTTGAGTCATCTATTTTGGAACGAAGGGAGTAGGAGTTACTCTGATTTTTTTTAAAGAAAAAGAACCCATAGTTAACGAAAAGATAGATCAAGATTCCACAAGAATTGACAAACTTGAGGATGTTATTACCAACTTAGGGTCTGCTTTTTCTTCCATGAAAAAAAACTCCAAATCCTCCTGCTGCCAAAGTTGCCAAATTGATGTATGTGCCTAAAAATAAAGGTGAATCTTCTATTAAGGAAAATGCAGATCTCAAATCCATAAGTGTTCACCCCAACTTTTTTGCTATCATTAAGGAACCTTTTGCTACAAATGTTTTTCTCGATTTATTGCCTAGGAGTTTGATCATTAATAAAAAGAAGGAAACTCCTAAGGGTTATAAGTGTTCAATTGAAGAATTTCCTACTAAAGATGATAATACCTAGATATATTCTTGCCTTTATGCCTAGCTAGGGGCGTTAAATGATAGCGCTTGTTGGGAGGCTGCTACCTCTTGAGCATTGTGTTGGTTTTCCCTTGAAGAGGAAAGGGTGATGCAGTAAAGTAGCGTAAGTATTTCCCTCAGTTTTTGAGAACCAAGGTATCAATCCAGTAGGAGACCACGCACGAGTCCCTCGCACCTACACAAACAAACAAGAACCTCACAACCAACACGATAAAGGGGTTGTCAATCCCTCAACGGTCACTTACGAGAGTGAGATCTGATAGATATGATAAGATAATATTTTTGGTATTTTTATGATAAAGATGCAAAGTAAAATAAAAGGCAATAAAAATAGCTAAGTGTTGGAAGATTAATATGATGGAAAATAGACCCGGGGGCCATAGGTTTCACTAGTGGCTTCTCTCAAGAGCATAAGAATTACGATGGGTGAACAAATTACTGTTGAGCAACTGACAGAATTGAGCATAGTTATGAGAATATCTAAGTATGATCATGTATATAGGCATCACGTCCGAGACAAGTACACCGACTCCTGCCTGCATCTACTACTATTACTCCACACATCGACCGCTATCCAGCATGCAT
This sequence comes from Triticum aestivum, assembly GCF_018294505.1. Taxonomy (NCBI): domain Eukaryota; kingdom Viridiplantae; phylum Streptophyta; class Magnoliopsida; order Poales; family Poaceae; genus Triticum; species Triticum aestivum. The sequence goes on along the minus strand of NC_057796.1, from coordinate 309,558,512 downwards.
CTAGAGTATTAAGTTCAAAAGAACAGAGTAACACTTTAAGTAAGATGACATGATGTAGAGGGATAAACTCATGCAATATGATATAAACCCCATCTTGTTATCCTCGATGGCAACAATACAATACGTGCCTTGCTGCCCCTACTGTCACTGGGAAAGGACACCGCAAGATTGAACCCAAAGCTAAGCACTTCTCCCATTGCAAGAAAGATAAATCTAGTAGGCCAAACCAAACTGATAATTCAAAGAGACTTGCAAAGATAACCAATCATACATAAAAGAATTCAGAGAAGATTCAAATATTGTTCATAGATAAACTTGATCATAAACCCACAATTCATCGGTCTCAACAAACACACCGCAAAAGAATATAACATCAAATAGATCTCCACGAGAATCGTGGAGAACTTTGTATTGAGATCCCAAGAGAGAGAAGAAGCCATCTAGCTAATAACTATGGACCCGAAGGTCTGAGGTAAACTACTCACACATCATCGGAGAGGCCATGGTGTTGATGTAGAAGCCCTCCGTGATCAATGCCCCCTCCGGCAGGACGCCGGAAAAGGCCCCAAGATGGGATCTCACGGGTACAGAAGGTTGCGGCGGTGGAATTAGGTTTTCGTGGATGCTTCTGTTGCTCCACCGCGCTGCCCCGCCTAGGCCCGTTGCGCCGCTGCTCCGGCCGCGGCCATGGCTACCGTGCGCCCACGTTCGGGCGCCCTTGGGCGTGTGCCCGATCGGGCAGCGCCCGTCGCCCATTCGCCCGCGCCCGTTTGGCCCTATGGGCCACTGCCCAGTGGGGCCCCGCCCCACACCCTTTTGTTAAAAAAGAGAACAAAAGTAAAAATAAATAATTAAATAAATAATTAATTAATTAACTTAATTAGATCTGTTAAATTAACTTGATTAACTCTGATTAGTTAACCTAATTAATTAACTAATTAATTATGTTTAGTTAAACTGTGACCATGATAACTGGGACCCACGCGTCAGTTGACCAGTCAACTCCTCTGTTGACTGCTGACGTCATGCTGACGTCAGCGTGCACTGTTCTGGATAATGTTGTCCGCCACGCATTCCTAGCATAACGAACACGCAACTTTTCCCCTCCGATTCATCTGTCCGAAAATGCGAAACACTGGGGATATTTTCCTGGATGTTTCCCTCCCTTCACCGGTATCACCTCATACCGCGTTAGAACACGTCTAGCTCTGCCTGTTGTCCTGTTATGCACTTGCTTGCTATGTATTTACTATTTCTCCCCCCTCTTCTCTTCGGTAGACCCCATGACGATGCTGATGCCCCTGTGGTCGACTACGTCACCGATGACCCCTCCTTCTTGTCTGAGCAACCAGGCAAGCCCCCCTTGATCACCAGGTATCGCCTATTCCTTCTCTATACTGCTTGCATTAGAGTAGTGTAGCATGTTACTGCTTTCGGTTAATCCTATAATGATGCATAGCCTGTCATTGTTGCTACAGTTGTTACCCTTGCCTGCTATCCTACCTGCTTAGTATAGGATGCTAGTGTTCCATCAGTGGCCCTACACTCTTGTCCGTCTTCCATGCTATACTACTGGGCCGTGATCACTTCGGGAGGTGATCACGGGTATATACTATATACTTTATATACATGACACATGTGGTGACTAAAGTCGGGTCGGCTCAAGGAGTACCCGCAAGTGATTCTGATGAGGGGGCTGAAAGGACAGGTGGCTCCATCCCGGTAGAGGTGGGCCTGGGTTCCTGAAGGCCCCCGACTGTTACTTTGTGGCGGAGCGACAGGGCAGGTTGGGACCACCTAGGAGAGAGGTGGGCCTGGCCCTGGTCGGCGTTCGCGGATACTTAACATGCTTAACGAGATCTTGGTATTTGATCTGAGTCTGGCCATTTGGTCTATACGCACTAACCAACTACGCGGGAATAGTTATGGGCACTCGACGTCGTGGTATCAGCCGAAGCTCTTCTTGACGTCAGCGATGGAGCGGCGCGCGCCGGATTGGACTGGAACGCCTGCTAGGCTAGGTCTGCTTCCGGCCGCGTACGCAACGTGCAGGTGTGCAATGGGCGATGGGCCCAGACCCCTACGCGCATAGGATTTAGACCGGCGTGTTGACCTCTCTGTTGAGCCTAGGTGGGGTTGCGACGTGTTGATCTTACGAGGCCGGGCATGACCCAGGAAAGTGTGTCCGGCCAAATGGGATCGAGCGTGTTGGGTTATGTGGTGCACCCCTGCAGGGAAGTTTATCTATTCGAATAGCCGTGTCCCTCGGTAAAAGGACGACCCGGAGTTGTACCTTGACCTTATGACAACTAGAACTGGATACTTAATAAAACACACCCTTCCAAGTGCCAGATACAACCCGGTGATCGCTCTCTAACAGGGCGACGAGGAGGGGATCGCCGGGTAGGATTATGCTATGCGATGCTACTTGGTGAACTTACCATCTACTCTCTTCTACATGCTGCAAGATGGAGGTGGCCAGAAGCGTAGTCTTCGACAGGATTAGCTATCCCCCTCTTATTCTGGCATTCTGCAGTTCAGTCCACTGATATGGCCCTTTACACATATACCCATGCATATGTAGTGTAGCTCCTTGCTTGCGAGTACTTTGGATGAGTACTCACGGTTGCTTCTTTTCATATTTTCCCCCTTTCCTTTCTACCTGGTTGTCGCAACCAGATGCTGGAGTCCAGGAGCCAGACGCCACTGTCGACGACGACTCCTACGGCACTGGAGGAGCCTACTACTACGTGCAGCCCGCTGACGACGACCAGGAGTAGTTAGGTGGATCCCAGGCAGGAGGCTTGCGCCTCTTTCGATCTGTATCCCAGTTTGTGCTAGCCTTCTTAAGGCATACTTGTTTAACTTATGTCTGTACTCAGATGTTGTTGCTTCCGCTGACTCGTCTATGATCGAGCACTTGTATTCGAGCCCTCGAGGCCCCTGGCTTGTATTAGGATGCTTGTATGACGTATTTATGTTGTAGAGTTGTGTTGTGATATCTTCCCGTGAGTCCCTGATCTTGATCGTACACATTTGCGTGCATGATTAGTGTACGGTCAAATCGGGGGCGTCACAGGTACGGCCTAGGATTAAAGTTTCCTCTATACGCATTGTTACCAAAATTATTCCTACCAACAAAATTCACATCCATAGATTCGTTATTATTCTCAATCAAAGTAGACAAAGGCATATCATTAGGATCAGAAGAAACACTTTTAGTAGTAAATAATTTCATAAGTTCATCCATCTTTCCACTCAAAACATTAATTTCTTCTATCGCATGCACTTTTTTATTAGTAGATCTTTCGGTGTGCCATTGAGAATAATTAACCATAATATTATCTAGGAGTTTGGTAGCTTCTCCTAAAGTGATTTCCATAAAAGTGCCTCCCGCGGCCGAATCTAAAAGATTTCTAGAAGCAAAATTCAATCCGGCATAAAAGTTTTGTATAATCATCCAAAGATTCAAACCATGTGTAGGGCAATTATGTATCATTAATTTCATCCTCTCCCAAGCTTGTGCAACATGTTCATGATCAAGTTGCTTAAAATTCATAATATCATTTCTAAGAGAGATGATTTTAGCGGGAGGAAAATACTTAGAGATAAAAACATCTTTGCACTTATTCCAAGAATCAATACTATTTTTAGGCAAAGACGAAAACCAAGCTTTAGCACGATCTCTAAGCGAAAAAGGAAATAGCTTCAATTTAACAATATCATTGTCCACATCTTTCTTCTTTTGCATATCACACAAATCAACGAAGCTATTTAGATGGGTAGCGGCATCTTCACTAGGAAGGTCGGCGAATTGATCTTTCATGACAAGATTCAACAAAGCAGCATTAATTTCACAAGATTCAGTATCGGTAAGAGGGGCAATCGGAGTGCTAAGAAAATCATTGTTGTTGGTATTGGTAAATTCACACAATTTAGTATTATCTTGAGCCATCGTGACAAGCAAGCAATCCAACACACGAGCAAACAAGAAGGGAGCAAAAAAAGAGGCAAACGGAAAAGAGAGGGCGAATAAAACGGCAAGGGTGAAGTGGGGGAGAGGAAAACGAGAGGCAAATGGCAAATAATGTAATGTGAGGGAGATGAGTTTGTGATGGGTACTTGGTATGTCTTGACTTGACTTGACTTAGCGTAGATCTCCCCGGCAACGGTGCCAGAAATCCTTCTTGCTACCTCTTGAGCACTGCGTTGGTTTTCCCTTGAAGAGGAAAGGGTGATGCAGTAAAGTAGCGCAAGTATTTCCCTCAGTTTTTGAGAACCAAGGTATCAATCCAGTAGGAGACCACGCACGAGTCCCTCGCACCTACACAAACAAACAAGAACCTTGCAACCAACGCGATAAAGGGGTTGTCAATCCCTCAACGGTCACTTACGAGAGTGAGATCTGATAGATATGATAAGATAATATTTTTGGTATTTTTATGATAAAGATGCAAAGTAAAATAAAAGGCAATAAAAATAGCTAAGTGTTGGAAGATCAATATGATGGAAAATAGACCCGGGGGCCATAGGTTTCACTAGTGGCTTCTCTCAAGAGCATAAGTATTACGGTGGGTGAACAAATTACTGTTGAGCAATTGACAGAATTGAGCATAGTTATGAGAATATCTAGGTATGATCATGTATATAGGCATCACGTCCGAGACAAGTAGACCGACTCCTTCCTGCATCTACTACTATTACTCCACACATCGACCGCTATCCAGCATGCATCTAGAGTATTAAGTTCAAAAGAACAGAGTAACGCTTTAAGTAAGATGACATGATGTAGAGGGATAAACTCATGCAATATGATATAAACCCCATCTTGTTATCCTCGATGGCAACAATACAATACGTGCCTTGCTGCCCCTACTGTCACTGGGAAAGGACACCGCAAGATTGAACCCAAAGCTAAGCACTTCTCCCATGGCAAGAAAAATCAATCTAGTAGGCCAAACCAAACTGATAAAGAGACTTGCAAAGATAACCAATCATACATAAAAGAATTCAGAGAAGATTCAAATATTGTTCATAGATAAACTTGATCATAAACCCACAATTCATCGGTCTCAACAAACACACCGCAAAAGAAGAATACATCGAATAGATCTCCACGAGAATCGTGGAGAACTTTGTATTGAGATCCAAACTGAGAGAAGAAGCCATCTAGCTAATAACTATGGACCCGAAGGTCTAAGGTAAATTACTCACACATCATCGGAGAGGCTATGGTGTTGATGTAGAAGCCCTCCGTGATCAATGCCCCCTCCGGCAGGATGCCGGAAAAGGCCCCAAGATGGGATCTTACGGGTACAGAAGGTTGCAGCGGTGGAATTAGGTTTTCGTGGATGCTTCTGTTGGTTTGGGGGTACGTAGGTATATATAGGAGGAAGAAGTACGTCGGTGGAGCAATGTGGGCCCCACGAGGGTGGTGGGCACACCCAGGGGGGTAGGCGCGCCCCCTACCTCGTGCCCTCCTGGTTGCTTTCTTGACGTGGGGTCCAAGTCATCTGGATCACGTTCGTTCCAAAAATCACGTTCCCGAAGGTTTCATTCCGTTTGGACTCCGTTTGATATTCTTTTTCTGCGAATCACTGAAATAGGCAAAAAACAGCAATTTGGGCTGGTCCTCCGGTTAATAGGTTAGTCCCAAAAATGATATAAAAGTGTATAATAAAGCCCATTAAACATCCAAAACAGAATATAATATAGCATGAAGCAATAAAAAATTATAGATACGTTGGAGACGTATCAGAGGCAACCCAATTTTATTTTTGTTTCTTGCTTTTTGTTTCTGTTTAGTAATAAATAATTCATCTAGCTTTTGTTAAGATGTGTTTTCATGTTTTAATTAGTGTTTGTGCCAAGTAGAACCTTTGGGAAGACTTTGGGAAAGTATTTGCGATCTTGCTGTAAAAAAACAGAAACTTTAGCACTCACGAGATTTGCTTCTATGTTTTACTGGAGAGTGCTATTAGATTGATTCTTTTAGGAGATGATTAATAGACAAATTCATCACGTCCACCAATTTATTTCAGAATTATTGGAGTTACAGAAGTATACGTTTGATACAGATTGCTACAGGATGTTCTGTTTTTGACAGATTCCGTTTTTCGTGTGTTGTTTGCTTATTTTGATGAATCTGTGGCTAGTATTGGGGGGTATGAACCATAGAGAAGTTGGAATAAAGTAGGTTTAACACCAATATAAATAAATAATGAGTTCATTACAGTACCTTATGATGGTGATTTGTTTTCTTATACTAAGGGAGCTCATGAGATTTTCTGTTGAGTTTTGTGTTGTGAAGTTTTCAAGTATTGGGTAAAGATTTGATGGATTATGGAATAAGGAGTGGCAAGAGCCTAAGCTTGGGGATGCCCAAGGAACCCCAAGGTAAAATTCAAGGACAACCAAAAGCCTAAGCTTGGGGATGCCCCGGAAGGCATCCCCTCTTTCTTCTTCGTCTATCGGTAACTTTACTTGAGGCTATATTTTTATTCATCACATGATATGTGTTTTGCTTGGAGTGTCTTGTATGATTTGAGTCTTTACTTTTTAGTTTACCACAATCACCCTTTCTGTACACACCTTTTGGAGAGACACACATGAATCGGAATTTATTAGAATACTCTATGTGCTTCACTTATATCTTTTGAGCTAGATAATTTTGCTCTAGTGCTTCACTTATATCTTTTAGAGCACGGTGGTGGTTTTATTTTATAGAAATAATTGATCTCTCATGCTTCACTTATATTATTTTGAGAGTCTTTTAGAACAGCATGGTAGTTTGCTTTGGCTATAAAGTTAGTCCTAATATGATGAACATCCAAGATAGGTATAATAAAAACTATCATATAAAGTGCATTGAATACTATTAGAAGTTTGATACTTGATAATTGTTTTGAGATATGGAGATGGTGATATTAGAGTCATGCTAGTTGAGTAGTTGTGAATTTGAGAAATACTTGTTCTAAACTTTGTGATTCCCGTAGCATGCACGTATGGTGAACCGTTATGTGATGAAGTCGGAGCATGATTTATTTATGGATTGTCTTCCTTATGAGTGGCGGTCGGGGATGAGTGATGGTCTTTTCCTACCAATCTATCCCCCTAGGAGCATGTGCGTAGTACTTTGTTTCGATAACTAATAGATTTTTGCAATAAGTATGTGAGTTCTTTATGACTAATGTTGAGTCCATGGATTATACCCACTCTCACCCTTCCACCATTGCTAGCCTCTCTAATACCGGGCACCTTTCGCCAGTATCATACACCCACCATATACCTTCCTCAAAACAGCCACCATACCTACCTATTATGGCATTTCCATAGCCATTCCGAGATATATTGCCATGCAACTTACCACCGTTCCATTTATTATGACACGCTCCATCATTGTCATATTGCTTTGCATGATCATGTAGTTGACATCGTATTTGTGGCAAAGCCACCTTTATAATTCTTTCATACATGTGACTCTTGATTCATTGCATATCCCGGTACATCGCTGGAGGCATTCACATATAGTCATATTTTGTTCTAGTATTGAGTTGTAAGTAAATAAAAGTGTGATGATCATCATTATTAGAGCATTGTCCCAAGTGAGGAAAGGATGATGGAGACTATGATTCCCCCACAAGTCGGGATGAGACTCCGGACAAAAAGAAAAAAGAAAAAAAGAGGGCATAAAAAAGAAGAAGAGAAAAAGTCCCAAATAAAAAAAGAGATGAGAGAAAAAGAGAGAAGGGACAATGTTACTATCCTTTTACCACACTTGTGCTTCAAAGTAGCACCATGATCTTCATGATAGAGAGTATCCTATGTTGTCACTTTCATATACTAGTGGGAATTTTACATTATAGAACTTGGCTCGTATATTCCAATGATGGGCTTCCTCAAAATGCCCTAGGTCTTCGTGAGCAAGCGAGTTGGATGCACACCCGCTTAGTTTCTTTTGAGCTTTCATACACTTATAGCTCTAGTGCATCGGTTGCATGGCAATCCCTACTCACTCACATTAATATCTATTGATGGGCATCTCCATAGCCCGTTGATACGCCTAGTTGATGTGAGACTATCTTCTCCTTTTTGTCTTCTCCACAACCACCATTCTATTCCACATATAGTGCTATGTCCATGGCTCACGCTCATATATTGCGTGAAGATTGTAAAAGTTTGAGAACATCAAAAGTATGAAACAATTGCTTGGCTTGTCATCGGGGTTGTGCATGATTTAATACTTTGTGTGATGAGTATAGAGCATAGCCAGACTATATGATTTTGTAGGGATAACTTTCTTTGGCCATGTTATTTTGAGAAGACATGATTGCTTTGTTAGTATGCTTGAAGTATTATTATTTTTATGTCAATATTAAACTTTTGTCTTGAATCTTTCGGATCTGAACATTCATGCCACAATAAAGAAAATTACAATGAAAATTATGCTAGGTAGCATTCCACATCAAAAATTCTGTTTTTATCATTTACCTACTCGAGTACAAGCAGGAATTAAGCTTGGGGATGCTTGATACGTCTCCAACGTATCTGTCGGATCACGGGTTCCGGCAAAACCCTCAAGGTTCGAACACTGGGGTGCGCATGAAGATTTCCCCCCTACCGATCCACGTCCTAGTTTTGCTAAGATCTCGCGGACTAACTCGACGAACTGCAAGGGACACAAGATTTATACTGGTTCGGGCAACCGTTATGGTGTAATACCCTACTCCAGTGTGGTGGTCGTGGATTGCCTCTTGGGCTGATGATGAACAGTACAAGGGGAAGAACAGCCTCCTGAGGTTGAGGTGTTCTTGTGCTCGACGAACTTGTGTGTGTGAGGATTCTATCAGATCAGGCTTAGTTGCCTTCTACTGTGGTGGCTGGTCCTATTTATAGAGACCTGGTCCTCTCCCCAAATATTGAGCGGGAAGGGAGCCAACAACGGCCAATTTGAAGGGGGACAGCTAGTACAGCTTATCCTGACAAAAGCGTTCTTCGCCTGCAAAAGGCTCTGGTGGTGACGCCGCCTTGGGCTCCATGGTGACCTCCATCTTGCCGTCCTGCTGGTCTTGGTCTCGTTGCACTGATATGGAAACCTTTGCTTGATGCCTCGGTACTCCGCGCCCGCGCTTGCCTCAGCACCAAAGAGGAAACAAGGACGCTGCGCGCGCTAGCGCCCGCCTGGTCTCGATCGTCATGGCTCACGTCACGAGAACCTCGCGAGGTTTGCCTTGCCTTGATCTCTCCGCCCCTCGCGAGCCTGCCTGGCGAGGCCGCTCCTAAGGATGTCTTGCGTCGTCCGCCTCGCGAGGGTCTTGTATGCCTTGTTGATGAAGATGGGTCGTACAGGCCTGCTAGCACAGCCACACCATGGGCCGCAGGCAGGCAAGTCTGGGGACCCCCATTCCCAGAATGCCGACAATAGCCCCCGGGCCCAAGGCGCGCTCGGGCTTGGCTTCGAGGTGAAGCCAAAGGTCAAGTGCGGAGCGCCGCGGGCCCCAATAGCCTGCGGCCTTGGTCGACGCGTGGCGGTTGATTGGACGTGGGCATCTCCACTTACCCACATTGCCTCGGCAACTGCCCGACTTGACAAGTCCCTGCGACATGCAAGGAAAACCATCATTACCTGTGATCGTGGGGGGAGTTGGTTGGCCTTCTCCTGCTATAAATGAGGAGGGGGGCAGAGCCCCCGTCGCCCATTTCTTCCCATTCCGCTTGCTTCTTCTTCTGCTCCACCGCTGACTCCAATGGCGCCGTCGAAGAGGTTCTCCGCTACAGAGAAGGGAAAGGCCCCTCGCGAGGGGCCCGGCTCCCCGACGCCCAAGCGTGGACGCGGCCGTCCCCGTAAGCTCATCGCAACCCCCACCGTGGCCCCCCGTTCCCGTGGTGGCGCCGCTGCGCGCGACATGGGTCGTTCCAGTCTTGGCAGCCCTGGTGGCGAAGGGAGACGCGCCATGGTTGCACGGCCTCCCCGGCCGCGCTTCCATTCAGTGGAGGTGTGGCCGGAGTTCGTTGTCTGGTCGGAGAACCCGGCAAACAACTGGCTTTAGCTCCCGTGCTTCTTCACCGACGAGCTGCCGGTCTCCGGTCCAGGCGGGCTGTGGCTGTGGGCGGATGGTTGCTGCAGCAGAGCTTCTTGGGTTGTGGTCGAGGTCTCCGCCGTGAGCAACATAGCTCTGGCCCGCGTCCGGCAGACGTTTGCTCGCGCGTGCGGCCTAGGCAGGCGGTGCACCCTCCATTTCAAGTATGATGGTGACGCGACTCTCTACGTGAGGGTGTTTGGGGAGGATGGTTGCCGCGCCGGGTGCTGCCCCGAGGTGAACAACGGCGAGGAGGTGCTCGGCCTTGGCGATGGTCGAGACGAGGACGAGGGCGAACTCGCCCTTGGTGCCGACCGTGTCTCGTCCAGCTACGACGGCTCTTCCCCCAGCGACAGCTCCAGTAGTGGTGGCTACGACCAGCCGCCGCGCCCGCTTCAAAGGTGGTGGCGGATCGTCTCGTCGCCGTGCCTCCGTGAAGCGCGAGGAGGCGTCTGGCTGAGCTCTGGGTGGTGCCAGGAGCCTGCCTCCGTGGATCGCTGTAGGCGCAGGCGCCGCTTTATTTTGTTCTTCCTTTCTTTTCTGCATCAAGAAGAAACCAATATGGGCCCCGGAGGGTGTGCTTCAAACTATGATTTCCCAATCATTATGCTATGTTTGTTGTTTCCGTGTTGTGCCATTATTTTGTGTAGAGGTAACTTAGCTTGGCACGCTTGGGGTAGCCTCCTTCTCGCGAGGGACTTGCTTCCTGGTGCCTGCGGAGGCCTTCCTTGACTTGGCGGGTGCTAGGGAACTGCGAAAAACTTGTTAGGAGCGTCGCCAGGAGGCTTATCATTCACCCAAGTCTAGACCCAACGCTTCGTATCGCGATACCCGAGGGGCACGGATCAGGAGAGGTGCGCTAGCTTGTTGGCTCGAATGAGGATGCCTCGCGAAAAATCAGACGAAGGGCAGAGGAGAGGAAAAGGCTCGCGAGGGCGTCTGCCTAGCCCCCTCGCGAGGTATGCGAGAGAGAGAGAAAACAGGTTTAACTGGAACCGGAAACAACAGCAGAAAGCGACGAAACCAAACCAGCAAGGAACTCCAGAAGCAAACTTTCAATTAAAAGGAGGCGAGCCAACTACGGAAAGCAAATGAAAAGCCGCGTTCGGCACCTAGTCTAGTCTTCAAGTCTTGTCACCAGCGCGGAGCTAAGTGCTGCCACTTGGACGTGGGAGGGAGCCCCCGAGGCCCAAGGGCGGCACTCCTGAGACTCCGGGGCGTGTACAGCCGCACTCATTATTACGTGAGAGTGTCACGGGTGGCGATCTTCACAGGCACTGGGCCTTCTTCACATGCACTGGGCCTTTCTTCACAGGCACTGGGCCTTTCTTCACAGGCACTGGGCCTTCTTCATGGGTAGAACTTCCGGAAGTGCTGGATGTTCCAGGCGTTCTGGATGGGTACCCCGTCCTGTGTCTCCAGGCGGGCGGCGCCAGGCCTGGAGACATGGACAACCTTGAACGGGCCCTCCCACATGGGTGAGAGCTTATGCAGCCCTTCCCTGGAGAGGACCCGCCTCAGGACGAGGTCACCCGCCTCGAGCGTCCTGGAGTGGATGTTGCGGCAGTGGTATCGCCGCAATGCTTGCTGGTACCTTGCCGCCCGTAGTGCGGCTTCGCGGCAGCGTTCCTCCCCCAGCACGAGGTCAATCCCCCGCGTGGCATCCTGTTGCGTTTCATCAAATGCTAGGACCCGTGCGGAGCGATGCCTGACCTCGTGAGGGAGGACCGCTTCTGCTCCGTAGACGAGGAAGAATGGGGTCTCGCCTGTTGGCTTGGTGGCGGTGGTGCGGATGGACCATAGCACGGACTGGAGCTCGTCGTACCAGCCCTTGCCGCAGGCCTCGAGCTTCTTCTTGAAAGTCCTGGTCTTGAGGCCCCTCAGGACCTCTGCGTTGGCGTGTTCGGCCTGACCATTGCTCCTGGGGTGTGCCACCGAAGCGTAGCAGATCTACGTTCCAAGGTTAGCACATTATGTTCTGAAGAGATTACTAGTGAACTGCGAGCCGTTATCAGTGATGATGCGGTTGGGGACCCCGAAACGGCTCACGAGACCCTTGATGAACTTGACCGCAGAACCAGCTGGGATGGTGCGGACGGCTTCCACTTCCGCCCACTTGGTGAACTTGTCGATGGCGACGTAGAGGTAGCGGTAGCCCCCTGGTGCTCGAGGAAATGGGCCCAAGATATCCAGCCCCCAGGCCGTGAATGGCCAAGTGAGTGGGATAGTCTGGAGGCCCTGAGCTGGCTGATGGATTTGCTTGGCGTGGAACTGGCAGGCTACACAGGACTTCACCAGCTTGGCTGCATCGTTGAGCGCCGTGGGCCAGTAGAATCCGCTGCGGAATGCCTTGTCGACGAGGGTTCGTGACGACGAGTGGTGCCCGCAGTCCCCACCGTGTATGTCGGATAGCAACTCCTTCCCCTGGTCTCTGGAGATGCAACGCAATGAACGTCATTTGGTCGCTTCCTGTATAACTCACCGTCCCGGATGCAGTATGCCGTGGCTTGCCGGGCCACGCGCTCTGCATCCTCCTCCTTCTCCGGCAGCGTCCCTTGCATCAGGTATTCCTTGAATTCCTTGGTCCATCATCCCTCCTGGGGCTCGAGCGCCAAGAGCAGGCAGGCTCCTGAAGTCGGGCCACAGGCTGGGGCTCCCGTGGCAGGCGGCTGCGGGAGCTCCTCCCGAGGCTGAGCTGTCCTCGAGAGTGGTGGCGTTGCTGACGGCTTGAAGAGCCGCTCCTCGAAGACGCCAGGCTCTTGGGGCTGCCGCTTGGATGCCCTCTTGGCGATGTCGTCAGCTTCCTTGTTGGTTCCACGGGGCACGTGCTGCAACTCCAGGCCCAGGAACTACTTCTCCATCTTGCGCACTTCCGCGAGGTATGCCTCCATGTGCTCGTCCTTCGGCTCATATACTTTGTTGGAGAAGTTGACGAGAAGCTGCGAGTCGCCCCTGACGATGAGGCGCTTCACCCCCAGGGCTGCCGCAGCTTTCAGGCCAGCTATTAGGCCTTCGTATTCTGCGATGTTGTTGGAGACCTTCTCGCCCTGCTGAAAGCAGAGCTGTACAACGTAGTAGAGCTTGTCTTGAGTGGGCGAGACGAGTACTGCTCCAGCCCCCGCGCCCTGGTGCGCGAAGGCCCCATCGAAATACATGACCCAGCCGTCGGGCGCCTCACTTCCCGGCGAGGTGGACCGGTCCCCGCCTACTTCTAGTGTCGGGGCATCCTCCCATTCTCCCACGAAATCAGTGAGTGCGGCTCCCTTGATGACCCTGGTGGTGCTGAACTCCAATTGGAATGCCTGCAGCTCGATGTTCCACTCAGCGACCCTTCCAGCAGAGTTGGGGCTCCTGAGCACTCTCTCCAATGGTAGGCCGAGATGACCTTGATGGGGTTGCCCTGGAAGTAGTGCCGCAACTTTCGCGAGGCCACCAAGAGCGCGAGCAAGAGCTTCTGGGGAATGGGGTATCATGCCCTTGCGTCCCACAACACCGTGCTGACGAAATACACCGGGTGCTCGACGAGAACCGGCATGTCGGTGAGGATCGTGTTCTACGGAAGTTGGGGTGTCTCGCGAGGTGGTGGAACCTCCGACGCTTGATCGCTTGCCAGGACCTTGACGGCGTCGTCCTGCCGAGCTTGGTCCTCTGTCGATGCTGCTACGGCTCTTGCAGTGTCTTCCCGATCTTGCGTCAGTCCGGCTGGTGGCGTGGCTCGTCGTAACACGCCTTCGGCTTGGTGTTCTTCCCGAACTGCCACTAGAGCTGCGCTGGCCGAGTACGGAGTGGCGGCAAGATAAAGCACTAGGGGCTCGAGAGGTCGCGGCGCCACCATCACTAGAGGGATGGTCATGTATTTCTTGAGGTCTTGAAAAGCTCGATCGGCCTCCGGGTCCACTTGAACAGGCCCTTCTTCTTCATCAGCTTGAAGAAGGGGAGGGCGTGCTCTCCCAACTTGGAGATGAAGCGTGATAACCCACAAGTATAGGGTATCGCAACAGTTTTCGAGGGTAGAGTATTCAACCCAAATTTATTGACTCGACACAAGGGGAGCCAAAGAATATTCTCAAGTATTAGCAGTTGAGTTGTCAATTCAACCACACCTGGATAACTTAATATCTGCAGCAAAGTATTTAGTAGCAAAGTAATATGATAGTAGTGTTAACGGTAACAAAGGTAACAGTAGCAAAAGTAATATTTTTGGTGTTTTGTAGTGATTGTAAGAGTGGCAACGGAAAAGTAAATAAGCGGAAAACAATATGTGAAAAGCTCGTAGGCATTGGATCGGTGATGGAGAATTATGCCGGATGTGGTTCATCATGTAACAGTCATAACCTAGGGTGACACAGAACTAGCTCCAATTCATCAATATAATGTAGGCATGTATTCCGAATATAGTCATACGTGCTTATGGAAAAGAACTTGCATGACATCTTTTGTCCTACTCTCCCGTGGCAGCGGGGTCCTAATGGAAACTAAGGGATATTAAGGCCTCCTTTTAATAGAGTACCAGAACAAAGCATTAGCACATAGTGAACACATGAATTCCTCAAACTACGGTCATCACCGGGAGTGCTCCCGATTATTGTCACTTCGGGGTTGCCGGACCATAACACATAGTAGGTGACTATAGACTTGCAAGATAGGATCAAGAACTCACATATATTCATGAAAACATAATAGGTTCAGATCTGAAATCATGGCACTCGGGCCCTAGTGACAAGCATTAAGCATAGCAAAGTCATAGCAACATCAATCTCAGAACATAGTGGATACTAGGGATCAAACCCTAACAAAACTAACTCGATTACATGATAGATCTCATCCAACTCATCACCGTCTAGCAAGCCTACGATGGAATTACTCACGCACGGCGGTGAGCATCATGAAATTGGTGATGGAGGATGGTTGATGATGACGATGGCGACGGATTCCCCTCTCCGGAGCCCCGAACGGACTCCAGATCAGCCCTCCCGAGAGGTTTTAGGGCTTGGCGGCATCTCCGTATCGTAAAACGCGATGAATCCTTCTCTCTGATTTTTTCTCCCCGAAAGTGAATATATGGAGTTGGAGTCGAGGTCGGTGGAGCGTCAGGGGGCCCACGAGGTAGGGGGGCACGCCCTAGGGGGGCAGGCGCGCCCTCCACCCTTGTGGACAGGGTGTGGGCCCCCTGACGTGGATTTTTCTTCCAGTATTTTTCTTATTTTCCAAATAGATGTTCCGTGGAGTTTCAGGTCATTCCGAGAACTTTTGTTTCTGCACATAAATAACACCATGGAAAGTCTGCTGAAAACAGCGTCAGTCCGAGTTAGTTCCATTCAAATCATGCAAGTTATAGTCCAAAACAAGGGAAAAAGTGTTTGGAAAAGTAGATACGACGGAGACGTATCAACTCCCCCAAGCTTAAACCTTTGCTTGTCCTCAAGCAATTCAGTTGACAAACTGAAAGTGATAAAGAAAAACTTTTACAAACTCTGTTTGCTTTTGTTGTTGTAAATATGTAAAGCCAGCATTCAAGTTTTCAGCAAAGATTATGACTAACCACATTCACAATAACTCATAGGTCTCATGTTTACTCATATCAATGGCATAATCAACTAGCGAGCCATAATAATAAATCTCGGATGACAACACTTTCTCAAAACAATCATAATATGATATAACAGGATGGTATCTCGTTAGCCCTTTCTGTGACCGCAAAACATAAATGCAGAGCACCTTTAAAGATCAAGGACTGACTAGACATTTTAATTCATGGTAAAAGAGATCTAGTCATAGTCATACCCAATATAAATTAATAGTAATGAATGCAAATGACAGTAGTGCTCTCCAGCTAGTGCTTTTTAACAAGAGGGTGATGACTCAACATAAGAGTAAATAGATAGGCCCTTCGCAGAGGGAAGTAGGGATTTGTAGAGGTGCCAGAGCTCGGTTTTGAAATAGAGATAAATAATATTTTGAGCGGCATACTTTCATTGTCAACATAACAACCAAGAGATGGCGATATCTTCCATGCTACACACATTATAGGTGGTTCCCAAACAGAATGGTAAAGTTTATACTCCCCCTCCACCAACAAGCATCAATCCATGACTTGCTCGAAACAACGAGTGCCTCCAACTAACAACAGTCCCAGGGGGAGTTTTTTTGCAATTATTTTGATTTAGTTTGCATAAAGCATGGGACTGGGCATCCCGGTGACTAGCCATTTTCTCGTGAGTGAGGAGCGAAGTCCACTCCTCTTGAGAATAACCCGCCTAGCATGGAAGATACGGACAACCATAGTTGATACATGAGCTATTCGAGCATACAAAGTAGAATTTCATTTGAAGGTTTAGAGTTTGGCACATACAAATTTACTTGGAATGGTAGGTAGATACCGCATATAGGAAGGTATAGTGGACTCATATGGAATAAATTTGGGGTTTAAGGGATTGGATGCACAAGCAGTATTCCTGCTTAGTACAAGTGAAGGCTAGCAAAAGACTGGGAAGCGACCAACTAGAGAGCGACAACAGTCATGAACATGCATTAAAATTAATAAACATTGAGTGCAAGCATGAGTAGGATATAATCCACCATGAACATAAATATCGTGAAGGCTATGTTGATTTTGTTTCAACTACATGCGTGAACATGTGCCAAGTCGAGTCACTTAAATCATTCAAAGGAGGATACCACCCCACTATACCACATCACAACCATTTTAATAGCATGTTGGCACGCATGGTAAACCATTATAACTCATAGCTAATCAAGCATGGCATAAGTAACTATGGTCTCTAATTGTCATTGCAAACATGTTTATTCATAATAGGCTGAATCAGGAATGATGAACTAATCATATTTACAAAAACAAGAGAGGTCGACTTCATACCAGCTTCTCTCATCTCAGTCAGTCCATCATATATCGTCATAATTGCCTTTCACTTGCATGACCGAACGAAGTGAATAATAATAAGAGTGCACGTGCATTGGACTAAGTTGGAATCTGCGAGTATTCAATAAACAGGAGAAGACAAGGCAATATGGGCTCTTGGTTAAATCAACAATAATGCATATAAGAGCCACTTCAACAATTTAATCATGGTCTTCTCCTATCGACCCCAAAGAAAAGAAAAGAAATAAAAACTATTTACACGGGAAAGATCCCAACAAGCAAAAGAAGAACAGGAAATATTTTTGGGTTTTCTTTTTAATTATTACTACTACAACAAGAAAAGTAAACTAGCTTAAAGCTACACTAATTTTTTTTGTTTTTCTTAAGGTTTAACAAGCACACAAAAAGAGAGCAAGAAAAAGAAAATAAACTAGCATGGATATTACAGTGAAAGAGTATGAGCACCGACGTCTAGCAATGAGTGTGTGAACATAAATGTAATGTCGGTGAGAAATACGTACTCCCCCAAGCTTAGGCTTTTGGCCTAAGTTGGTTCATTGCCACGGATGGCCTGGTGGATATCCATAGTTGTAGCCGGGGTCGTACTGAGACGAAGAAGACTCTGACTGCCACTGGTTGGCAATCATATCCGGATCCCACTAGTAGTTAGTCCGTGGAGGTTCAAATTGTGGTTTCGGCTCGGTGGCTGGTTTACGGTTCCGGTAGGCGTGAATGGTGATTGCGTTGGTCGCGGAGGAAGTCGGTGAGGCCTGCCTTCTCAGCCAATTCATAAAAATCATCATAAATCCCGGCTTCTCTCAAGAAATCATTGGAAGGCCATTCACACGGCCGGACCTCCGCGGTGCGAGGAAAATTATATTTGGGCCTCTGTGCTTCTTCACTTTGCTTTTCCTTCGAGCTTCGGCTCGATGAGCCCCTCAAAAATCTCTTCATTAATTTCTGAAAAATTCTGAAATTTTTAGTAACTTCAAAATAAAAGTGAACCAAGCTCAACAAAATTGATAGCAACCACTCCTACAAGTGCCTAGAGCCTATATCAAGCATTAGAACTACTTGGAACCATATAAATTTGACATGCAAGCTCAAGAACATGGTCACCTAGGCAGCACAAATTTGCAATGAATAAAGCACTAGAACAAAAACTAATTGGACCAATGGAGGAGTCACATACCAAGGCACAATCTCCCCAAGCAGTTTTATGAGAGGTGCTTTGAGCAAGGAGATCAAAAATCACAGCAAAATGAGCTAGAACTCGTGCTTGAGCTTGATGGGGATTTTTTTGGGAGGAAGAAGAAGTTTATGGGTGCAGGAATAAGTGGAGGGGAGCCACCATGGGCCCACGAGGCAGGGGGCGTGCCCAGGGGGTAGGGCGCGCCCTCCACCCTCGTGGTCAGGTGCTTGCCCCTCCTGCTGTGTTCTTAGTGCCAGATATTCTCAAATATTCTAGAAAAAATCATATTCCATTTTCAGGGCATTTGGAGAACTTTTATTTTCGGGGTATTTTTATATTGCACGAATAAATCAGAAAACAGACAGGAAAATACCATTTTTTACTTTATTTCAACTAAATAATAGAAAATAGAGAGAGGGTACAGAAGGTTGTGCCTTCTAGTTTCATCCATCTCATGCTCATCAAAAGGAATCCACTAACAAGGTTGATCAAGTCTTGTTAACAAACTCATTCCGAATAACATGGAACCGGAGAAATTTCGAATGACACTATGTTACCTCAACGGGGATATGCACATCCCCAATAATAAGAATATCATATTTCTTCTTGACAGTAGGAAGAGGAAATTCGAAACCTCCAAAAGTAATCGATGGAATTTTTTCAATAGAGTTGATAGTATGAACTTGAGGTTGTTTCCTCGGAAAGTGTACCGTGTGCTCATTACTATTAACATGAAAAGTGACATTGCCTTTGTTGCAATCAATAACATCCCCTGCAGTATTCAAAAAAGGTCTTCCAAGAATAATAGACATACTATCGTCCTCGGGAATATCAAGAATAACAAAGCCCGTTAAAATAGTAACGTTTGCAACCACAACAGGCACATCCTCACAAATACCAACAGGTATAGCAGTTGATTTATCGGCCATTTGCAAAGATATTTCAGTAGGTGTCAACTTATTCAAATCAAGTCTACGATATAAAGAGAGAGGCATAACACTAACACCGGCTCCAAGATCACATAAAGCAGTTTTAACATAGTTTCTTTTAATGGAGCATGGTATAGTTGGTACTCCTGGATCTCCTAGTTTCTTAGGTATTCCACCCTTAAAAGTGTAATTAGCAAGCATGGTGGAAATTTCAGCTTCCGGTATCTTTCTTTTATTAGTGACAGTATCTTTCATGTACTTAGCATAAGGATTCATTTTGAGCATATCAGTCAATCGCATACGCAAAAAGATAGGTCTAATCATTTCAGCAAAGCGCTCAAAATCCTCATCATCCTTTTTCTTGGATGGTTTAGGAGGAAAAGGCATGGGTTTCTGAACCCATGGTTCTCTTTCTTTACTGTGCTTCCTAGCAACAAACTCTCTTTTATCATAACGTTGATTCTTTGATTGTGGGTTATCAAGAACAACAACAGGTTCAATTTCCACATCATTATCATTACTAGGTTGAGCATCATCATGAACATCATCATTAACATTTTCATTAAGTTCATGTTCATTACCAGATTGTGTTTCAGCATCAGAAATAGAAATATCATTTGGATTCTCAGGTGGTTTAGCAATAGGTTCACTAGAAGTATGCAAAGTCCTATCATTTTTCTTTTTCTTCTTTTTAGAAGAACTAGGTGCATCTATATTATTTCTCTGAGAATCTTGCTCAATTGTCTTAGGGTGGCCTTCAGGATACAAAGGTTCCTGAGTCATCTTACCAGTTCTAGTAGACACTCTAACAGCATAATCATTTTTCTTACTGTTTAATTCATTGAGCAAATCACTTTGAGCTTTAAGTACTTGTTCTACTTGAGTGGTAACCATAGAAGCATGCTTGCTAATGATTTTAAGTTCACCTTTAACATTAGCCATATAATTACTCAAGTGTTCAAGCGTATCGGAATTGTATTTCAATTGTCTACCAAAATAAGCATTGAAGTTTTCTTGTTTGACAATAAAATTATCAAACTCTTCTAAGCATTGTCTAGCAGACTTATAGTGAGGAATATCACCTTCATCAAATCTATAGAGAGAATTTACCTTTACTACCTATGTCGGGTTATCAAGACCATGAGTTTCTTCAATAGGTGGAGGATTAAAATCACAAGTTTGTTCAACAGGCGGCAAATTAAGGCCATGTATTTCTTCAATAGGAGGTAAATTCTTGACATCTTCAGCTTTAATACCTTTTTCTTTCATACATTTCTTTGCCTCTTGCATACCTTCAGGACTGAGAAATAGAACACCTCTCTTCTTCGGAGTTGGTTTAGGAATAGGCTCAGGAATTGGCTCTGGAAGCGTCCAATTATTTTCATTTGTCAACATATTGTTCAATAGAATTTCAGCTTCATCCGGTGTTCTTTCCCTGAAAACAGAACCAACACAACTATCCAGGTAATCTCTGGAAGCATCGGTTAGTCCATTATAAAAGATATCAAGTATTTCATTTTTCTTAAGAGGATGATCAGGCAAATCATTAAGTAATCGGAGAAGCCTCCCCCAAGCTTGTGGGAGACTCTCTTCTTCAATTTGCACAAAATTATATATTTCCCTTAAAGCAGCTTGTTTCTTATGAGCAGGAAAATATTTAGCAGAGAAGTAATAAATCATATCCTACGCACACAACCAGGATCAAGAGAATTGAACCATATCTTAGCATCACCCTTTAATGAGAACGGAAATATTTTAAGGATATAAAGATAGCGAGATTTCTCATCATTAGTGAACAGGGTGGCTATATCATTTAACTTAGTAAGATGTGCCACAACAGTTTCAGATTCATAGCCATGAAAAGGATCAGATTCAACCAAAGTAATTATATCCGGATCAACAGAGAATTCATAATCCTTATCAGTAACACAGATAGGTGAAGTAGCAAAAGCAGGGTCAGGTTTCATTCTAGCATTAAGAGACTGCTGCTTCCATTTAGCTAATAATTTCTTAACATCATACCTATCATTGCACGCAAAAATTTCTTTAGCAATTGCTTCATCCATAACATAGCCCTCAGGCACAACAGGCAATTCATATTTATTAGGGGAAGAGTCTTCATCATCACTTTCATCAATATTATCAATAATTTCATTCTCTCTAGCCCTATCAAGTTGTTCATCAAGAAATTCACCAAGTGGCACAGTAGTATCAATCATAGAAGTAGTTTCATCATAAGCATCATGCATAGCAGAAGTGGCATCATCAATAACATGCAACATATCAGAATTAATAGCAGAAGCAGGTTTAGGTGTCGCAAGCTTACTCAAAACAGAAGGTGAATCAAGTGCAGAGCTAGATGGCAGTTCCTTACCTCCCCTCGTAGTTGAGGGATAAATTGTTGTTTTAGCGTCTTTCAAGTTCTTCATACTGACCAGCAGATATAGATCCCAAGTGACTCAAAGAATAGAGCTATGCCCCCCGGCAACGGCGCTAGAAAATAGTCTTGATAACCCACAAGTATAGGGGATCGCAACAGTTTTCGAGGGTAGAGTATTCAACCCAAATTTATTGATTCGACACAAGGGGAGCCAAAGAATATTCTCAAGTATTAGCAGTTGAGTTGTCAATTCAACTGGATAACTTAATATCTGCAGCAAAGTATTTAGTAGCAAAGTAATATGATAGTAGTGGTAACGGTAACAAAGGTAACAGTAGCAAAAGTAATATTTTTGGTGTTTTGTAGTGATTGTAACAGTAGCAACGGAAAAGTAAATAAGCAGAAAACAATATGTGAAAAGCTCGTAGGCATTGGATCGGTGATGGAGAATTATGCCGGATGCGGTTCATCATGTAACAGTCATAACCTAGGGTGACACAGAACTAGCTCCAATTCATCAATATAATGTAGGCATGTATTCCGAATATAGTCATACGTGCTTATGGAAAAGAACTTGCATGACATCTTTTGTCCTACCCTCCCGTGGCAGCGGGGTCCTAATGGAGACTAAGGGATATTAAGGCCTCCTTTTAATAGAGTACCAGAACAAAGCATTAGCACATAGTGAACACATGAACTCCTCAAACTACGGTCATCACCGGGAGTGGTCCTGATTATTGTCACTTCGGGGTTGCCGGATCATAACACATAGTAGGTGACTATAGACTTGCAAGATAGGATCAAGAACTCACATATATTCATGAAAACATAATAGGTTCAGATCTGAAATCATGGCATTCGGGCCCTAGTGACAAGCATTAAGCATAGCAAAGTCATAGCAACATCAATCTCAGAACATAGTGGATACTAGGGATCAAACCCTAACAAAACTAACTCGATTACATGATAGATCTCATCCAACCCATCACCGTCCAGCAAGCCTACAATGGAATTACTCACGCACGGCGGTGAGCATCATGAAATTGGTGATGGAGGATGGTTGATGATGACGATGGCAACGGATTCCCCTCTCCGGAGCCCCGAACGGACTCTAGATCAGCCCTCCCAAGAGGTTTTAGGGCTTGGCGGCGGCTCCATATCATAAAACGCGATGAATCCTTCTCTCTGATTTTTTCTCCCCGAAAGTGAATATATGGAGTTGGAGTCGAGGTCGGTAGAGCGTCAGGGGGCCCACGAGGTAGGGGGCGTGCCCTAGGGGGGCAGGCGCGCCCTCCACCCTCGTGGACAGGGTGTGGGCCCCCTGACATGGATTTTTCTTCCAGTATTTTTCTTATTTTCCAAATAGATGTTCCGTGGAGTTTCAGGTCATTTCGAGAACTTTTGTTTATGCACATAAATAACACCATGGAAAGTCTGCTGAAAACAGCGTCAGTCCGGGTTAGTTCCATTCAAATCACGCAAGTTAGAGTCCAAAACAAGGGCAAAAGTGTTTGGAAAAGTAGATACGACGGAGACGTATCAAAGCGCCCCAACGCAGTCACCCGTCCAGCCAGCTTCTGCATTTCCTTGAGGGTCTGAGGTGGGCTCATGTCTTCGATGGCCTTGATCTTTTCTGGGTTTGCCTCGATCCCTCTGTGTGATACGAGGAAACCAAGCAGCTTGCCGGAAGGGACACCAAACACACACTTCTCTGGGTTAAGTCGCAAGTTCACCTGGCATAGGCTCGCAAAGGTCTCCTCCAGATCCTGGATCAGGGTTCTCGCCTCCTGAGATTTTACCACAATGTCGTCGACGTAGGCCTCCGCGTTCCTCCCGAGATGTCGCCCTAAGACGATGTGCATCAGCCGCTGAAAAGTCGCGCCTGCATTACGCAGTCCGAAAGGCATGCAAGTGTAGCAGTACACCCCGCATGGGGTCAGGAAGGCTGTCTTCTCTACATCTTCTACCGCCATCTTGATCTGGTGATACCCTGAGAATGCATCCAGGAAGCACAGCAGGTCGCATTCGGCGGTGGAGTCGATGATCTGGTCGATGCGTGGGAGCGGGAACGGATCTTGGGGGCAGGCCTTGTTGAGGTTGGTGAAGTCGACGCACATTCGCTCCTTCCCACCTTTCTTCGGCACAACGACGGGGTTCGCCAGCCATTCGGGGTACCGAACCTCGCGAATGGCGCCCGCCGCTTCTAGCTTGCGGGTCTCTTGGACAATGAAGGCCTACTTCTCCGTGGACTGTTGTCTCGCCCGCTGCTTCACTAGGCGTACATTGGGCACACCCTTAAGTGAGGTTGAATCACTTCTCTCAGGACCCCCACTAGCTGCTTGGGCTCCCATGCGAATATCTCCTTGTTTGCGTGCAAGAACTTCACCAATGCCTCCTCTTGGCTCGGGTCGAGGTCGGCACCTATGGTAAAGGTGGATCCTGAGGACCCGTCCTCGTCAACTGGCACTTGCTTGGTTTCTGCCTTGTCTTGGGTGAACATCTGCTTCTTCTTGGTCGGTGCGGCTCCCTCGGGCTCAGAGGCGCCCGCGTCGACGGGCTGCGCCGCCGCGGCGGTCTTGAGGGCAAGCTTGAGCGCTGCCAGGGCCTCCTTGGCGCCCCCTTGATGGTGAGGACGCCCTTGATTCCAGGCATCTTCATGAGGTTGTAGGCCAGATGGGCCGCTGCCATGAATTGGGCCAGTGCTGGGTACCCGAGGATGGCGTTGTACGGGAGGCCGATGCGGGCGATGTCGAAGTCGACCAATTCGGTGCGGTAGTTGTCGTGCGTGCCGAAGGTGACGGGGAGGCGGATCTGCCCCAAGGAGTGGGAGGTGCCGCCGACAACTCCTGAGAAAGGCTTGCTGAGGCTAAGCCGCTCGAGCGGTACATGAAGAAGGCTGAAGGCCTCCACGGAGAGCATGTTGAGGCCGTCGCCACCGTCGATGAGGGTCTTGGTGACGGCCACATTGCAGATGGTGGGTGTGCAGAGCATCGGGAGCATACCCGAGCCGGCGGTGGTGACGGGGTGGTCTTCTGAGTCGAAGGTGAGGTCGGCTTCGAGCGTAGCCCAGCCCGGCGGTGCCCCCGGGCGCTTGGAAGCGGCGCCGATCTGGCGAAGGAATGGCTTGATATGGCGATCTGAAGGCGGCGCTTGAGAGCCGCCTAGCAGGGCCGCGACCGCGTGGTGCACCGGTGCCGCGTAGCGCGCAGTGAAGAGGTCGCGCAGCTCCTCCAATCATGCCACTGTGGATCTGGGGAGGTTGAGCAGCCAGGCGCGCGGTGTGCCGGTGAGGGCCATGGGAAACCAGTTGGCCATGACCTTGTCGTCGGCCCCGGCCTCGAGGACGGCCTCCCCGTATGCCAGCAGGAAAGCCGACGGGCCCGCCGCGCCGTCGTAGCGCGATGGCATCTCCGGCTTGAACTTGGGTGGTCACTGCACCTGCCGCAAGGCGGGGGCCAGGGCTCGAAGCCCCCTGGCCCCATCGTCGGCGCCGGCCGTCGGAGCCGGTAGCGGGGCGCCTGCCATGAGGGTGGAGCGCGGTGGTGGCGGAGCATAGATTGGCGGAGGGAGGCTACGGCGTACCCCTACCCGGCGCGCCAAATGTCGGATCACGGGTTCCGGCAAAACCCTCAAGGTTCGAACACTGGGGTGCGCACGAAGATTTCCCCCCTACCGATCCACGTCCTAGTTTTGCTAAGATCTCGCGGACTAACTTGACGAACTCATAACGCAAGGGACACAAGATTTATACTGGTTCGGGCCACCGTTGTGGTGTAATACCCTACTCTAGTGTGGTGGTGGTGGATTGCCTCTTGGGCTGATGATGAACAGTACAAGGGGAAGAACAGCCTCCTGAGGTTGAGGTGTTCTTGTGCTCGACGAACTTGTGTGTGTGAGGATTCTATCAGATCAGGCTTAGTTGCCTTCTACTGTGGTGGCTGGTCCTATTTATAGAGGCCCTGGTCCTCTCCCCAAATATTGAGTGGGAAGGGAGCCAATAACGGCCAATTTGAAGGGGGACAACTAGTACAGCTTATCCTGACAAAAGCGGTCTTCGCCTGCAAAAGGCTTTGGTGGTGACGCCGCCTTGGGCTCCATGGTGACCTCCGTCTTGCCGTCCCGCTGGTCTTGGTCTCGTTGCACTGATATGGAAACCTTTGCTTGATGCCTTGGTACTCCGCGCCCGCGCTTGCCTCCTTAGCACCAAAGAGGAAACAAGGACGCTGCGCGCGCTGGCGCCCGCCTGGTCTCGATCGTCATGGCTCACATCACGAGAACCTCGCGAGGTTTGCCTTGCCTTGATCTCTCCGCCCCTCGCGAGCCTGCCTCGTGAGGCCGCTCCTGAGGAGGTCTTGCGTCGTCCGCCTCGTGAGGCTTGGCCCCTCGCGAGGGTCTTGAATGCCTTGTTGATGAAGATGGGCCGTACAGGCCTGCTAGCACAGCCACGCTGTGGGCCGCAGACAGGCAAGTCTGGGGACCCCCATTCCCAGAACGCCGACAGTATCTGTCGTGGAATTGTCACGACAGATGTCCTAGTGTGAGGACTTAGTCATGAGGCCAACGCATCTATGTGGTAGCTTGAGAGGGGTTGGGCGGAATCGAGAGACACAACACACAGGACAAGGATTTAGATAGCTTCGGGCCCCGGGAAACATCATCCGGTAATAGCCCTACATGCTGTTTGTGGCTAGGTCTCATTATCGTCATGAGGGAGTCGCCGTAAACCGACTCCCCCTTTGTGTCTAGCCCTAGAGATTGTTTCTTGTTGCTTGTCCCTCTTTTGGGAGCCCTGCCCCTCCTTATATAAGTTGAAGGGGCGGGTTACATGTGGAGTCCTATTAGGATTAGGACTAGTCTACCTTCAACCGGATACAAGTTCGGGTCTTAACTCCTTGTAAGGTAAATATTCTTCACGCCTTTCCTCTTAAATCGGCCTTCTGGGCCTTGGGCCGTGTCATCCGTCTGTCCCGCCCGCCGGGTTACTAGTGAGTCATAATGTTCAGGCAGGTTGCTTGTAAACCGTCTGGTCAGGGCGGGTCACCGGTGAATCGCCAAGTGTCAACCAGGTCTCAAGTAAACCGCCAAGTCCAGCCGGGTCATACCGCGGGGTATATCCCCGACATTAGCCCCCAGTTTAATTTGGATTTATCCATGTTAAATGGATCCTGTAAAACAAACACAAGAACAAATTTGACAGATTGTGTTCCGGGTTAAGAATTCTTGTAAGCCGGCACCTGATCATCCTTAACTCCTCATTATTTCCTTCTTCTAAAAATCCGGGTCAATAAGCCAGCTTCAGAGTCAATTTGTTGACATTGATCTCTTGTAGAGAAATATTGTAAGAAATAATCCACTTGAATCGGCTTCCAAAGCGCCGGTTTAAAAAATATTGGTTTTGAAATACTCATCTGACTTTCAGCCGGCTTGAAGATGTAAACTTGCAGATTTATCATTACCAAAATTGCCGGGTTATAAAATAGACATTGTCGGGTCATAATTGTTGTCTGACACCGGGTCATGTAATTGATCTTCCTGATTTGCTCAAAACTGAGAATTTGAAAACGTTCCTCCTTTGTATGCATAATACCTGTAGCCCCCAAGTCTTAAGAGGAGAACATAGTGATAGCTTAAGACTTGCTCCAATATAAGTGTTGCAACCTTGAAGAAATCCGGTTTTGTTCATCTCAGTCACTAATCATAAATTGAATATTCCACATATGTAGCCCCCAAGTGCTGGGTTGTCATGCTTGCAGCAACCTGGGACTTGTAATTGCCTAATGCTCAAAAAACTTCAACCACTATAGCCCCCAAGGGCCGGGTCATTATGCAATAATGAGCAGGGACTTTATAAATATGATCATGCTTCATTGAAAATAACATCATATGATGTAACTCCACCATGGGCTTTGAACCCACGTCCACAAGGTTAAGAGCTTTTGTGCTTTACCAACTGAGCAATGGACCTTTCAATATAATGGTTTTAAGATTTGTGTACGTTGAATTGTTGACAGGAGCAATTGGTAGCCCCCAAGGGCCGGCTCATTATAATGTGATGAGTCGGGTCTTCAATAAGATGAGCAAAAAATGACTTTGCATTAGCCCCCAAGTGTCATGGTGCATGCTTGCAGCGACATGAGACTTGCATATTTGATATAATCTCAACTTTGAATAATGTAGCCCCCAAGTGCCGGGTTGTAAGCCTGCAGCGACTCGGGACTATTCCCTCCATTGTAGAATAAATCATATTCATTGATAAAATAATAGCCATTGCGCTAAAGCGACTTTGAAAACCTTAATCATATTACTGGTTATTGGTAACCATAAAATCCAGCCATGTTGGCTATTTGAAGATTTGAATAATATAATCCAATGATTTATGAGCGCATGATTCCAATGGCGCAATCCAAATATATACTAGCGACTTATAGTCCCAAGCCAGGTCGGGTTAATAAACACTGGATAATTTATCATCATACTGGCGACTTATAGTCGAAAGCCAGGCCGGGTTAATAAACGCCAGTTTATCACTGATCATGTACTGACAACTTGTAGTTGAAAGCCAAGCCGGATCAATAAACGCCGGTTTATCATAAGATATTACAAATCTCATCAAAGGAGAAAAAACTTGACAAATAAAAGCATAAAAAGAATATACGAGGCTTTTCATGGGCTGCCAGGCCCAAAATCGAGGCTTTTCATGGGCTACCAGGCCACTGAGTTAAACCATTTTACGAAGCCTTTTAAGATGGACCTCACATTAACCAATCGTCGTTTTAACTTTGACAAGTTCAGGGTCTATGAGATCGACTTGTCAAACGTTCGGCGGGTCATACCAGGATTACCTGGACGGAGTGGCTTACTTAAAAAAGGCAAGATAACCCGGGGTTTTAGGTGAATACACCTGGCTTCCAAGCCTGGCTTGATAGCCTATTACAAGGGTGTAGACTTTTTGTTCTTTGAGAAGCAAAGAGCCCCCGAGCAATATTCTGAGCTGTGCTCAGTGGGTGCCTATGTTTGAGTTGTGCTTTTGCAACACTCTCTTTGGCCCCCAAATGATTTCCCTGGTGGCCTTACGCCGATCAAGAGGTGTAGCTATGGTTCGAATACGACCAAGCCCCCAAGTGTTTTTTCTGAGAACTCGAACTTTGCAAGAGATATTTCTTCTTGAACCGGATGTTAAACCGGATTTTGAGAGCTTCAAAGCTTTGTGGGAGACATCTTTCCATTGAACCGGATTTTAAACCGGAATCTTCATTTTAGCCGGAAATTTTCTGACGGCCTTTAAACTCGAACTTGCGAGAGATTAATTCTTTTTTAACCAGAAATTCTTAAACCGGATTTGAGAGCTTCAGAGCTTTTGTTGAAAGAATAGATTTCCCTTGAACCGGATTTTAAACCGGAATTTTCATTTTGAACCGGAAATTTTCTGACAGCCTTTAAATTTTCATCAATATGGTAGTAGCCTCCGGGACCGGGTTATCTTTCCCTCCAACGTCCTGGGGTTCTTAAATTCACTGAAAACCGGCAACATTTGCTGAGTTGTATCATTGTAGCCCCCGAGTCTCAAGGCGACTCGAGGAGTTGGCTTGAGATTCTCCATATTTGACCGTGATATAAACCGGCATAAGTTGTATATCATTTGATAGCACGATGTGAATCCACAGAAGGTTGAGGTGACTGCGGCGGGTTAATGATCCCGTATGAGCCGTGTCAGCAACTCGGCCAATGGTTCCTTCCAACTGGCTATTTTTAACCAAACTGTAGTCGCGGCGACTTGTGCGCCTGCCCATTGGGCCACCCAGTGCAGACGGCGGTTGATGATAATTTGCCTCCAATTTGAAAGAAAACCGGGCTACCCGAGCAGTGACTGGCTTTATACTCAATAAACAGCTCATGCCGACAGGTGCGGCCCGGTGTGTTGATGTAGACCAGGTCGCGAGAGACGGAGGACAAAGACGACCGCAGCATCAGAGGCGGCTCGGACAGATGAGTCGGCCGCGGCATTGTAAGCCGGTGCGGACGGGCGAGTTAACTACATCATGTTGATGTAAACTAGTTTGCAGAATGGCGGCTTGCAGATATATTCACCAAGCTCGATGGTGTGGCCAGATGCTAGCGCATTATAATGGTGGTGCGAGCTATACATCCATGACACGGCCATAGCTTTTGCGATGAACAATTGCTCCTGCATAAAGAATATCGCAAGCCGGAGTAATTTGTTTTTTAAAGAATAAAAATGTATCAATAAAAATTGATTGGACAGATTTCACCTTGATATGTTAGGCCAGAATTTATCCACCGCAGAGTTGATGATCACCACGGGCGAGTCGATCGCGGGAGCAGACGAATGAACCGGCCGCGGTGTTATAAGTCGGTGCGGACGGGAGAGTCGGCAGCAACGTTGTAAGCCAGTGCGAACGGGCGAGTCAACCGTAGGCGCAGTAAACCGTGCGGACGGGCGAGTAATCGCAAGCACGGTAAGCCGCTCGGACGGGCGAGTTAATGTAGACCGGGCCACAGAGGCGGCAACTTGCGCACGTCCGTTCATCAGGTAGTGTGGCACGGACGAAAACGTTGCTGCAGAACATTACCAGTGCGTGCTCCATACCCGCAGTATAATGCCCCCAATTTGAAATGAACAATTGTCCTACGAAACAATATTACATGCCCAAGTAATTGTTCTAAAAAGAATTAACATGCTGACAAAATACAGAGGAAAGATATCACCTGATGCATTGGGATGACAAATGATCTTTGCATGTCCATAATTTAACTGGGATATGGAATCCAACAACAACATGAACGATGACTTAATCCGGACAAATAAGTGCTTGTGACTTCTTTCAGCCGACTCGATGCTTTATTTTCCTTGCGCACACTGATGGAGCTGACTGCTGATGCGACTACAGTCCAGAGTGACTAACGAAGGTGGGCCGGCTTAAGGAAAGCCATTGTGGCAAAAACCGGGTCACAACTGTATCCGCATTTGGGTTGCAGCTTTTTTTGAGGGTAGCAACAGCCGCGAACCCAGGAAACTAACAACAGCAACTTTCGGGTAATGGATCGACGCATCAAGCCTAGTTGGAAATCATCTCTGGACTCTTCAAAAACCAGGTACAGTACTTGGAAATCGGAAACTCACGTGAGCAACCACTTGGAAATCTTATGTAAGGCCAAAGGCGACAACCAGAACAGCAGTAAGGGGCAATGTAAGGCCAAAGGCTCCGCTGGCAGGATTCGTCAAAATCCACGTCGATGCGGGGGTATCTAAACGACATGGGAGAGGGGCGGCAGTGGCTGTATGCCGTGATGACCGGGGAAACTATTTGGGACGTTCAGCATTGGTGGTTGAAGGAATGCAAGATGCGGCGATTCTTGAATGTTTGGCATGCAGAGAAGCTTTAGCACTTGCCGAGGATTTATCAGTTCATAATCTGATAGTGGCGTCTGACGCAAGACAAGTGGTCAAAGATATATCCAGCAACAGCATGGGTCCTTATGGCATGGTGATCTCAGAAATCAAGTCTAAAATCTTGAGTTTTAATTGTCAGTTAGTTTTCGAAGGGCGCCGTTCGAATGGAGATGCTCATAGTTTAGCTAAATTTCCGCTTTCCTTAGCTAAGGGGCGCCACCTGTGGCTTATTAACCCCCATAATCCTCTTTGTATCCCACAAACTGTGGTTTTCGATGAATGAATAAAGTCTTTCATCCCTCAAAAAAACTTGGAAAGCTTATGTGAGATCAATTGTAAGGTAATGATTGGCCTAGGAATCCGTGCCCTTGAGGGGTTTGCTTCTCTGCGTAACAAACAGACTTTTTCAAAGAAAAACTGATCCAGAGATGACTTCAAGGGTCCGAGTACTAATTGAAGTAGTACTTGCTCATTGCTATAGGTTTGTTTCTGTACGTAAAAGTACGTGTCAATCAACTTGCAGCAGGCTTCAATCTTCACACCAGAAAGTAGCAATCAGACCCGGTCACTAAATCGGACCAGTTGATGTATACTACGGTAAAAATCTCCGGTTGATATCAGCGACTTGCGGCCGCGTACGAACGTAGCCCTAATTCCCGATCTCAATCTCGTATTCATCCTTCCAAAGTTAATGAGCGGAATTAATTAACCTGGCCGACGGCAAACTTCTTCCGCGATTGTTTCATGCCGGCTCTTCTTTATCCTTTCAATTGCAAACTTCTCGATCTCTGAAGAGCTCCCTCCAAGAACTCAACACCA
Source organism: Triticum aestivum (assembly GCF_018294505.1). Taxonomy (NCBI): domain Eukaryota; kingdom Viridiplantae; phylum Streptophyta; class Magnoliopsida; order Poales; family Poaceae; genus Triticum; species Triticum aestivum. Next base: position 309,526,821 of record NC_057796.1, on the reverse strand, counting down.
CCGTGCGCAAGCCCCACGGTGGGCGCCAACTGTCATGTAATTGTCACGACAGATGTCCTAGTGTGAGGACTTAGTCGTGAGGCCAACGCATCTATGTGGTAGCTTGAGAGGGGTTGGGCGGAATCGAGAGACGCAACACACAAGACAAGGATTTAGACAACTTCGGGCCCCGAGAAACATCATCCGGTAATAGCCCTACATGCTGTTTGTGGCTAGGTCTCATTATCGTCATGAGGGAGTCGCCGTAAACCGGCTCCCCCTTTGTGTCTAGCCCTAGAGATTGTTTCTTATTGCTTGTCCCTCTTTTGGGAGCCCTGCCCCTCCTTATATAAGTTGAAGGGGCGGGTTACATGTGTAGTCCTATTAGGATTAGGACTAGTCTACCTTCTAATACAAACCGGATACAAGTTCGGGTCTGGACTCCTTGTAAGGTAAATATTCTTCACGTCTTTCCTCTTAAACCGACCTTCTGGGCCTTGGGCCGTGTCATCCGTCTGTCCCGCCCGCCGGGTTACCAATGAGTCATAATGTTCAGGCAGGTTGCTTGTAAACCGTCTGGTCAGGGCGGGTCGCCGGTGAATCGCCAAGTGTCAACCGGGTCTCATGTAAACCGCCAAGTCCGGCCGGGTCATATTTCCGGTCGGGTCATACCACTGGGTATATCCCCGACAGTATCTATAATTTTTGATTGTTCCATGCTATTATATTATCTGTTTTGGATGTTTAATGGGCTTTATTATGCACTTTTATATTATTTTCGGGACTAACCTATTAACCGAAGGCCCAGTGCAAATTGCTGTTTTTTTGCCTATTACAGTGTTTCGCAGAAAAGGAATATCAAACAGAGTCCAAATGGAATGAAACCATCAGGAGAGTTATTTTTGGAACAAACGCAATCCAGGAGACTTGGAGTGGACGTCAAGGAAGCAACGAGGCGGCTACGAGGCAGGGAGGCGAGCCCAGGGGGGTAGGTGCGCCCCCACCCTTGTGGGCCCCTCATGGCTCCACCGACCTACTTCTTTCGCCTATATATACTCATATACCCTGAAAACATCCAAGAGAACCACGAAACCCTATTTCCACCGCCGCAACCTTCTGTACCCGTGAGATCCCATCTTGGGGCCTTTTTCGGCGCTCCGCCGGAGGGGGAATCGATCACGGAGGGCTTCTACATCAACACCATAGCCCCTCCGATGATGTGTGAGTAGTTTACCACAGACCTTCGGGTCCATAGTTATTAGCTAGATGGCTTCTTCTCTCTCTTTGGATCTCAATACAAAGTTCTCCTCGATCTTCTTGGAGATCTATTCGATGTAATTCTTTTTGCGGTGTGTTTGTCGAGATCCGATGAATTGTGGGTTTATGATCAAGATTATCTATGAACAATATTTGATTCTTCTCTGAATCCTTATATGCATGATTTGTTATCTTTGCAAGTCTCTTCGAATTATCAGTTTGGTTTGGCCCACTAGATTGGTCTTTCTTGCAATGGGAGAAGTGCTTAGCTTTGGGTTCAATCTTGCGGTGTCCTTTCCCGGTGACAGCAGGGGCATCAAGACACATATTGTATTGTTGCCATCGAGGATAAAAAGATGGGGTTTATATCATATTGCTGGAGTTTATCCCTCTACATCATGTCATCTTGCCTAATGCATTACTCTGTTCTTATGAACTTAATACTCTAGATGCATGCTGGATAGCGGTCGATGTGTGGAGTAATAGTAGTAGATGCAGAATCGTTTCGGTCTACTTGTCGCGGACGTGATGCCTATATACATGATCATGCCTAGATACTCTCATAACTATGCACTTTTCTATCAATTGCTCGACAATAATTCGTTCACCCACAGTAAATTATGCTATCTTGAGAGAAGCCACTAGTGAAACCTATGGCCCCCGGGTCTATCTTCCGTCATATTATTTTACTATCAATTAACTATTTCCGCTATCTTTTATTTTGCAATCTTTACTTTCTAATCTATATCATAAAAATACCAAAAATATTTATCTTATTATCTCTATCAGATCTCACTTTTGCAAGTGGCCGTGAAGGGATTGACAACCCCTTTATCGTGTTGGTTGCAAGGTTCTTATTTGTTTATGTAGGTACGAGGCGATTTGCGTGTAACCTCCTACTAGACTGATACCTTGGTTCTCAAAAACTGAGGGAAATACTTATGCTACTTTGCTGCATCACCCTTTCCTCTTCAAGGGAAAACCAACGCATGCTCAAGAGGTAGCAAAGAATCACTCCAAAGTTACTATCTAGCGGAGAACATAAGAAGAAATTGTTTGTAGGGTATGAAACCACCTCAAAGCTATTCTTTCCGATCAATCTATCCTAGAGTTCGTACTAAAATAACACCAAACTATTCTTTCTAATCGATCTAACCAAGAGTTCGTACTAAAATAACACAATATGATACACATCAACCAACTCTAATGCCACCTAGATACTCCAATGTCACCGCGAGTATCCGTGAGTTGATCACGCGATGTGCATCAAACAATTTCAGATTCATAATACTCAATCCAACACAAAGAACCTCAAAGAGTGCCCCAAGATTTCTACCGGAGAAACAAAGACGAGAACGTGCATCAACCCCTATGCATAGATTACGCCAATGTCACCTCGGGGATCCACAAGTTGAGTGCCAAAACACATATCAAGTGAATCAATATGATACCCCATTGTCACCACGGGTATTCATAGCAAGACAGACATCAAGTGCTCTCAAATCCATAAAAGAATTCAATCAGATAAAACGAAATCTCAGAGGGAAAACTCAATTCACATAACAGGATAGAGAGGGGAAAACACCATATGATCCAACTATATTAACAAAGCCCGCTATACATCAAGATCGTGTAATCTCAAGAACACGAGAGAGAGAGAGAGAGAGATTAAACACATAGCTACTGGTACAAACCCTCGGCCACGAGGGTGGACTACTCCCTCCTCATCAAGGTGGCCATTGGGATGATGAAGATGGCCTCCGGTGATGATCTCCCCCTCCGGCAGGGTACCAGAACGGGGTCTAGATTGGTTTTTCGTGGCTACAGAGGCTTGCGGCGGCGGAACTTCTGATCTAGGGTTGTTTCGGATGGTTTGTCTATTTATAGGATTTTTCAGCATTGGAATCACGCGAAGATGGGCCTCGATGTGAGCACAACCCACATGGGCGCTCCTGGGCATCCTGGTGCGCCCAGGTGTCTTGTTCTCACCTCCTTCACCTTATAGTCCTCCCACGAAGCTTCTAGTACCTCTTTTGTCCCAAAAAAATTGTCAAAAAGTTTCAGCTCATTTGGGGAACTTTCATTTCTGCATAAAAAACAACACCACGGTAGTTCTGCTGAAAACAACGTCAATCCGGGTTAGTTCCATGCAAGTCATACCAAAACCATATAAAATTGTTGTAAACATGGCATGAATACTTCATAAATTATAGATACGTTGGAGCCATATCAGCATCCCCAAGCTTAATTCCTACTCGTCCTCGAGTAGGTAAATGATAAAAGAAATAATTTATGAAGTGTGAATGCTAGCAAAGTGGATAAGTTTGATCAATGATAATTTCAATCACTTCTCCTAACATCATAAGAGCAACTCTTTCTCATAAAACTTCCCATGTTAAAGTAGCAACCAATTCACATGTTAAGCTTCAAACAACAAATTCTCTTGAAACTCAACAACCTACCACTACAAAAAAAGACACATCCGTGACATTTTGGGCCGAACGAATTTTTTTTCTGTCATACATATGACACTTCTATGACGATAATTGTGACAAAACCCGGTATCATCATAGATGTTGTGGGCTCCTACTTCTATGACAAAAAATCATGACAGAAAATGGGCTTTTCATCCTGGGCGGGCCGGAGACGCAGCTGCATGACATTCTTTGGGCCGTCCATGACGAAAAAACCGTGGTAGAAGCGAGGGCGAGGAAAATTTTGGGGAGTTCCCGGTTACGGTGGGAGGTCGGGGGCCGAGCGATGCGCGTTTCTCTCGTACACGTACGCGCGTGTGTTTGAGGCGTTGGCTCTAACTGAACCCGAGCGAGGCGTTGGGCTCTAACTGAACCCGAGCGATTGCACTGCAGGCTACGCGTTACTGAACCCGAGCGATCGATCGATTACTAAACCCGATCGAGCGATTCCTTCGCTACTGCTGCTAACTGAAGCCGATCGATGATGCCTCTGGGATGAACAGTGAGCGTTGCGGGGGGGGGGGGTGGGTTTGGATGAACAATGAGCAGCCTCTGGATGAACAGGACCCCGTGGTGTGGTGGAGGGCTGGATGAACAGTAGACGGTGGAGGGGTGCCCGTGGAGGGGTGGTTGAACAGGACCCCGTGGTGTGGAGGGCTGGATGAACAGTAGACGGTGGAGGGGTGCCCATGCAGGGGTGGTTGAACAGTAGCCGGTGGAGTAGCGCGCAGTGGAGGCTGGATGAACAGGAGCCCGTGGAGGCTGGAGGAGGTCGACGGTGGAGATGAACAGTATCCCGTGGAGTCCCGTTTTGCGGTACGCCACACCCCTCCCGATGAACAGGACCCCCGTTTCGACCGTAGGAGGTCCGTTTCGTACGTTTTGCGGTACGCCACACCCCTCCAGATCAACAGGACCCCTGTTTCGACCGTAGGAGGTCCGTTTCGTCCGTTTTGCAGTACGCCACACCCCTCCCGATCAACAAGACCCCCGTTTCGACCGTAGGAGGCCCGTTTCCTTCGTTTTGCGGTACGCCACACCCCTCCCGATCAACAGGACCCCCGTTTCGACCGTAGGAGGTCCGTTTCCTCCGTTTTGCGGTACGCAACACTCCTCCCGATCAACAGGACCCCCGTTTCGACCGTAGGAGGTCCGTTTCCTCTGTTTTGCGGTATGCCACACCCCTCCCCATGAACACGACGCATTCCGTTGCCTCCCCATGAACACGACGCATTCCGTTGCCTCCCCATGAACACGACGACGACGCCGTTTCTCCGTTCCGACCCAGCCATGTACACGAGCCCTGGCCGTACGTATGCACGAGTAGGCGTTCGAGACCCCGCCCGTATGTACACATACGTGGCCGTATTTTCTTTCTTGCACCCTGGCCGCTGTACGTACGTGTACATGCTACGTGCGCGCCTCTACTACGACACGTACGCGCCTCTACTACGACACGTGCGCGCCTCTACATCCACCAGTATATATGTACGTACACGTTCGCGACCAGAATGACAACGCTACGTACGCTTCGACCAGGTAGGTCCTGACTTTCAGGCACTTGTTTCGCAAAAAAAGGCACTTCCTTCCCAGCGAAGATGTAGCTGGTGGGTCCCAGCAGTCAGGGGGGCGAATCGTTTTTTTTCCTGAACGCACTTCCTTGCGTGCAAAGATGTAGCTGGTGGGTCCCAGGAGTCAGGGGAAACGTTTTTTTCGCGAAATACAGTGGCCCGTCTGGTGGGTCCCAGCTGTCAGGTGGAGGAATCATTATTTTCCATGTAATAAGGAGGCACTTCCTTGCTGCGGCCGTGGACCCAGCTGTCAGCCTCTCCACGTACAGTCCACGTCCGATGGAAGTCGTTCCTTGACCACGTTGACCACGCTGCGCCGAGAGCACCAGGGCGATGGACGACGGCGAGGCCGAGGAAGGGGACGACGCGGAGCCGGGGAAGACGCGGCAGTGGAAGCCCGCGCGGAGAGGAGTACAAGGGTTCACTGGTTCGGCTGCGGTGTGAGGCTGCCGTCGCCGCAGGGCCTGGCCAGCGGTGGGAATAGTAGGGGGCAGTGAGGCCTCCGCGGCAGCACATCCCGCCACGGGAGGCAGGAGCATGCGGCACGACCGGCGCTGCTTTGGGCGGCTGGAGCAAGAAGACCAGAGGTTGAAGAAGCACTACGGCCGTTGGATGGACATCGTACGGTCACTGTAGCTAGAATCGTTCATATTGACTAAAGTTGACAAAGGCCCCCGTCCCAGTCAACTTAGTAGGCCCAAAAGTCAGCCTCCCACCATGGTGGGTCCCATCTAGCAGGGGGAGTATTCATTTTTTTGTGCGTAATAAGGAGGCACTTCCTTGCGTGCGAAGATATAGCTGGTGGGTCCGAGCTGTCAGCGGCGGTAACATTTTTTTTCGCGAAATACAGAGGCCCTTTCGGTGGGTCCCTGATGTCAGGTGGAGGAATCATTATTTTACGCGTAATAAGGAGGCATTTCCTTGCGTGCGGCCGTGGACCCAGCTGTCGGCCTCTCCACGTACAGTCCACTTCAGATGCATGTCGGTCGTTGACCACGTTGACCAGGCCGCGCCGAGAGCACCAGGGCGGTGGACGACGGCGAGGCCTAGGAAGGGAACGAGACGGAGGCAGGGAAGACTCGGCAGTTGTTTCCCACGCAGAGGGGAGTACAACTGTACGAGGGTTTACTGGTTCGTCTGCCGTCGCCGGAGAATAACAGTAGGTGTGGGTGAGTAGAGGGATGGCTAGGCCAGCGATGGGAGTACGGTGGGGCGGTGAGGCCTGCGCGGCAGCAGAGCCGGCCGCGGGGAGGAGGGAGCAGGCAGTCCCGCCGGCGCTTGTTTGAGCGGCTGGAGCAGGAAGAGCAGAGATTGAAGAAGCACGACGGCCGTTGGATGGCCATCCAACAGTCACTGCTTGTGCGTCAACCTTTTTTTTAGGAAAGCCTCAAATCTGTGGAAAACCGCATACAGCCCATCTGCCATTATTTCTAATAATTTACAGCCCATTTTCTAATTATTAAGGTTTTTTTGGTGCCCATATTCTTTTTGTTAGCATTACAGCCCATATTGTGGCCACGGTTAAAAAATTATATGAAATTTTGCATATTTCGGTGCGGTCCGAACTGTTTTTAATCCCAAAATTTCGACTCACGTTCAAACTGATTTTAAAAATAAATGTATATCAATATAAAATCCAACAAATTCTCCACGCATAAAAATTAATGTAATTTAAAATCTCGAAATGAAAAAAAAGATATTTGAAACTAATTGCCGGTTTGATGTGTTTTAAAAATGTACAGCCCATTTCTCATTACTGATGGGCCATTTTCTGGGCCAGCCGAATGAAAGCTCTCCTCGTCTTGAAAGATTTGCAGCCCAACAGGCCTGACAAAGCGACTTACTTGGCAAATCACAAAAAAACTGGGCTGTGGCCGTGGACCCAGCTGTCAGCCTCTCCACGTACAGTACTCTCCCGATGGAAGTCGTTCCTTGACCACGTTGACCACGCCGCGCGAAGAGCACCACGGCGGTGGACGACGGCGAGGCCTAGGAAGGGGACGACGCGGAGCCGGGGAAGACGTGGCAGTGGAAGCCCACGCGGAGAGGAGTACGAGGGTTCACTAGTTCGGCTGCGGTGTGAGGCTGCCGTCGCCGAAGGGCCTGGCCAGCGGTGGGAATAGTAGGGGGCGCTGAGTCCTCCGTGGCAGCCTAGCCGGCCACGGGAGGCAGGAGCATGCGGCACGACCGGCGCTGCTTTGGGCGGCTGGAGCAAGAAGACCAGAGGTTGAAGAAGCACTACGGCCGTTGGATGGACATCGTACGGTCACTGGAGCTAGAATCGTTCATATTGACTAAAGTTGACAAAGGCCCCCATCCCAGTCAACTTAGTAGGCCCACAAGTCAGCCTCCCACCATGGTGGGTCCCAGCTAGCAGGGGGAGTATTCATTTTTTGTGCGTAATAAGGAGGCACTTCCTTGCGCGCGAAGATATAGCTGGTGGGTCCGAGCTGTCAGCGGCGGTAACGTTTTTTTCGCGAAATACAGAGGCCCTTTTGGTGGGTCCCTGATGTCAGGTGGAGGAATCATTATTTTGCACGTAATAAGGAGGCATTTCCTTGCGTGCGGCCGTGGACCCAGCTGTCGGTCTCTCCACGTACAGTGCACTTCAGATGCATGTCGGTCGTTGACCACGTTGACCAGGCCGCGCCGAGAGCACCAGGGCGATGGACGACGGCGAGGCCTACGAAGGGAACGACACGGAGGCAGGGAAGACTCGACAATTCTTTCCCACGCGAAGGGGAGTACGACTGTACGAGGGTTTACTGGTTTGTCTGTCGTCGACGGAGAATAACAGCAGGTGTGGGTGAGTAGAGGGATGGCTAGGCCAGCGATGGGAGTACGGTGGGGCGGTGAGGCCTGCGCGGCAGCAGAGCCGACCACGGGGAGGAGGGAGCAGGCAGTCCCGCCGGTGCTTGTTTGAGCGGCTGGAGCAGGAAGAGCAGAGATTGAAGAAGCACGACGGCCGTTGGATGGCCATCCAACAGTCACTGCTTGTGCGTCAACCTTTTTTTAGGAAAGCCTCAAATCTGTGGAAAACAGCATACAACCCATCTGCTATTATTTCTAATAATTTACAGCCCATTTGCTAATTATTAAGGTTTTTTTGGAGCCCATATTCTTTTTGTTAGCATTACAGCCCATATTGTGGCCACGGTTAAAAAATTATACGAAATTTTGCATATTTCGGTGCGGTCCGAACTGTTTGTAATCCCGAAATTTTGAATCACTTTCAAACTGATTTTAAAAATAAATGTATATCAATATAAAATCCAACAAATTCTCCACGCATAAAAATTAATGTAATTTAAAATCTCGAAATGAAAAAAAGATATTTGAAACTAATTGCCGGTTTGATGTGTTTTAAAAATGTACAACCCATTTCTCATTACTGATGGGCCATTTTCTGGGCCAGCCGAATGAAAGCTCTCCTCGTCTTGAAAGATTTGCAGCCCAACTGGCCTGACAAAGCGACTTACTTGGCAAATCACAAAAAACTAGGCTGTGGCCATGGACCCAGCTATCAGCCTCTCCACGTACAGTACTCTTCCGATGGAAGTCGTTCCTTGACCACGTTGACCACGCCGCGCGGAGAGCACCACGGCGGTGGACGACGGCGAGGCCTAGGAAGGGGACGACGCGGAGCCGGGGAAGACGCGGCAGTGGAAGCCCGCGCGGAGAGGAGTACAAGGGTTCACTGGTTCGGCTGTGGTGTGAGGCTGCCGTCGCCGCAGGGCCTGGCCAGCGGTGGGAATAGTAGGGGGCGGTGAGGCCTCCGCGGCAGCATAGCCGGCCACGGGAGGCAGGAGCATGCGGCACGACCGGCGCTGTTTTGGGCGGCTGGAGCAAGAAGACCAGAGGTTGAAGAAGCACTACGGCCGTTGGATGGACATCGTATGGTCACTGGATCTAGAATCGTTCATATTGACTAAAGTTGACAAAGGCCCCCGTCCCAGTCAACTTAGTAGGCCCACAAGTCAGCCTCCCACCATGGTGGGTCCCAGCTAGCAGGGGAGTATTCATTTTTGTGTGCGTAATAAGGAGGCACTTCCTTGCGTGCGAAGATATAGCTGGTGGGTCCGAGCTATCAGCGGCGGTAACGTTTTTTCGCGAAATACAGAGGCCCTTTCGGTGGGTCCCTGATGTCAGGTGGAGGAATCATTTTTTTGCGCGTAATAAGGAGGCATTTCCTTGCGTGCGGCCGTGGACCCAGCTGTCGGCCTCTCCACGTACAATCCACTTCAGATGCATGTCGGTCGTTGACCACGTTGACCAGGCCGCGCCGAGAGCACCAGGGCGGTGGATGACGGCGAGGCCTAGGAAGGGAACGACACGGAGGCAGGGAAGACTCGGCAGTTGTTTCCCACGCGGAGGGGAGTACGACTGTACGAGGGTTTACTGGTTCGTCTGCCGTCGCCGGAGAATAACAGCAGGTTTGGGTGAGTAGAGGGATGGCTAGGCCAGCGATGGGAGTACGGTGGGGCGGTGAGGCCTGCGCGGCAGCAGAGCCGGCCGCGGGGAGGAGGGAGCAGGCCTAGACGGGACAGCCCAAAACCACGTCCAACACTTGCCAAAACTTCGTCCCTCGTTTTCTCTGTGTTTTGCACACTCGACATTGTGTGGGCATTTTGACTGTGCATCATATGAAGATGTGCTATGCATGAATGTTGATCAGCATGATGTTAACTGGCTGGTAGTTCCATTTTCGATCATGAATAAAACTTCCAACATGATGTTAACCCTGTTTGAAAAGGCCGTGTTAATATAAATGCTCTGCCTCTAAAAGTTGCAGTTTCTTATCTGAAACTGAACTTGCAGTTTCTTATCTGAAACTGAAACTTGCAGTTTGTTCTCTGAGAATCACATTGTCTGCACTTTTATACTCCTATGAAACTACATTTTTTTAAGTGCTAAAAATAGATCTCTAGAATTCATAAAATACTTCATATGCTCAATACTGCAAATCTGAAATTCAAAAGACATTCATATCTGAAAGTACTCTCAAAATACACAAGACAAAACACAATTCACAACCTGCAAATGCTGACAACCCTAAGCTCCTCCTGACAATTCACAACCTGCCCGACTATTGGGCTGGGGGGGGGGGGGCAGCCCCCTCCTATTCCTCGGCGGCAGACAGCCACCCCGTGAGACGATGCGAACGGCGAGGGAGACGATGGTGGGGAAGCATCGTCAGGCCAACTGCTTTTCTCCTCTTGCAGTTGGGTTCGGTCGACGAAGACTCCACCAACTCGCTCTGGTAGGACACCCTCCCAAACGGCACCCTGTAGATGCTCGATCCTTCAATCTCTGGTGGATGCTCCATCTGGGATCGATACTCCCACCACCGCTTCCTCACGATCGGATTCGGTGAATCTGTTTGCTCCATGGCCCAGAGGAGCAGCTCTATGTACTCCGGCGCGACTCCCTCCGGGAGTATCGCCGCCTTTTCGCTCTGTTGCAGATATTTGTCCATGGATGTCGCCGTCGCCGCTAGTTGGTCCTTGTTGTCAAACCAAGACTGTATCTCCAACATCCTAGCTAGCTTCACAGGGTCGCCGTCTGCGATCCTCACGTATCGGTTGTACTCCTCCATCGATCTACTTCTCCACAACACCTTCACTCGCCGGCGGTGGTTTTTGAATGGAAGAGGATAGGAGCAGCGCTGGTTTTGGATTAGAACGGGAGAGGAGCAACGCTGGTTTTGGACTGGAACAGGAGAGGAGGGGCGGTGGTTTTGATATGGAAGAGGAGAGGAGCGGCGCTGCATTTAGATTGGAACAGGAGAGGAGCGGCGGTGGTTTAAGAGGAGAAGAGCGGAAGAGCGGCGCTGGTCTTGGAAGTATTTTTTGTTGTTTTCCGTATTTTGGGTCAAAGTTTGACCACGTACTATATTTGACAAGCAAAATGTGAATGCATGTCACCAAAAATTGTATCGTTTGGTTCGTATCTGAATGTACTTTCAAATTATATTATTTTTTCAATGTATAACATATATTTTATGTGCGAAGAGAGCAACACTAGCAAGCAAGCGCGGAGGCTCCTGCCTATATAGTGGAGTAGTACTAGTTTTCTTTTGTCTACCGGAGCCGGCTTGACCTCGTCAATGACTGTCGAGAAGTCTTCATGCACGTGGCCCGGAGGCGCAGTTGTCGTCATTTTGATCTGAAGCGTCGGATTATAACATATAACACGAAAAAATGCCACATGACAAGAAATCATAACCTCACTGCCCATAGGAGATAACATGAATCCCGACGGACAAACTAGACGAGGAACAAAACTCAAATTAAAGATAAACTCATAGAAAAGGGGTCCGTCGATAGATGTTCTAATTAACATAGTCGGCTTGACCTAGATGGCAGTTGAGTAGTCACTGTTCGTGCATGTGCCCCCAATGACTAGCCCAACTCAGTTGTCGCTGTTTAACCCTCGCAGTGATCCGAAGCACATGACACCTAATTTTGTGAGATGACAAGAAACCTTTTTTTAGATTTCTCACCACAACTACAGCCATGTACAACACAGCCTACACGATATGTAGATGATAGCCAATCCAGGTGTGTCTGCTGGAGTCTGGTCACATGCATGGACGAACTGATCTTCCGTGTCTTGCAGGGATCGTCCAGGCACCAACATAGTACAACACTTCTCTAGTACTATCGCTCGTCTCCCTCTTCTATTAAGTCACCCGATTTGCGGGGCCGGGGAGTGTGCCTATGGTCGGTTCTCAATTGCCGTCCCACATGTGTGTGCAAACGCAATATGACGCGCGTTCCATTCGGAGAGCAGCGTGCCAGACCGACCGACCGTCTGGGGTGCGACGCGAACGCGACGGGCGTGCTGTATACTCCGTACATGTGTACCGCCATTTTCTAGACGCTTTGCTCCATGGCGCGGGCGCAATCCATGGATACAAAATTAGTATACTGTATACTATTTAAAAGTCGAGGGCGGGGCTTTTCCTGCGCGGTAGGCGGGGCAGTTCCGCCTAGTCGGTTCGACAGAGACGCGAGAAGACGAGGGAGTAGGCTGCTGCAAACATAGGGCTGTATCATTTTAACTGCGGCGCTACGACCGGCGTGAGTCTCCCGATTCCTGACCACCTCCATACATGTGCCTCTCCCAATGCTCCACCATGTAGTAGAGGCTGGCTCTTGCATGAGAGCCCACTTCTCCACTTTTGCCTTGCCTCTCTTTCCTCCACATATGCAAAAATGCCATGTAAAGCGCACTATTGTACTTACTTTTACTTGCTCCTACATGTGCTTAAGCTTGCCACATAGGCATAAAGTCTGATGTGGCAAGTTAATCAAGAAGAGAGAGACTAGTTTGGTGACCCAAGGAAGAAACGGTGCTAAGCGCGTGTACCTAGGTGAAAAGACAATTTTGAGTCTATAGCTAATTAAATGAAGCAAACTTAGCAACACCATTTCATTGGAAGAGGTCACTCCTTGGCAAATGCAATAAATACTAGTACTCCCTGTGTCCCATAATATAAGAACGTTTTTGGCACTACACTAGTGTCAAAAACATTCTTATATTATGGGACGGAGAGAGTACGAAGAAAGAGATAGAGAGGAGTAAAAAAAATTACACTTATAGCCAACCTTATAGCCAACCTTGTTGTAGTATGAGTGACTAAGTGATGACTATGTATGACATGCCAACATCAGATAGCCTAACGCACCATGTTAAATCTCCAAGGGCGCGACCGCGCGAGCGACGCGACGGTCGTGGTAGGCGCGACCATGATACGGGCTGCTGGCAGCCCTTGGATCTGAGATCAAACGGTCGCATGCTAAGTTGCTGAAAATTTGCAGAATAACCCTCCAGGATAGGATATTCACCCATAGGTCTAGAATCACGCCATGCAACTGTTCGATCTCAGATCCAAGGGCTCTCGGAAGCCCGTATCATGGGAGAATGGAAAGCCACTACCCTGCCATTCGCACGCTGGCAGTTCGCTCCTACTCGTCCCCGCACGTCCTTCAATACTACGGCGGTTCGCTCCTAGTCATCCCATCCATTCACATTAAGGTAGTTCCACTAATCCTAACCCTCCTCCCAAATCCATGGCGTCCCAAATCTCCACGATCGGCGGTGAGTACAAGGTTAGAACCATCACCGGCGATGAGTTCGACGTCATCTACACCCGTTCTTCCGCGACGGTGAAAGGATGCCTTTCTCGCTTCAGACGCATGTTCGAAGACTCAGATGATGAGTGGGTCATTGGCTAGATGTTGAGTACACCACAGTCCTGGGACGAGAGAAGGATCTAAAGGACGAAGAGAGGAAGAAGCCCGCCGTGATCCAGGTTTGCGTGCATGACTTATGCTTGGTCTACCACATATGCCATGCCGACGTTGAGTGCCAGGATTTTAAGGACTTCCTCGAGAGCAACCACCGTTATTTTAGTCTGACTAAAAATAGTCTCTTTAAGAGGCTAAAGTTCCAAGCACCCCTGACTAAAGAGGGGCTAAAACTAGTCTTGAGACTAAATTTTTTAGTCAGGGGTACCCCTACTAAAATGTGGATTAGTCCTCTCTCTACTCATTTAACTCCTCTCCTTTAACACAGGCGAGTTCTGGATTGGAGTGTTTGGAGGATAATAAATGCTCATTAACTTGATTTTAGCCTTTTTAGTATTTGGACCCAAGCATGGGTGAGGCTAGCATGTTTTAGTCCCACTACTTTTAGTCATGGGACTAAAACGTATCCAAGCACCCTCTTAGTTTTATTTGAGGGGTGGGTTGTGCTGGACACCATTATTGTGACTAGCCTTTTTAATAGTACTATATGCATAATTTGGCGACGAGCGCTCTCTATATGTACCACCTTTTTTTTAATTTCAAGTTTTGCTCTATGGCGCAATCCATCGATACTACTGCTGTACAAAAGTATACATTTTTTAAAAGGCTAGAGGGCGGGGCAGTCTAGCTTGGTCGGTTTCACGAGAGGCGAGGGCCTTTGTGATTTGACAGCTCATTACTGCTGGAAGGCGGGGCCTTGTGATTTGACTGCTCGTATAATTGCGCCGACGACCTGATCGAGGAGGAGCAAAGAACCGTGCGGTATACTCAAGTTTTCCACTGGAGTAGTACTGCGACGGAGGAGCACAAAACATGGCAGCCCAGTGCCATATGGCGATAAAAAATGATCTAATTTGCTAGTCATCTCATTGTTAGCATTGTTCTATTCATTCCCTCAAAAAAACATTGTTCTATTCATGCCTCGTAGAGAACGTGACACGTGCGGCGAAACACCCGAAGCAAAAGATGAAACACAGGAGCAAAAGAAGAAGGAAGATTATCACCCCAAATGATCTAATTCGCCGCGGAGTCGTAACTGCTTCTTCATCGCCTCCACGACCTCCATCTCCTTGCGCATCTCCTCCGCCATCTTCTTCATTCTGTCCATGACGCGGGATTTCTCGATGCGAGCCTTCATCATCTGTTCCACGGCCGCATTACGTACCTTGACAGCAACCGGGTGCTCGATGCGGAGCTTCGCCAACTCCTCCTTCTGTTCCACGACGAGGGCCTGCAGCATCTTCATCGAGGAACTACTATTCTCATGCAGCTTCTTCCAGCCGGTGTTCTTCTCCTTCAACAGGTCGATCTCGTGGCAGAGCTTCGCCTTGTCCTCCTGAAGTCGCAGGATTTCGCCGGTCGCCTTATTCTCCGAGGCAATGCTCTTCTTCAGCAGCATCACCAAGCCGGCGGTCAACTCCCCCTGCTAATTGAGCTCAACGGGCATGTCGTCGAGGCTCTCCTTCAGCAACTCCATCAAGCCTTGGATGAACTCCTTCTGCTTATTGAGCTGATCGGGCATGCCGTCGAGGGATAACGACTCCAGCTCCGCTGGCTCGGCATGTTCGCCTCCGCGGCTAGGGCGCTCCTGGGAGCCATCGCCTGCCCGTGAGAGATCTTTCGAGGTCTCTGTGTGGCGGCGAGCCCTCTCTTTCTTTCCGCAGCCTTGGTTGCCGCTCCCTTGTTACGACTAGTTCTCGACCTAGAGCTCTGCTCACCGGCCATGGCAACGACGGACGAAGAAGAAGCACTTATGAGGAGGAAAGGTAGAGTAATTTTTGGTTAGGTAGTTCCCCTTTTTATAACCTAAGTACTAGCACTAGTACTAATACTTGCATAGTGGGAACACGTTCAGGTTTGGTACGTACTAGTAGGTGTGAGCAGGCTTTCGAATGTGATGGGAACAAGGTAAAGATTAATTGATGGTTTTGGTTTCGAGGCCCGAAACGGCCCCTGATGAGTTTAGCGGAACATAAATTTCAAGTACTACACTGCTCAAATGCGTAAATATTATGTTACTATCAAAAATTGGCACAAAATACGAAGGAGACCAATGGAAGTACTACTAGCAACCCACGATTTAACTACTCGCATGCGCGCAGTGGAGTAATAATGTCTTTCTTCCACCCTCACGTCCACTCAATTTGCATGCGCTGTATTAATTGACCATCAATGAAGTGAACGACTTTACACGCGTCAAATTATCACATGGGGTGGATCTTGGTACAAAATTGCGTCCGCCTGTGTACCCGCGTGTGCGTGCGAGGGAATGAGTGCGCGCGTGGCGTGCGTGCACATCTTCGCTTCATGCATGTACCACCAGTATGGCTCAGGGAGGACGAGTACATTCTTCCGGAACCAGCAACACGTCACTGTGATCAATCCACGCAAGGAGGTCGCGACAACGCCTCCACATGTGCCACGTGGCTTCATGAACTGTAAGAGAGACACTGTGTAGCGTGCCATTGGTATTCTAATTTACGTGTTTTGCACATACTCGAAGTACTAGTAAGGTACACGTGCATTGCACGCATCAGATTTTGCAACCAAATTATGAATAAATACCACACTATAGCATGTAAGCTCTGAGTCATATATGCCTGATGTAGCCCTTCGTTTAATTCTTATAGTTCATCTCATTCAAAATCAATTAGTTTTTATAAAAAATCTAAGAACGCGGGAATAGGAAAAACATGGGATTATAGTGGAATGTCGTCTTGAATCCTACAGGATTGTACGAGTGTTTGATTGTGCATAGAAAAAATGCAGAATTCTTTCAAAGAGGTTTGAGTGGATGGGATGTTTCCTATGAAATCTAGTGCAAATGAATCATATGGAAAAATTCCTATGGTTTACAATCCTACGAATCAAACAACCAAGATAGGAAAAATTCCTAATGATTAGAATCCTCCAAAATTCCTTTGAGAATCCTTTGAATCAAAGAAGCCCTTAATCTATTTTATGATTCATGGAATTGTGCGTTGTAAAGCATAAAGTAAAAACAAATAATGGCAATTCAACTAGAAAAAAAGTTTGGGCAGTTATGATACGGAAGATTCTAGAACAAAAGAGAACCACTGTTGTTTCAAGGTTTGTGCATTATGCTTAAGTTCAACCATGGAGTCTGCTAGATTGTACATGTGGCAAAATCCGGTGGGGGGCTAGAAGATGGTGCGAGGGGCCGAGTGGAGGGAGACTATGAAGGAATGCACAAGTGCGAGATCGATATTTAGAGAGAGGGGGCGAACACGTGCGCTGTTGCGCGCAGTGGCGGAGCCATGAAAAATAAATGAGCTAGGGGGCCAAGTATTGCTAATCCTTTACGAGGAGGGTCAATTCATGAACTTAAACCATTTTTAGCAGCAATTGTCTAATGATCACATTCATATTAGCCTCGATATATAGTGATGTTGGGGGGGAGGGGGGCAGGGCCCTTACTACCCCTGTCTTCGCCATTGTGCACGCGTTTGAGAGATGAAGCGGAAGGCATGGATGATGAGAGGGGGACGTTGGATATATAATTAATGCGGGTGTATTAGCTATATATGTTAATCCTATATAGAGAGGTATAGATTGATCGATGTGGACGTGGGAAAGAGGGTGAGACCTCACTGGATATATCGATTGATCGGTTTGTGTGGAAAACTATGAAAGACCTAGCTATATACACACATACATAGAGGAACATCGATCGTCACGCATGCACGCGCGAGAGATAAAGAATGCCCGATATGATGGAGAGGGGGATGTGTGTGGGTGTGTGCCTTCATGGGAGACCGACCTGAAGAAAAAGATTGTATGCGTGCGATGGATAATGCCGACTGGTAGTGTGTGTGCATGCATGCACGAGAGAAAGTTAGTGGTACAATTATAAAGAGAATACTACTGTGTGGGTGTAAAAGAATAGGTGAGGTCATAATCAATGTAAAGTTGAATTCAAATATTAGAATAAGAGATCCTGATGTTTGAAACCCATGCATGCATGAATATAACGGAGATCTGCGTGGTGTGGTTTGGAAACGAGCATGTTGTAATGTATACACATTGAACAAGGTCAGACTGATTTGAATTTGAGATACCGATGGCAGCCATAATTTGGCCACGTCGCATCCGTGCATGGACACACTATTCTAATTGGAGATGATGGGCGGCTTTCGCATCACATATCTATATCTATACCCCTATATATATATATATTATATTTATATTTTTTATATTGTGTGCGGGTAACTTTAACTTTGAAAGATGGTCATTGGATGAGGCGAATCCGATGGTCCAAAGCTGGCAAATTTGAGCACTACTGGCCGTTGGATATCATCTAGATTCCACCAGATTTCGCCACATGTATAATCTAGAAGACTCCATGGTTGAACTTAAGCATAATGCACAAACATCAAAACACAAGCACTTCTTATTTGTTCTAGAATCTTCCGTATCAGAATTGCCCAAATGTTTTCTACATGATTTTCCATTTTTTTACTTTATGTCTTACGACGCACAATTCCATGAATATTAAAATAGATTAGCTTTCTTATAAAAACTAGATGATTTTGAATGAAATGAACTATAAGAATTAAACGAACATCTACATCATGCATATATGACTCAAAGCTTGCATGCTATAATGTGGTATTTATTCATAATTTGGTTGCCAAATCTCATGCGTGCAATGCACGTGTACCTTACTCTAGTCTAAATGGTGTTTGTGTGTGTGTTGTGCGTGTTGAGGTGCAAATTGTCTTTTTTTGGGTACACGTTAAGCTTGTTCTTCCGAAATTTCAAGCCACGCCTTGTTATGCCGAAAATTCAAGCTAGCGTCTCTGTCTATCGTGCTGCGAAACTCCCGCCTCTTCAACCCGCGCCTTGTTAGCCCGAAATATTTAAGATATATCTTTGTCTCGTTGTGCTCCGACAACTCCCTCCATCTCAACCCGCGCCTTGCTATTCCGAAATTACAACGCGCGCGAAAACTCCCACCTCCTGTGAAATCCCGACACGCGAAATGCCCGTGGTACCCTTGAACCGAAAGAACCGCCTCAAATCGGTGGGGGTACTTTGGTAACTTACCCCACATTTCGGACAAGCGCGTCTCTAAGCCATGGTTCCCCACTGCCATCCCATCCGTCCACCCATTCGTACACCGAGGCCGCGAAAACCCGCGACGAAACCCCACACCCTGCTCCGTCCGCCACCCAGCCGGAGCCTCTTCTCCGACGACGTCGTCCACAGCAACACCTCGACGTCCCTCATCCACCGTACCGGATGAGGATCCGTCATCGATCTCATCGTCCCGCCGGCTCAGCCACCCCATCCTCCACCTCCAAAGAGCTGCCCCGACGTTCCCCTCGTCTTTTGCGCCACCTCCATTCCCACACCGCTGTCTTCACCTGCACCACCGGAAGAGTATCATCATCACCGTTTCCTCGGATGAAGATGCGTCCTAATCGGCGCCGCCAAAGAGGTTGTACACTAATCGCCGCATTTTCTTCTTGATTCGATCTCACGGTGCTGTCGGCGCTCGATCCCGAGCCGACACGGCGTGGCTCCATCCACGGCGGCGTCGCCGGCCACTTCCTCCACGGCGTCTCTCCCTCGGCGGCGACGTCCACATCAGTAGGAGCTGCTGCTGCTTTAGCTCTCGCTCGCGCTGCTGCTCTGCTCTTGCTCTCGGTCCCCCTGCCTGGTCTGCTCTTGCTATTGCTCTTGCTCGCGCTGCTGCTCTCGCTCTTGCTCTTGCTTGCGATGCTGCTCCGATTTAGCTACACTTCAGTCGACTGAATCGACTTTTGGGTCAGTCGATTTTCAGGGGGTGGGGGGGGGGGGCTCGCCGGGGTGAAGGAAGAACCAGCCGCAGCGGGGAGGGGGCTCGCCGGAGAGGTACCCCACTATCTATCTTAGGGTTCAGGATGGGGGCGGTGGTCGCCGGCGGTGGCGGGGCGTTGGCGGGGCGGTGGCGTGGGGATCGCCGGAGAAAAAGCTCGGCACGGGGGGGGGGGGCTAGAGGGATGGCCGGGCGGCGGCGGACCGGCGGTGGGGAGTGTTTTCGGGGCGGGCGGGCGGCGCACCGCCGGCCGCGGGCGCGGGGGGCTGCTGTTTGGCCGGTGGTGGCTGGCGGCTCAGGGGGGTGGAGGTTGAAGATGAACCGCAGGCCCTTGATTTCGTATCCAACGGCTGCAAAATCGACTGACCAGAGATGAAAAAGTCAGTCGACCGACGTGTAGCCTCACCTTGCTAGTGCGTTCAGTTTCGACAGCAAAATTTAGTTTCGACAGTTAAGTTCAGTTTCGACAGTTAAGTTCAGTTTCGACAGTTAAATTCAGTTTCGACAGTTAAGTTCAGAGATGAGCGGCTGATGTATTTTACATCTAGCACTTTGTGGTTATGTATTTTACGTCATGTATTGGAGATGCTATTAGAATTCCACTCAGGTTAACGTTGTTCGTTGTCTCTCTTGTCCTGCTTCAGCCTCGGCGTCGTACAACTCACCGGAGCTGCTCCAACGACGAAACCCTCCATCACAGCGGAGCAGTACCTCGGGCTCCATCTCCAGACGCCTAAGATCTTCTTCCCCTCCTCCGACAGCCAAGTCAGCCGGAGCATCCTCACCGGCCAACCCAATCACGCTGAGATCGACATGGCTTCGCCAAAGAGGTTGTACACTTGTTGCATCTCTTTTTTACTCTACATGTTATATATATTGTCCACTGAGCACTCGTAGTAACGGGAAATACGATTATTTTATCCTACTATATGACAAGCAGTGAGGTACCAGGCAACTTAGCTATCCGTGATGGACTCTCTTGAACGCCATCATTATTTATCTCTGCGCGTTTGAGCTGTGCATTTGTCGATGGGCCTGGGAGTTGAGCTAGTATGGCAGTGGCCTGGGTCCAAAGTAATAGAAGTAGCACAAAAACATTTTTTTAGTGTAGGATTTTCCTTGCTCAAGCCTGCCTACTAGAATCGCCAGTGCTTGAAAGGAAAAGTGAATGAAAAACATCGGAATTGGAAAGTTTCCTATGGTACTACTTTTCATGAATTTGGTGCAAAGGAATGGAGCAAAGGAAAACTGTAGGATTTGTTCCTTTAGTGTCTCCTTGAAAGAAAAACCGTAGGAATTCTAATTTCCACTTCTCCTCCTTTTCATATTCCTATTCATCAAGCACAAGACTAAGAGATAGTAGCATAATAGCATTATAACCGTACATTTTCTTGTGGTTTGACTTAATCTCACCATGCTTTTTTGCATCCTGTGATCTTCCAATTGTTGTGAATCAAACACCCAGATTGGCAGAAATCCTGTGTTTTTAAATTCTCTATTTTGCACGTGCATTCCTATCCTATTCCTGTCTATTTCCTATCCCTGCATTGTTAGAATCCTCAAATTCAAACAAGCCCTTACTCAATTACTTCTGTTACAGATATGTGTCAAAGAAAACCTTGTGTGGTTTGTCCTGCTCCTGCGGCGCTGTGTTCCACCCCAGCTCAGCTGCTCCAACGACGGAAGGGTTCACCACAGCAGGGATCCGCTCTCCAGACTGTCTTTCGCCGCCTCAGATCTTCTTCCCCGCCGCCGGCAGCCACGGCAACTGCATTACCATCATCAACTGAGCAGATGACCTTGAGGACTACACGGGTCCGCAAGAGAGGTCGCACTCTTCCGTGTCTGCTTACGTTATGCGTCGCTTAATATGATGACATGCTACATTATCGTCGTGTTCACCTATTAGACTCCGAGTCAGGTCCAAACTAATGCTGAAACTTGAGTTTTTAAATAGTTGTGGGGTACATATTGGGGCAGCAATCAGTACTATCTGTCTACTATCTGGTTAATCTCCGGTGTCTACTATGAGTTTCATGTTGGGTGCAAACAAACATTAAAGGAGCCATTATCTGTATTTTTTAACTAAAGCTATTATCTACCTGCTATCATTGGTTTTGGGTCTATCCACAGTTTGCTACCATCACTCTGGATTTGTGCATGCACTCCTTACATAATCTCACTATGTTTTATTCCTATGCATGCCAGTTATTGTACACAATGGAACTGATCATGTAGAGCAAAAGAGACGAGCCTTGCGTGGCAATAAAATTTCATGCAGACGTCGTTCCATGGTGGGCGCAAAGGCAGCCCCCCTCCACCCATTTCGGATCGTAATCAAGAGGAAGATAACTGTTCTGAGGGGGATTCAGAAGGAGAAGACCACTCCTATTTACCCCATGAGGTCTTCGCTCTAACTTGG
This sequence comes from Triticum aestivum, assembly GCF_018294505.1. Lineage (NCBI taxonomy): Eukaryota > Viridiplantae > Streptophyta > Magnoliopsida > Poales > Poaceae > Triticum > Triticum aestivum. The sequence goes on along the minus strand of NC_057796.1, from coordinate 309,504,985 downwards.
CATGCTGATGTTGGTAATATCATGCATATGGTGCCTTGCATTGCTTACTGTATACATTAAAGATGTCATCTGCTTAGTTTAGACATGCTTTGTGTCAATGCCATCTGTTTAGTTTCTTTATCGTATATGTGAATCATGCAATGCCATCTTGTCTAGCCAGGCATCATATATGTGAATTTTGCAATGCCACCCTGGTTAGCCAGTCATCTTATATGTGAATTATATCATGCCATCATTTTTTATTACGTGTTAAATTTGTCAACAATTTTAGTACATTCAATTACTCTTCCTGTGCATCAGCCATTCGGCACGGTCATGGAAAAATCTGGAGTGGAAACAAGGTCTTCAGAGCAGACAATGCTATCTGACGAAGCGCATGTCTTGCTGGTTACCGATAGCTCCTCAGAGGAGGATTCAGAGACAGATGACCAGTCATATTCCCCCCCCCGTGGTGCATGCCCTAACTTGGCAGGGTTATGTTGCTCATATCGTGCGTATGGTATCTTGCATTGCTATGTCATTTGCTTAGTTTAGACATGCTTTGTGTGAATGCCACCTGTTTAGTGTCTAATTACCATATATGTGAATTATGCAATGCCATCTTGTTGCAAGACATTATATATGTGAATTATGCAATGTTATCTTGTTGCAAGGCATTATGTATGTGAATTATGCAATGCCATGCTGTTTAGGCAAGCGTCATATATGTGAATTATATCATGCCGTCCTTTTTTTGTATTTCTCATTGCTTTTGTCGACAATGTTTGTATATTCAACTGCTCTTCCTGTGCATCAGCCATTTGAATTGGTGATGGAGAAATCTGGAGTGAAAACAAGGTCTTCAGAGCAGACAATGCTACCTGCTGAAGCAGATATCTTGCTGGTTACAGATAGCTCTTCAGAGGAGGATTCAGAGGCAGATGACCAGTCCTATTATCCCCCTGAGGTGTATGCTCAAACTTGGCAGGGTTATATTACTCATATAATGCATATGTTGTATTGCAATGCTTAGTTTTTACATCATATACACAATATTGAATGCCATCTCCTTAGTTGACACATCATATATGCGATTGCCCTCTGCTCACTTCCTTAGTATATAAATCATATATTTGAATTATGTCATGCCATGATGTTTACATAGACAGCATGTATCTGAATTATGGCATGCCAACCCATTTTCTAAAGACATAATATAGTTATATCATCTCATCCTGTTTACATAGTCATCATATTTTAAATTATGTCATTCTATCCGTGAATTATATCATGCCATCATGTTTCCATCGACGGCATGTTTGTGATTTATGGCATGCCAACCACTTTAATAGACACATCGTATAGTTATATCATGTCATCCTGTTTACATAGTCATCATATTTTGAAGTATGTCATTCTATCCTGTTTAGTTAGCCATCATACATGTGAAATTGTGTCATGCTATCCTGTTTAATTAGCCATCATATATGTGAAATTATGTCCTGCTATTCTGTTTGCTTAGACAACATAAATGTGAATTATTTCATGCCCTGTTTTCTTCCCTACTATCCATTGCACCTGTCTATCTTACAATGTCTGTACATTCAATTACTTTTCTTGTTTATCAGCCATTTCAATTGGAGGGAGTGATGGCAGTATCTGTGGGAGTAAAAACACGGTCTTCAGAAAAGATCGTGCTACCTGTCGATGCAGATAGAACCACGGTTGTACTTGCCCAAGAACCAGCCCCACCACACATAACCCACACTCATGCAGATTGTACCCCTACCCAGTTGGACAGAGAACCAGCTACACCCCTTCTAACCCCAACCCCAGCAGATAGACACCCAGTTCCCGTTGACACAGCACCGTCTCCACCACAGAGCACCCAAACACGAGCAGTTAGTAAGGCAACTGCAGTGCCCAAATCACGAGGACCACCACTCCGAACCCGAAGTCAACGCTTAAAGCAGAAGAAGAATTGTTCTCAGGTCAGGTTCCGTAGCTATGGTTCATACTACTTTGCTCTTGCATCACTGTATTTACTGATACCAACTAATTTCAAATTTGAAGGATGCAATTGAAACTCCAATGGCGCAACAGGTATGTTTTAAACCTGTTTCTTCAACGTGTTTGGCTGTTTGCTGTTGTAACTTGCTCTATGTTGATTTCAGTTTCAATTGAATAAACAGTTATGTTCTCATGCCATGCACATTACAAGTGTTGTTATTGCTGTGTAGTTTCCCACACTTATATTCTGTCTATGCTGCTTTGTCTTAAATAGATATGATTCGAACTGTATCTATCTTGATTTGGCAACATAAACTAGAATGATATAGACCATACAGTGACCATACTACATAGATATATGTTTGTTTCATGCTGTTATCCTGCCACCTTACTACTGAACTGGTTTACCAACATGAGTTTCATATACTACATTGTAAACCTGAGATGTGTTTGTTTGTTTCTCTTTTAGAACGCGGATAAAATATTGGAGAAGAGTACCCTGTTATGCAATGGTAAAGGAAGTAATGCAGATAAGGTTCAAGATAGTGAGACATCCCTGTTGGTCTCCAAGAAAGCTGATAAAAACTATATTGAAGACACTGAGACAACCCGAAAGTCCTGTCTTGATGTAGTGTTTGAGTTACTGGCTACCATTGCTGGCACCAGCTCTTCGAACTCGTTACCTGAATCAGTTCCGCTTCTTGAGTCTCAACTTCAAGTTGAAAGACATCAATCAGATGTTATCCGACAGGAAGCCGAAGGACTGAGGAAGTCCCTGCAGAATTCAGATGCATACTTTCTGGTGCAACAGCAAGCGCTGGAGGACTTAAGCGCCAAACAAGAGAAAGTTAATAAGCTTGCTAAGCATCTTGCCAGCATTATGGGTACCCAAGATATTGTTTCTTGAGCTCTTCTGAAGTGGTTTCAGTTCTGGACTTGTTTTGCTGCGGCGTTTATATGCTGCTGTGTTCCCTGTATTTGCACTGGTGGCGAACTTTGATGCCCAGTGGATGTAATATGTGTAATAGCCGTGATAGCCTAGTGTAAGTTGCTTGCTTATTTATTTCCTTGTTGTCTTGTTTATTTGTTTGCTTGTAGTCAGTGTAGTTCTTTTTCTGCGGTTTGCTAGTGGCTGCAATAACCTATTTTTTAAAACTAGGCCACAATAACCATGGGCTAATATTTACTGTAGTGACACTGGGCCTCCTACGGGCCGTAGAAACAGTGGGCCTTCTACGGGCCGTAGAAACAGTGGGCCTTCTATGGGCCGTAGAAACAGTGGGCCTTCTACGGGCCATAGAAACAACGGGCCTTCTACGGGTCGTATCATCAATGGGCCTTATACGGGCCGTATGATCGATTGGCCAAACATGGGCCAAACAGACCGCATTCTGGCCGTAAACGGGCTAGAGTTGGAATCGTCCGTTCATGGGCCGACCATAACGGGCCATCGTTAATAGGCCGTATTTGATGACGCTATGAAAACGGCCCAACGTATTAACGGACCACAAACGGGCCGACTGTAACCACGGGCTGAATTTGGCCCACAAGCAGAAAATGACGGTAACGGGCAGTAAGTAAACAAATGCTGGAAAATAGCCCAAGAATAAATGGGCTCTGAGAGGGCCGAAAGATAACATGGGCTGGAAACGGCCCAACGGAATAACGGGCCGTTAATGGGTATAAAGTGATACACTATTCTTTACGGGCCAGTTTCACCATGGGCCGTTAATGGGTGTAAAGTGATACACTGTTCATTACGAGCCAGTTTCACCACGGGCCGTTAATAGGCCAAGAGTTACATAGGGCCTCATATGGGCCGAAAGACGTCATGGGCCATACATGGGCCAGAAGTGAAAACGGGCTGGAATCATATTGGATGGCCCAGATGACGCTACTGGGCCTAATTCGAATAGGGCGTAATGGGCCTTGGGTTAGCAGGCTGTAAATGGGCTATATGCGAACATGCCGTTAACAGGCTTTCCATGGGCCGGCCCGCCACCTTTTGACCAAGTCAAACGGGCCGGCCTTTTCACAGGAATGGGCCTCTGTTGGGCCGTGCCACGTGTCGACGTATCATAGGCGCCTTCTGTCCAATGAGTGGATGACATCTGTTCCAGCGATGAGCCGACACGTGTTTCCTCCAGCCAATGATGATTTTACATGTGGAAAATCCCCGTTGGTCAGGGCTGTTAACGGGTTATCGAATCCAAAACCCGACCCGATAGCTTAACGGCGTTCCGTTAGGGTGGATGCCATGTGTCGGTCACCCTTGACGAAAGCACTTCTGTGACGCGCGATTTATCGTCATGGAAGTGGACACTTCCGTGATGATAATTTTGGTAATGTCATGGAACACTTCTACGACAGCACATGTATGACTATCTTGATTCTGTCATAAATTTGTCATGGATGTACATGCATGACAAAAAACGCGACCTACTGTGACAAACACGTATCATCACGGAAGTGTATTTTTTTTGTAGTGTATATTCTTAGTCACCAAACAATTGCAATTCAACTTATTCAACAAAGTCTAAGTAAGAGCTCCACATACTCAATCACCATATAGTCTTCTATGATTGCTAGTACTCAAAGCGTATTTTTAGAACAAATGGCATCCATAGAACACAGAGAAAGATAGGGGCTTAATGTTTCGCCTCCGAACTCATTTATCATAGAGATAATTGTCAACAATAATAAATCATGATCAAATATATTTGAATGGCCATATGTGCCTAGATCTTTCCCCACCACATGATTCTTGCCAACTAGAGGATAATTAAGGTTGAAATGAGAATGCATACTATTGACTCCTGCATAAAATTAAATACTGAAAAGTAAAAGATAGGCCATTCGCAGAGGGAAGCAGAGGTTGTCATGCGTTTTTTATTTTTGGATGCCCAAGCTCTTAATGCAAAGGAACGTCACGTTATATTGCCCCTTATGATAGCAACCTTGATTATGAAGTTCGTCGCTTTTATTACTTTGCCATCACAAGTTCGTACAACGATCAATTTTCCCTTACAATAAAAGATCAAACTTATTTAGGAGCAATTTTTATTGCTTTACGCATCAATGATAACTTACTTGAGGGGTCTTATTCAATCCATAGGTAGGTATGGTGGACACTCATGCCAAGAAACTGGGTTTAAGGGTTTTTGGATGCACAAGTAGTATATCTACTTAGTACTAATTTTTGGCTAGCAAAAGATCCTAAGCAAACACCACATGTTGGAGGATCCATAACAATATAACTTCTATGAAAATATACACAACCATAACTCATTATTGTCTTCCTTGTCCAACTTCAACTAATTTTCTCAAGTTTGAAAATGATTAATGGGTATTCACAATCATAGAAGATGTCCAAGATAATATATTTATATGTGAAAGTTCTCTTCCTTATACTAATCATTCATGTATTGCTTGTATGACCAATATTGTGATTGTCAAGCTTCAAAAGATTTCACTTTCTAAACCCAAAGTGAAGCTACTACTAGGCATGATATGAACATATAATTTCAACTTCATGATATTCAATTCATTCAACAATTTACTCATAGGATATAAGTGAAGCACAAGAGTAAATGACAAACTACTCCAAAAAGATATAAGTGAAGATCATGCGAGTAGTTAAGCACATGGGTAGCTATTTGAGGACTCTCTCTTATTTAAAAACGTTCAGATCTAAGTATTTTATTAAAACAACAAAACAAAATAGAATGACATTCCAAATTTAACACACATCATGTGAAGAAGCAAAAACTTAGGCTCAACCGAGGCTAACCGATAATTGTTGATGAAGAAAGGTGGGATGCCTACCAGGGCATCCCCAAGCTTAGATGCTTGAGACTTCTTGGAATAATATCTTGGGCTGCCTTGGGCATCCCCAAGCTTGAGCTTTTGTGTCTCCTTAATTCCGTTTATATCACGGTTCCCCTAAATCTTAAAAACTGCATCCACACAAAACTCAAAAAGAACTCACGTGATAAGTTAGTATAAATCAATGCAATAACCTTATCATTATCTGCTGTAGCAATCACTAAAATTATTATACATAACGGCATAAGACTGGTGGATTGCTCGCACTACAAACACTCCATGGGTTTCTTGTCGACCCAGGTCAGCTGGAAGCCCTATCTCCATGCTAGCCCCACGCCCCCACGCCCCACGCCCCACGCCCCTAGCCCCCACCGTAGGCTTGGCCGGGGGCGGCCACAAGCCGCCTGAGGTCTGCCACTCTCGCGACTTCAGCCACCTTCGTCCTATCACACTCCACTCCGGAGGTGACAGCCACATAACTTCCTCCAGACACCTACAAATTCCTATCAAATGGCGTTGTCGGGCCTTCGTTTTCAGCCAGGCTTAGATTTTGAGGACAAGATGAGGAGAAGTTTTGGATCCCAGGTAAATTTCATTGGGGAGGGATCCTCTAGAGAATTCTTTCTGGTGGCTCAATTCTCTCGATCAAAAATTAGACTCAATGAGGACTCTGTGGGACTGATGCTTCAATCATGCTTTGGTGGCAATGTTGCGCGCTTCAAAGTTCTATTTCTTCATTAGTGGTGTTTCAAGTTTTCTATGGCCTCCAAAGATATTGGTTTCTCGATTTACAATGGAGGAAATGTTGCCAATGAGACGTTCAATGTTCATTTCTCTCTCTAGGGAAATGGCAGGCCAAACTTTAGCCGGGAATTTGATCTTTACTGTGAAGAACAAGACAAGGAATGGACTTTGGTTTCTCGTCAGAAATCTTTTGCAGATGCGGTTAGATCTCCAAGGTTTTTTGCAGATCAAAGCAAGAATTTGAATTCAAATTTTCAGGAGGTAATTTCTCGTCCCATAAATTTAGTTTTCTAGAGGCTTGAATACCCCAATAATGTTATAAATAATGGGCATTCAATGGATTTTTCAAAGACGGGATCAAAGGATTTAAATGGTAAGTTGAATGGGCCCAATTCTAATCAGGCCAAAGAGCCCTTCTACTCTAGGTGTCTATGCTCAGGGCATGGGCGGCCCAATTGTGAGAATAAGATTCGATGCAGGAAGTGTATGGGTCGGGCCCATATTGCAGCTAATTGTTGGTCTTTGAACAATTATGGTAATTCTAATCAGCGGACAATCATGGCTAATCTGCTGGCGGGAATCCCAAATATTCAATCACGGGAACAGATGCCTAGCAAGTCAGTTTGGCAGCGAAAGGCTAGGATTGAGGAGATTGCACACATGGATGGCCCAGATTCTCGTCCGTCTGTGGCGAGGAAAGACAAGGAAGCGCAGGAGGTTGCCCCTTCGGCTTCTGCGGCTTCAATTCTACCTACTAGAGCTACAGTGCTCCCCTCCTTTGCCCCCCCTCCTCTGCTATTCCATCGTCGCCATTGCCGTCACAAGAAGAGATGGAGACCTTCCCTTTTGATCCAGAGCCATTCCTTCAAGTTGGGCATCAAGCTCTTCAGGTTGAGGGTCGTTCAAAGCAGGTGCGTGTCATCAACAATCACTTCCACGATGAGAATGAAAACATAGGGATTGTGACTTTTGTGCCGATGCCGAAAGGGGAAGTTCATTTCGACAATGTCAGAGAGATCTTGCAAGAGTTTCTTCAGTCAAAGCGCATGGGTTTTTCAGAAATCTCTCGGTGCCGATTTGGTCAAGCTTTTGTGAAGATGGATTCGGTCTTGGATTTAGATACTCTGATTTGGAGAGGGCCGCATAGATTTGATGATATATCCATTGTGTTTCAACACCACGATGAGGGGTTAAATTAGTGTCATTTTCATCTGAACAGAAATGTCTGGCTCATGTTGGTTGGCTTTCACCAAGACTTGAGGAATTTTACATAGATAGCAAGTGCAGTTAAAAGCTTTGGTAAACTGATCACTTGGGATAAGTTGAAGAGCACTAGAGCTGCCATTATGGTGAAAGTAAGGGTGGAAGACCTCATGAATATACCTAATAGCATCATTCAATCCAAAGCTGATGATTTCATGGGGGAGTCCTGGGTTGTGCCTATAGTTATTCTCCAAGAAGAGATACTTGGGGGTTGCCCCCCAGATGAAGTGCCATTTGCTCCTAAGGAAAGACCTCACCCTCTTCCAAATGAGGAACACCATCACCCTAATCAAGATCTGATTGTGGGCCCTATTGCAATGCACCTGCCTGACAACAACAATGTCATAAATGAGATACCTGAAAATGCAGAAAGTTTTGGGGATGGTCATTGGGCTCTCCCTGCTCCTGAGAACGACCTTATTGATATGGAAATTGAAGATGCAGAGGTTTTGGAACTGCATGATCTCATGGGGCCTTTTGAAGTTGAAGTACCCCCCCCCCAATTGTGCCAGTTGCAGAGGAAGTGGCTGAGAACAGTGAAGTCAGCATCATTGGCTCTGTTGGTGGGCCTCAGCAGAGGGTTGTTGGCCCATTTGATTTAAATATTCCTGCTAGGCCTATTTTTCAAGATGGGCCAGAGTTGCCCCCTCTTGATTTGGGTCTTGGGCTGCCGTGCTACCTGAAATTGAGCCCATGCAAATTCTTCAAGATGAGGCTCCTCAGATGCATAACATTCAGATGGAAGACATGTCACTTGATCTAGTGGGTTGTATGAGCAATTCTTCACTTATTGTGGCTGGGAGAGAGGAATTTTTTCATCATCTAATGTCTGCTGAGCTAAACTCTAATCATCAACCCAGAAATATGAGTATTCCAGAGGTGGTTAGTACTGAAGAAATTAAACAAATTGACGACAATGAGATTCTGACTCAAACTGCTGAAAACATCATGCCCTGCAAAAACAAGTTAGACGTCCTCTACTTTGTTGTTGGAAATTTTACGTGGCTGCTACGGGCTTAGCAAGAACCGTTCTTACCTACGCATCAAAACCACAACGATAGTTTGTCAAGTTGGTGCTGTTTTAACCTTCGCAAGGACCGGGCGTAGCCACACTCGGTTCAACTAAAGTGAGAGAGACAGACACCCGCCGGTCACCTTTAAGCAACGAGTGCTCATAACGGTGAAACCAGTCTCGCGTAAGCGTACGCGTAATGTCGGTCCGGGCCGCTTCATCTCACAATACCGCTGAACCAAAGTATGACATGCTGGTAAGCAGTATGACTTATATCGCCCACAACTCACTTGTGTTCTACTCGTGCATAGCATCAACGTATAAAACCAGGCTCGGATGCCACTGTTGGGGAACGTAGTAATTTCAAAAAATTTCCTACGAACACGCAAGATCATGGTAATGCATAGCAACGAGAGGGGAGAGTGTTGTCCACGTACCCTCGTAGACCGATAGCGGAAGCGTTAACACAACGCGGTTGATGTAGTCGTACGTCTTCACGATCCGACCGATCATGTACCGAACGTACGGCACCTCCGAGTTCAGCACACGTTCAGCTCGATGACGTCCCTCGAACTCCGATCCAGCCGAGTGTTGAGGGAGAGTTTTGTTAGCACGACGGCGTGATGACAATGATGATGTTCTACCAACGCAGGGCTTCGCCTAAGCACCGCTACGATATTATCGAGGTGTAATATGGTGGAGGGGGGCACCACACACGGCTAAGAGATCAATAGATCAATTGTTGTGTCTATGGGGTGCCCCCTGCCCCCGTATACAAAGGAGCAAGGGGGAGGCCGGCCGGCCCTTGTTGGCGCGCCAGGAGGAGGAGTCCTCCTCCTAGTAGGAGTAGGACTCCCCTCTTTCCTACTCCTACTAGGAGGGGGAAAGGAAGGGGGAGAGGGAGAAGGAAAGGGGGGCGCCGCCCCCCCTCTCCTAGTCCAATTCGGACCCGAGGGGGAGGGGGCGCGCGGCCCCTCATGGCTGCCCCTCTCTCTCTCCACTAAGGTCCATAAGGCCCATTACTT